>NC_136062.1:299482921-299835421 GCF_964261635.1 Lissotriton helveticus
AATCATTCAGCATTCCATCCATCATTTGTTGCAGTTACACATTAAATGCAGAAAAGCAAGGTTTCAAAGCTCTCTTAACAAGCTATAATTGATTGTAGTGAGTTTCATATAGTAGCTGCAGTCATTAAGATAAGGCCCCCTACTTGGGTCTGATGAACCCTAAGTACCAGAAGAGGTTGTGCTTCTGAGGACTTAAAATTTCAACCAGGGCTATAGTGATTAAACTTATACAGCAAATAGATAGGGCCAAACAATCGGGCAGGCACAGGATACCACACACATAGCCTTGAACATTATCTTTATAGAAACTGGCAGCCAATGCAAAGATTTTAGGGAAGAAGATACAGAAGAACGATGAAGAAGCTGAAAAGCAAAATAAGATGCAGAGTATTAAAACAGGAACTACTTATGATTGTCTGGCCCACAAGAAAATGTATGTATATGCAGGGAGATAATGAAACATGCTCAAACAAAAGGTGGATGAGAATTCATTAACCTGAACTGAAACGGAGAGGCCCAGATCAAACTGAAAACCAAAACTCCAAAAAGAGGTAGCTGATACAGAAACAGCCTAATTGAGGAGGCCAGAAACCATCAGGTAATGCCCTTGGTTAATTGCAGCCGAAGACCAAAACAACTTCTGTTTTGTCAGTATTTAAGTGAACTGCTGCTCATCCACTAAACAACAGCCATTGTACAATTATAAAAACTGAGGGTGAAGCCCTGAAAATTGTCATCAGAGGAGATTTGAGTGTCATTTGTATAACAGATCGACCTGAGACCAAAAGAGCAGATGACCTGAGTTAGTAGATGTATTCAAAGATTAAAAAGATTGGAACTCAGCGAGGAGTTTTGGGGGATGCCATACAAGAGAGATTTAAACTCAGAGCAGAAATGTTTTCCAAACCATGTTGAATCACGGAATTCCTTATTATTCGGGTCGAAGCAGAAAATGATTATTCAAGACTAAACCAAAGTGTCTGACTAATTTAATAGAACCAGGGCTAAAGACCCGTGCTGGTCTGCTAATAACTGTGGGATGGCCAACAACCATACTGAGCAGTCAAATGTGGATAGCTGCTTATTAATGGCCTACTCCTACAGTTTGACTGGAAAAGAAAGAAGTGATTTTGGCCAATAACTTCTCAAGATGGTAGATCTCCCGTTGTTTTGTTCAAAGGAGCTTTTACCCATGACTCCTTCAAGACTCTGGAACCAACATAGCAATGTAAAAACTTGTTGCACAAAGGCAAGCTTCTACTTGACCATATTAGCTCGGGCATAAACAAACCACCATTTCCAAGTCTTTCACATTACATTTTGGTTTGCTTCAAAGCAGAGTTATACCACGGAGTGGTAAGACAATGACAAGAAGAGCGACAATAAGAAAATGGAAGTATTACATGTATATCTGAGTTAATATTAAACTCACCAAGGTCCTCATCAATAGCAGAGTTAAGAAATGGAAGACCAGACTGAGAGATAAATCAAGCAATCCTATGGTTGTATGTATGTATATGGAATTTGTAGGTTTGAGGCAAAAACCTAGGCAATTAACTAGTCATGAAGCGACCTACAACAAGCTTATTGATATGTTTATAGACTGCAGTGCACTGAACATTTAGTAAAATATTTCAATTTTTTATTTGTATAAATTCATGTTAAAAATGTGTAGATCAAAATTTATGGGACTTACATGATTACAAAAGGTCAAAATACAGACAATAGTGACATAATTCAATATATTACAATGCAAACATAGAACACAAAAACAAATAGACATACAATCAATAATTGTAAGTAAAATCTAGTGGATAAACTTTGGACAAGTTCTTAAGTGGTATTTCTATACTGCATACCAAGCCAGAAGGTAGTGGAGCACTGTGAATGGTCAAAGGCAAGCTTAAAGTCAATGAGTAATAGAAGAGGAAGATGAGTTGTGGATGGTTAATACACTGTGATATAGAGTTCTTTAAAGAGGTGAGTCTACAACCCTTTCCCAAATTGGAGTAGCATTATGGAGGTCCTGACGTTATGTTATGTTTTATTATGTTATATAGGTTTGTAGAGTGCACTATCATTGGTGAGGATATCCTGACACTGATGGATACATTAAGTCCAGCAAGGGAGTTTAGTAAAGAGCATGTAGCAGTACTATGGATTAATCTGCCCAGAAATTAACATCACCCAAGACTATCACAGAGGAATGGCTGTGAATAAATGGTACCAGAAGGTTAGCAAACAAATGATCAAGATGTATCATTGAGGAATTGAGGTTGTAGCGAAGTTATCTACATAAGAAAAAACATTGGGACACTAATATTGAAAAGCCAATTCATTCAGCATAAGCAAAGGATTAAGATCCAATAAAATAATTTTATTGAAATCTTTTTAAGCAATTGTAAGACATGCAATTGCTGAGTGCACTATCTGGAGGAGGATGCTCTCATACATATTGAGGTCTTCAAGCTCATGAGGAATGGAACACATTTCTAATTTATTTTGAACACCTCTTTCAGGCATTTTGTTGTCATCCAGTTTACCAATACAATATTTAGATACAATCTGCTTTGTATACAAGTCAAACCGATCTTCGGCTATTAGGTAAAGAGATAGTTTAAACCACTGCACTAATCAGTATCTTCTGTTTTTCTCGCAAACATAAATTTTCTTTGTGCTTTGCAGTTGGTTCGCCTACAATAAACACAAACTTTGTCTGGAACATCTGCAGGTGTCATAGCAAATGCCTGAATTTTCTTTTTAAATCTAACCAAAACATTGTCAGAATTCGGTATTTCATTGTTGATCTCGACAATCTCCTTGTACGCTTCAGTGGGCATTTCAGTTCCAAAGTATGTAATCTGTGAATCATCTAAAACAGATGATATTTCAGTATTAGTACACTCAGTATAGTGTTATTTAATTTTTGAAGGTGAAGGGCTGGACTTTTGACAAAGTATAATCTTCTTACTATGTTACGCATCTTTGTTTGGGGCACAGACATCATCTGTATGTGATGGAAAGTGCTATTTATTTATTTATGAAACTTATAGAGCGCACAAATGCCTGAGGGCGTCTTGGCGCTGATAACAGTAGACTAAGACTCTAGAGGGTGTGCGGCTGGGAGTTATTGATTAAATAACCATGTTTTGATTTTTCTGCGAAAAATCCTCAAGGATTGGGAGGATCGCCCCTCTAAGTCCAGTGAGTTCCATAGTTTTGTGGTAGACACCAAGAAACGTCTGTCACCCCAGGAAGCCGTTCTGGTTCTAGGCACGGACATCAGGAAGGCATTAGCAGATCGTAATGATCTATTGGGGACATGAAATAATAGGGCGTTTAAAAGAAAGCGAGGTCCTTGATTGCGAGTTGTTTTATAAGCAATGCACAAAGCCTTGAACTTTATTCTGTTTTTCACAGTAAGCCAGTGGTAACATTTTATTACATGGGCGATAGGCATGAACTTAGGAGTTGCTGAAAGCATTCTGGCAGCCGCATTCTGCACCGATTGCAACTTACGAATCACTTTCTGTTGGGTGTTCATGAACAGCCCATTGCAATAATCCAATGAGGACATTACAAAGGCAATGATCAATGCCTGAGCTAGGAGGTAAGTAAGGTAAGAACTTTTTGATGATTTAATTTTATAAAAGGAAGCAGATGCAATGGCATTTGGATGAACAGCGAACGTGAGCTTTTCGTCCAGAGTAACTCCAAGATTTTTAACCTTCGCAACTGGATTGGGAGGAGAGCCTAAGTCAGCAGGCCACCAGGAACTGGACCAGATAGGATGGAGTTTGCCGAAAATCATATCCCTCCGTTTTCTCGGAATTAAGCTTAAGACAATTATCCGTCATCCATTTGCTGATGGCAAGCATACCTTGTTGGAAATTGGCTGCTACCCTCTCTCCATTGTTTTTTATCGCTAGCACCAATTGGGTATCATCAGCATAAGATGTTAGGCTCATCCCATATAGCTTGATGATTCTTGCTAAGTCCATAACATAAATGTTAAAAAGCAATGGACTGAGGGATGAGCCTTGCGGGATGCCACATGGTAAGGTCATTTGGGCAGAGTGATATTTGCCCAACATGACCGTCTGAGATGGTTCGGAGAGGAAGGAAAGCCGCAGATCTCCCGCTCTATCCTGGATGCCCATGGAGTTGACACGGTCGATCAAGATGTTGTGATCGACCGTGTCAAAGGCCGCTGATAAGTCCAACAAGATAAGGACGGCTGTCCCACCCTGATCCAGTATTGTTCTTATTTTGTCTGTGGCCTTGATCAAAGCTGTTTCTGTACTATGCCCTTGGTGAAAGCCAAATTGGGTGTCATACAGTAAAGAGTGATGTACAATATATACTATCACAAATCTGTGGTAATGAGCACGCCAGTCAATATCCTTGAACATTTGTCAGTCTTCTAAATCCACAAAGATCAATGCATTGCAGTATTTTGATTTTTTTTGTTTATTGTTCCTCTGTTGTACTTTTTTTTACATTTTTTCAGTAGACTCTTGCCTTGTGTTACATTTCCAGGCACTAACTTCCCTTTTTCAACTGGCACCCCTTCATTCATTTCATAACAACGACCAGCTGTATCAACTGAATAAAACGAATTTGTTCTCCTGTAGGTGACATTCCTCATTAAAATAAGGCTCACTACTGGAAGTGTGTTTCCATTCTCCCTGGACAACAGTACAATAGTTTATTTGTTAACTTTTTCTGACAACATTCATTTTTAAGTGAACTAACCAGTGTATCTAAACATCTCATGTTGTTTAAAATCAGAATAAAATACTTTCTCTTTAACACAAATACCTTCTCTACTAGTAACCCATCAAGTTATTTCTGTTGAATCATTGCTTTTCTCCTTATCACTGATTTCATGCTCCTCATATTAGTTTTCACTACTCTAGCACAGAAGAACGTCTACCATTGTTCTTTGAATTTCTTCTTCCTAAATCTTGTTACCTCCACAGTTTCTTTTCTACTACTATTTTCCATTGAAAACAATATTATTTTTTCTTAAACTTTAATGTATCCTCATTAGTGATTTCACCTGTATGAGAAAAGTTACAATATGAGATGTATCTTTAAATCAAACTCTGGGTGCCCTTACCAGATTTCAGTCTTTTTATACCAACTTTTCCTTCCTCTTGCTGTACTATATCTTTCCAATCTTTTTAGTAGTAGGTTTTCTTTTTCTTTTTATTCAGCTCTTTCGTCGTGTTAGTAATCGGTGGAATAGATCAACCTGACAAAGTTAATTGTGATTTCAATATATGATTTTATTGTGGTATATCGTCTCAATCCACGTAAAGTAATTCAGTTGTTCCTTTTGTTTACAGAGAACCGGCATCCAGGACCACCAGGGAGACTGTAGTGTGGACAAACGACAGCCACAATAAAAGTAAACGTTACTTTATTTATAAGATAACAAAGGCCCGCTGGGCGCAGAAAGAAGAACAGCATCCACCATGAGAGTCAGCTGTCAACTGTCAGACAGTCACGGTGACGTCACATAAATAGACCCTGAACATTCCACGATGACACCATATGATGTCAGATCATGGAGCTGGAAAACATACTATGCTCATAACCCCTTGCATAATATTATAACACAATACCAGGTACAACACCTCCTTTTCTTCACATTTGAAAAACAGAACAGTCTCTACTCCATTACATAGTCCTGGAATCTTTTTGGCAAGTTGACAACTCTACCCCTTCTGGATGTTAAACCCACCACAGGTGTAAGTGCAACGTTCCCCATGCCTGCTGCGGAGGAACTAGCTCCTTCTTGGGTTGGGCACATCATAGAGTCTTCCCGGGCTAGAACAATGTAATCATTTTCAACAAATGAACTCCTAGACCTTCTTCCCAACTGCGGCGAACAACTGGGTCTGGCAGCAGCATTCGACTGTTTTTGCGTTTCAGGTATGTCTTCCCACTCAAGCACACTATCATCACATCTCCCTTCCTCCTTTTCCTCATTTTTCATTATTATCTCCTCCTGACCTTGTTTCAGTCTTACCACATCATCTTTACTGCGCCATCCTTCGCCCACTATGTACACAGCACCACTAGAAACCTTACAGATCCTCATCGGTTTACTGAACTTAGATTCACCCTTGCTTATTGATCAAGGTTTTCTTATCAACACCCAATCTCCTGGTGTCACATATTTGTCTTTCACCCTGTTCAACATGTCAGAGTATGCCTTGGCTTTCATCTGTTTTTTTCAATGTTCTCTTTTACTTTGAGCTCTTTCTCACGTATTTCTGTCGACTCGACATCAGTTACTTTCCATCCACCTATTTTGGGTGTCATGATGTTGTTACACACTCTACCTCTCATCAAGAAGAATGGAGTTTGTCCAGTAGTTTCATTAGGCGTATTGTTGTACGTGTTAATCTTCGTCCTTATGAACTCTTTCACATCCATTACGTTTGCAATAGCCATTTGAATCCCTTCTTTGAAGAACCTGTTCATTCTTTCAACTTGGCCGTTGCTCTTAGGACTATACAGTGGTGTCTTTTCTTGAGCAATACCAGAGTTTTCTAAAAATTCCCTCATCATATTGGAAACTAATTGCGAACCATTGTCCGACACCAGAATTTTAGGTTGACCCTCTTTGTCAAAGAATTTTCTCAAAAATGTAATGACTACATCTGTCGTTACTGCATTCACAAATTTATAACTTATCCATTTTGAGTAGTAGTCCGTCAATACTATCAAGTGTTTGCAGTCATTTGACAACAAATTGAATGGTCCTGCAAAGTCAATTGCAATTTTAGCCCAGGGCCCATCTGGGATTTCAACCTTTTGCAGTATGTTCTTTTCCATCCTCCAATGCTTATCTGACTTTAAACACTGCTCACACACATCTATGTAGTTTCTTATCTCACTGTCCACACCCGGCCACCAATAATGCATCCTTATAATGTTCCTAGTTGCAGTGATACCTGGGTGTCCCCTGTGTGCCAGCTTTATGATTTTTTGTCTGAGTCCATATGGTGGTACAAAGACTTCACCTCTTTTTAAGAAACCATTTTCCAACGTTAGTTCTTCACTTACTTGTTGGTAACTTCTCAGGTCATTTGGCATGTTTCTTATGGGTGGCCATTTAGATCGCACATATGTGTTCACTTTTGCTAATACAGTATCCTTAGCCATGCTCTCCTGCCATTCTTTTTCAGTTATGGATCCTTCACACGTCATTGTGGCATTGATGAGTGCCACCACACATTCTGTGTCATCCTGCACCTCCTCTTTTTGACTCTGTATGGGCAATCGTGTTAAACAGTCTGCTCTACTGTTCTTGCCCCCTTTTATGTGCATTATTTTAAAATTAAATTCTTGTAGTTTTGACATCAACCTTATCAGTCTTGAGCTGGCATTGCCATTACCTCTACCTTCACCGTCCATCATGTATGTTAAAGGCTTATGGTCAGTGACCAAAGTGAATCTTTTTCCCCATAAATAGTCTTTAAGCTTGTGAACAGCCCACACACATGCTAAAGTTTCCTTTTCAATCGTACTGTAATTGGTCTCTGTCTCATTCAGCCTCCTAGAGATGAAGGCAATAGTGTTTTCTTTACTTCCCTCTTTCTGACAGAACACAGCGCCAATTCCTTCAGCACTAGCATCCACAGTTACTATGTTCTCCAATTCTGGGTCATATGGTTTCAGAGCAGAAGCATTTGCAATTTCCTCTTTGACAGTTCTAAAAGCCTGTTCCTGCTCGTTCATCCATTTAAACACAACATTTTTTTTAACAATCTCCTGAGTGGTTCCACCTTATCTGCATATTTCTGTATAAACTTGGCATAATATTCACTGAGGCCGAGGAACGATTTAAGGGTTGCCTTATCTCTGGGTTCCGGGGCCTCCCTTATGGCTTGTACAAGATCTTCTTTTGGCATGATACCTTCTGCTGTTAAGATGTGACCCAGATATTCGATTTTATTTGTCATAAATTTACATTTGTCCTTTGAGACAGTCATGCCTTTCTTTTTCAGGACTTCCAGCACCTTTTCAATTAGTATCACATGGTCCTGCTCGGATGCTGAATGCAAAAGAATGTCATCTTGAAAGGCTTCTACCCCTTTCATTCCCCCAAACAGGTTGTCCATCAGTTTCTGGAAAACACCAAAGGAGGATGCTAATCCAAATGGAAGCCGCACATACCTATACGCTCCAAATGGTGTTATGAAAGTAGTTAATTTTTTAGACCTTTCAGATAAACAAACTTGATGATACGCAGCCCTCAAGTCAATTAATGAGAAGTATTTTGAACCTGACACTGACTGGAGTATGTCTTGAATTTTTGGTAAAGGATGACAATTTACAATTATATTTTTGTTTAGTGACCTCAGGTCCACACACAACCTAATGTCCCCAGTCTTTTTTTTCTTGGAAACAACAATGGCAGAAATCCATTCGGACTCATCTGCTTCCTCAATTACCCTTTCTTCCATTAATTTCTCTAGTACATCCTTTAACTCTTTTTTTATAGACAAAGGAATGGTCCTCACTTTGTGCTTACATGGTATGGCTCCTTCTTTCAATTTAATGTCATGACTGAAGCCTTTGACACATCCTATTTCATTTTTAAACACATCCTTATATTTGTCCAGTGTTATTATCAAGTCAACCTTATCCTCCTCTACACACACACTGTTCACCGATTCCTCACTCAATACAATTGGGTCTTTGGCTCCAGGTTTTAAAATGACTCCTAACTGGGCTAGATCTCTCCATCCCACTAATATTTTCCCTTTCTCTGCTACATAGACTTTAGTTTCAATTGTTCTTCCCCTGAAACAGACTGTGTCATTAAAATATCCCAACATGTTTATTTCCTTCTCCCCAAATGCTTTAGGGTTAATCAGTGAGCTCAACATTCTGCCACTTTTCATTAGATAGGCTATCCGAAATGGTTGTTATGGGAGACCCAGAATCCGCAGTAAACTTCAGCTCGACCTCCCCAATCTTTACATCCCCAATAGGACCCTTTAGTTTACCATCCACCATCTCGACATACAGAACAATGTTTGCACACATTTCCTCATCAAAACTTCCCACAGTGTTTAGGTTCATACTACTATTCATTCTTTTAGTTTTGCATAAGGTAGAATAATGACCGTACTTTTTACATTTGATACATTTTTTACCAACAGCGGGGCAACTCTTGTAATCTGCTAAGTGCTCTGTAGACCCACATCTGAAACAACTCAGGTGTTTACTTCCTACCTTTCTTTCACCAAAATTCTTCTCATAACTTTTGCTTTTACCCTTCTTTTTATCCTGCAAATAAAATACATTTGTGTTATTTCCCGCAAGCGATAGCTCTTTAGTTGATACTAGTGACCTCTCGATTCCCCTTGCGATATCTATGACCTCTTGCAAGGTTGGTCTTTTACATGCTAATAATCTCTCTTGCACCTTTTTTGAATAACAATAGAAAACAATTTGATCTCTTATGTACACATCAGTCATTTCTTCATATTCACATTCTACAGCAAGGAACCTTAAACACGCAATGTACTCATCAACCGTTTCCCCTTCTTGCTGTTTCCTTAGAGCAAACTTGTGCCTAGCCACCATAATGTTATTTTCCTCATCAGATTGTTTCTCTAACCTCTTTAAAGCTTCCTGATATTCGTTTAAAGGTAATAAAGTTCCTGGTGGACTTTCATATTCGGGCAGACTGTCAAATACGTCCTGCCCAGCTTTTCCTAGTAACCCAAATAGCAAAGAACACTTCCTCTCTGCATCAAATGCTTTCCCATCAATGGATATGATGTAATTTTCAAATGCCCTAACCCACTTCTTCCACTTCATTGTGGGTTTCCCAGGCACATCCAGAAAACGTGGTGGTGCACATATATTATTGCTTTCGGCAATGCTTTCCTCAGATATCCCTGTATCAGGTATTTCATAAAGTTCTATTTTATATATAGTGTTCCTTTATGTTGTATTACTTCCTCCACTCTTTGTTTAGGTTTGATTTTAAAGGTATATTTCCTTACGTTCTTGTCAGCAGACTATGCCTTCACTTGCTACAGTATTTTACCACGTTCTGCTATGGATTCAATTTACCGCTTACTGTTTTCTCTTCATTTGCACATTGATAACGGACTTACTTGGTTTTATCCTTTCCTTTAAGTTAGATCACAGTTTTTCATTAGCGCATCAGCGCTCGTTGCATTCGTTTATCGCCTCGTCAATACTTACACAGAGGCAAGAACTACATTCAAAATGGCCTCACGCAGTTCACGCTCTATGACGTATGCTGCAGCTGTCCAATGGGTTTCTTGTTCACCTATCCCAGCATGCTTCACGCGTACAGCTAAGGTGATTCACTGCGCCTTCAGTTGCTGCCTGACACTGACAGGAATTCGCGCCAAATCCTTAGGTAACACAACAGCCGATTCTTTACTTCAGTTAGCTTCACTGTACCATGCTCGTTGATCCGCTGTTACTCTCAAAGCTTACAGCTAGCGCTTAAGTTAAAATGACTCCTTACGCTTATTTCAGCGCTTGTTATTTTACACGCAGCTAATATTCTTATGCGTATCTGCAGCGCTTCTTTTAACTCACACAGCTTACTCCTCTCACAGGCGGCGCCTTTCAGCCACAACACGGGTACTTACTCCGCGTATTTTTCTTTTTTTTCTTTCTTTGATTTTAAAGTCGATTTCGGGCTTCTTAAATCAAACCCTCATCCTTATCAGATATTTCACCCGCAGGCCCTTGCCGGTCCGAAGTCCTCGTCGCCAATTGTAGTGTGGACAAACGACAGCCACAATAAAAGTAAACGTTACTTTATTTATAAGATAACAAAGGCCCGCTGGGCGCAGAAAGAAGAACAGCATCCACCGTGAGAGTCAGCTGTCAACTGTCAGACAGTCACGGTGACGTCACATAAATAGACCCTGAACATTCCACGATGACACCATATGATGTCAGATCATGGAGCTGGAAAACATACTATGCTCATAACCCCTTGCATAATATTATAACACAATACCAGGTACAACAGAGACCTGTAATCCCTTGGAACACAGCGAGTGCCACAGGTAAGTAGGTTGTTTTTTTCTTGATGCTCTTTTAAGGGAACCCGACACCTTATGATGCCAAACAAAATAAAACATTTTTTGTAATTAACAGTTAGACCATTAGCTGTATTCGACCCCTTTTCTGCCCTGCTCACGCACACTTCAATGGAAAGAAGGTCTTTGAGTCTCTCCGTTAATTAGGTTTGGGCTTCTCCGCTGTCTGGAGTACCGTCTTTTCCCTTTCCCTAGCTCCCAAGTCCCCGTATATGGGTATGCTACCGGGATAGCCACGCTTCTCCAGGAGCGTGGTGGGGCAACACCGAGGTTCCTAGGTCTCTGGGTTGCCTCAGGGCCTCTCACAGTGCAATTGTCTAGCCGAGGAACTCATCGTCTCGGTCTCTGTCCTCTCGTTCCATCCTCTTAACCGTCGTGTCCTTTTCCTGATTACTCAACTCCATCAAATATGCTTCCGCCTTTATTCTGGTTCCCATTGGTCCTTCCTCCCTGTGGACGTTTTCGTTATGACGCTTCCAACTGTTTTGTTCGTCCCACTTAAAGGGGCTGTCATCAGCCGAATGCCATTGGGTGAGTATTTTGTGTGTTTCCTCATTCTTAAAGATTGAATTATCTGACAGGTAGCTGGGAACTGGACTGGCAGGTAAGCTCTATGAATAGAGAAGCCCATTGATTTTATTAGAAGTATGTGAACATGTCAGGGTTCATTCTCTAAAAAGCCCTCCCCTCCTACTTCTGGGTCATGTTCTGTGTGACAGTTGGCATCTTAAATCTATTGAAAACTGTACATAAAACATAAAAGACACTTCTGCTTCTCACTGAGTTATCACCAAAAAATCAGATTATTTCACAATACTTTACACATATTAATATTTAGAACTGAGTATGTAGTGACCATTCTGAACAGAGAAAACAGTCCCGCTAGCAGATTTCAGATAGACCCCAGGACCTGTGCTTCCATATTTTTTATCAGGATGCAGATCATAAATGCTGCTGTTTAATGAAAGACTGGATCCTTGCCATACAACTGTATACAGGATGAATCCTTTATTTTTATTCTTGAATTTTATAAGAACATGGTCTGTATGCTCACACATCCCTTCATTATAAAAACCTAGCATAAAAGTGTTTACAAAGAATCACACTACTCTGCAGTGTAGCCTTTCACCGGGTCTAGTGGCTTAATGGACTAATGCGTTCACCTCTTAGTCACAAGTTCAAATCCCGGTGGGTACACTCAGCCTTTCATCCATCCTGAGGTCGATATGATGAGTACCATTGGGGAACAATAAACATCTGTTATTCAGCACCAATATGCCTATGGGTGAATATGTGCACTACAAATACACATGTAATGTATGTCAATACAGTGTATGCTTGACTTTATTGAGAGAGAACTCTATAGTGACAGTTCTGTCCATAGTAAAATCAGTGCTCTGTCCTGTGCAATCACATTAAATAGGATTCTAATATTCTATGGTAGAGTTTCATGGAAGACTGCCTCTTTGTCTTACACATTTATAGAGCTTAAATCCTTGAGTTTTCTGACAACATTGCATCTCTGCTGAGACTTTACTGAAGAACTGACCCCTCTGCAGCCACATTTTCTCTGTGTCGATACTATCAACAATTGTGTTTACAAAGTGCAGGGTTTTTGCTCAGACCTCTAAACAGTAAAATGTTTTTTTAGAAGAGCGTCCCTCCTGGAGTTGAACTTGCACATTGTACTATTTGAACATCTGAGGATTTCCTGTTCTTTGAATGTGTATAATTTTTGCTATGTCAAAATCTCTATTTTTATGTACCAGGGGTAGAACTTTGTTAAGATCTACTAGTATCCTGTATTCACTTGTTTTGATCCATTGAACTATGATCTGATGGTCTGTCTGAATTTGTCTGAGTATGTGGTTGTGTGTCGGTTTGAGAGTGCGTGTGAGACTCATGATGTTTAGTGATTATTGTGATGTTCACTTTTTTATCTTTTTGTACCTGGCTTATTGAAAAATGAAAATAAATATTAAACATTTTTCTACCAAATTATATGTACCATGACATGGAGATGTTCCTGGCTGTTAGGACCATATTTTATACTATGGTGACTTGTCAGCACCTTATGAAATAGTTTTGGGCAGAGAGTTTCTGTTTGTTATATTACAAATTCCCGGAGGATGGGTCACCGGGACAGGAATTTTTGGACCAGGGAAGGGGGGGCCGCGCAGACCCCACTCCTCATTTAAAAAGAAATTGTTAAGGCATGGCCCCAGGGAATGGGTTCCCCGGGGATAAAATCGGCCTGCAGAGGGGGGCCATGCAACCCCCCTCCCTTTAAAAGTAATAAAAAACATTTTTTTAAAAGGGGCATCCCCAGGGAACGGGGTCCCTGGGGCCCAAAATGGTCCAGGGAAGGGGGGCCATGCATCCCCCTTTCTATAAAAACAGAGAAAAAACTGGAGAAAAAAAAGCGGGCAACTCGCCGAGGGCCCCACCCCTTTTCTCCATCACTATTCAAATGCAGATCCTGGCACATTGGTCGTTAAGGGATGAAGTCCCCTTGGAAAGCTGAGGGTCCTTATAGGCCAACAAGATCTCTTGCTACCTCCACTAGCCCCACAGAGGGATTGCTGAGAGGTCATCAGAAGCCACGCTCCATATCTCCACCACTCTGCAAACAACCTCTTGGTGCACTGGGAGGATGAGATCCCCTTGCCTCCTGAGGACCTCAGGACTAAAGTGGACTTCATCCAAGAAGCAGCAGTCCGCCAGGAGGCGCATTTGCAGAGTGGCAGAGAAAATGGGGTTGGCCTCTGACAACCTCTCAGCAATTCAGCTGTATTGGTCTTACTTGAGGTAATAGGAGGGCTAGTTGGCTGCCCAAGAACCCTCAAGAGCCAAGGGGACTTCATGGCACAGCTAGTAGTGCAAAATAATTATATGAACGGTGCACACCCTGAGAGGTGAGTAGTAAAGTGATGCTAGGTTGTGATGAGTTTTACAAGCTCAAGAAATATAGTGTGCTACCCACTCACCTATACATCAATCACACAGCCATTTACTCACTTATACAGTTATACACACCCAGTCACTTATTCATACACACACTAACACCTACTCACTCACATATACAGTCACTGATTCAAGGACACACTCACACATACAGCACCAATCACAATCCATCACTCACACATACAGTCACTCATATACTCCAACACTCACCTATACTGCCTTTCACATATCCAGTTATGCACCCATATACCACTGACAGATCCATTCAGTGACTGACACAGCCAAACACATACTCAGTTACCCATACACACCCTCACTTACGCACTCCCTGACCCTTACCGCCACTGACTCACTCATCCATGGAAGCAGTAACACACCATCTCACCCACTCACACACCGAAACAGATAGCCAGACAACCAATCAGGCACCCGTACAGCCCCTCACGTACCTACTCACCAACCCTTGCAGCTACTTAGACACCATCTGACAGACTGATACAGACATTCTCAAAACCTAGGCACTCACCCCTATATTCAGAGAGACACCTAATCACTCACTTATACAGTCAGTAATGCACCCACTGAATTATCCATGCAGACACTCATACACCCACTGAATCATAATTGCACCTTGGTATATATATTTAAAACTCATATTGTTTTTTAAAACCACTCACAGTCACTGGATGATGTCTTCAGTGATGTTACTAGTGATTTCATTTGAAATGGCATCAGTGATGTTATCAGTGTTGTCACTGACCATGTCATGAGTGATGTAATATGTGAGGTCATAAGCAGTGCATAACTATAACTGCTGAATTTCACTATTTGTTTTACAAGTGAAATGTTAGCCAAACTATAACATCCAGGTAACCTTTGGTTAAACCAGGTTACAGGGACAGTGTAGTTAGGAAATAGAATTTTAAAAAATTCTTAGAAATTTACTGACTACACCAAAGGTTACCGGGACTTTATAATTAGGCTCGGATTTCAATCATACGAAACCAGTGAAATTCAGTAGTTATAGTTATCTGAGCTAACTATAACTTTCGCCCACGCAATGCACTGCTTATGACCTCACATATTACATCACTCATGACATGGTCAGTAATATCACTGATGACGTCTCAAATGACATCACTGATGACATAAACACGTAAGTGTCATTGTTTTTAGGAATATATGGGTGTTAAACATATATACTAAACATATATACTAACCTACTACAAAAGTTAGATTAGTAAACTGGTTAAACTATGAATATATGAATGAGTTTATTATTGTGTGATTACTTACAATCATTACAATATACAACATTAAAACATGTGGCAAAAGATTGGAATCACAGAGAAGTGAGTTAAAAACTTCAAATGTTTAAAACCAGACAGTCCAGAGATATGTAGAAATCTGGTATTAGCATAGTTATTGAAATCATTGACAAAAAAATTGGTGCTTGATGCATCCCCTGATCAAGTCAACTGTTCGGCGATGAGGAGGTCCCTCCTTGGACTCATCAGGCTGTTAATCAGTCTCTGCCTGGGCTAACATGTCTTTCAAAAGTGTTTGAGTGTGATGTACAAAATTACCAAAGTTGGTCATATTCTTCACTTCAAAGAGTAGAGCTAGCAGACGGCCTCCTTTGCCTTGCGGGTGTCTAGTTGAAGTAGTATGGGTCTGAGGTAGATTGAAAGGGCATAGACAACATGCTGTGATGTTAGACAGAGCTTTCCAAGATGGATATAGTTCTTTTAAAGGGAGAAGATGTAGTATTGCAGCTAAGATCTGATTTAGTGCTTGTCTCCCCATGGCCTGCGTGAGGTGGGGCTTGTAAGCGTGTGAAATTTGAGGAATGCATAAGGTTTCATGAAAGTATCTGGCTACCAAGCATTCCATGTCCAAAGTGAGAGAACGGAATCGTAGTTGCCTTTTTATTACTGATTTGATGGTTGTATAGTTAATTAAGCTTGACTCCCTGTTTTCAGTTACTAATTGTAACTGTTCATTTGCTGTGAGAAGGTTGGCTGAGATTGCTCAGTGTTAAAAAGATGCTTTTGATGAAGGCATTCATTGAATTCTCAGGAGCCACGGTTGCCAGGTAAAAATATTTTGACAAAGCAGCCAGCCCCTCTAATTTTCACTAGATAAGGTTTAATTTGAGGCGAATCAGGGTGTTTCTTGTAACTCTATCCTGGCTGATGAGGGCTGAAATCCCAAAAATGATCCTAGGATGCTTGTTTGCAGTCCAGGGAGGACCTGGCCTGGCAGTTCGGGTTGGACTGTTCCCAACGGGCGCAGGGGGAAGACTGTTTTGCATAGTGAGCAAAAGAATGATGGATTTAGGTCCAGATCTCTGTACTGGGGTGAATGTAGGACACTGTTCTGCATTCTGTCCATCAGTTTTTTTTTTTTTAGATCTATTGGCTTGGCCAGTGCTTGTTTACAACGTGTCTCAACTTCACATTTTGCAAAGATGGCAAACTATAAATAACAATGTAAAAGGAGTACGTTTTGTAATTTCGCAACTTTCCACAGGCCTACAATATATGCGAAAGGGTTTCTTTCTTTGATCACAGATAAAATATAATTTTTAATATAACCTACCAGGCTCGGTGAACAACACTTACAACGCAACTTTTACATCGCAGAGCCTTTACAACGCAACCATTACAACGCAAACTATTACAACGCATTGCTCTGGGGGGCGCTCTAGTATAGGGAATAGGTTAATTTACTATCCAATAACCTTCCCTAGTGTCCACGGGAACTGGAGTTGGAATAGTAAATTAAACTATTCACTATCCAGCGCCCCAAAGCACTATGCGTTGTAATGGACTGCGTTGTAATAATTGCGTTGTAAAGGCATGCGATGTAAATGCATGCGTTGTAATGTCATACATCCACCAGGCTCCAGTGCTCCGATAATAATATCGCACTATGAGGCATTATGTGACTCCCCGAATATTCAGACCTCTATGAAAGTTGTGGGTGGAACTAAACAAGCATAGATTACTGCATTTTTCTAAAATCAGGTCTTAAATGTCACCTACATGAAACGTTTTAATTAATCAAATCTGCAAAAGTGGAGCCATGGATATGACATATTTTCCGAAGCAACCCCACTATACCATTTCTGTGTGTTTGAACTGTGTTGGTACAGTGCTTATTGGACTGTGCTCTGGAAAAGCAAGACACAGGAAGAATCAATATCAGCCTCTTATTTGCTAATGAAAAAGTTAAAGTGCCTCATATACTTACACTAAAATGCTTCTCTTGAGTTTGAATCTCAGACCATTAGAAAACTGGGAGATACATATAATGGTGTTTGCTTATATTCACGTCTCATTTGATACATATTAAAATTTCACCTCCCGGAAATAAAGAACATCTGCACTTAGCATTCAGATACAGGGACTCAAGCATACTCATTCCCAGTAATCTGAATTATTTAGAGGAAAATATTTTACAAAAGCACTATTGCAATTCTGATGTTCAGTACTGAAAAAAACATTTAACTTCATTTTACAGTCACCCTTCAGATAGAGTTTGGGGCCATAAGTAGACAAGCTTGGTGGTCAAGCATAAAAGCTGCCATTTTAATAATACACACATATATGGTTAAATAGACTGTACTTCACAAGACTCTTTGTGATAAAGGAGGAATTGTATTTGCTAAACATAAGTCAAATAATCTATGAATGGTAAGGAGTTGTTGATAACATAACTACCTGCTGGAAAATATTTTAGAAATTTGGTTTCTGGTTGGGAGAGGTATGCACCCTGTCCAAGCAGGAGCTACAATCCTAGTCAATGCTAGTCATATGCACACCCTAAATTAACCTGCACTCACCCTCTGGTACCTTGGCACAGAACAGTCAGCCTTAACTAAGGAGGCAATGTGTAAAATATTTGTGCAGCACATCAAACAGTAACAAAGTAAAAATACCACAAAAAGACTCCAAGACAGGTTAGAAAAATAGATTATATTTGTGTGAACAAAGCAAGACCAAAATAACAAAAATCCAATAAGTCAATCAATCACTTAATCATTCAGTATTTCTAGATTGCGGCTACTCACCCATGAGGGTATCCAGGAACTAAGGTCTTGGTGGGCTCAGTCAAAAAGATAGGTTATAAGTCCCTTTCTGAATTCTGTGAGAGTAGATGATGTTCGAAGGGGAAGGTTGTTCCAGGCTGTGGCACTGAGGCAGGAGAAGTAATGACCTCCACTGTAGCTTCGGTGGATGCAGGGAGTATGTACGAGGGTGAAGAAGGTGGAGTGCAGATGTCTGGAAGGTTGGTGGAAGTTCAGTGGTGCTTGATGTAAGCTGTTTCCTGGTCGTGCAGTGTCTTGTAGCAGAGACTCTTTATTGCATGGGCAAAGTGGGCTCTGGCCCAGGACCCCAGCATTTAAGGGGCCCCCCTGATAGACTCAACTTTGTTCTGCAGAATCTTACCCTGATTAATTCTTAAACAGATTGTTTTAAATACAATTTTAATTGTATCTATTTTAATGTGGGTGATGTGCGAGAGTCTATAAAAGACAGTTTGCAGAGACATGTTGTGTTTATGTTTCATGCAACATCCACCAAAAAGTTTCCTTTAGATAAAATACAGGAACTCACATATGAAAAATGGGAGGGCGGCTCAAGGATTCTCTGCAGTAATATTAGCGAGCTGCTGCGGTGTTCACTATCCCTGAGCATTAGAGGTAAATACATTTAGAATTTGGATGAGTGTGCCTTTACGCTGTAAGTGGCCTAGCCAAATAGGGCATGTAAGAGCTAACCTTGGTTCATAAATTCAAAGTTGTTTCGAACAGGGGCCCCCACAATACCTTTGGCACAGGGCTCCCAAAATCCTTAAGATGTCACTGCCTTGTAGCTGTGTGTCAGTATCTAGAATTGACATCTCTTCTTGATAGGAAGGCAGAGGAGCTTCCTGAGGTGGGCTGTAATGTGGGCCAATTTGGGTAGGTGGAGGAGGAGTCTGGCATCTGAGTTCTGTATAATCTAGAGTCTCTTCTAGAGTTAGGTGGTGATTACCGGGTAGATCGTGTTTCGATAGTCCAGCTGGCTGGTGACAAGGGCTTGGGTGATGGTTTTCCTGTTGCTGATGGGGATCCATCTGAAGATCTTTTGGAGCATGCGGATGGTGGGGAAGCAGGCAGAGGAGGCTTAGTTGATCTGACATTTCATGGTGAGTTTGCTGTCCGGAATGATGCAGAGGTTGTAGGTGTGGTCTGTTGGTGAGGGTGTGAGTCCGAGTTCAGTCCAGGTGTCATCCCACGGGGAGGTGTTGTTCCCAAAAATCAGCACTTCCGTCTTGTCCATGCTGAGTTACAGGCAATTGGGCTTCATACAGTTGGCAACACTCGTCATGGCATTATGAAGGGTTGGTTCTAGTGGTGGAGCCATCTTTTGTGAGCGAGAGGATGAGCTGGGTGTCGTCTGGGTAGGATATGATGTTGCGGTTATGGGGTCTGACGATGTTGGCCAGGATGTCATGGAGGTGTTGAACAGGGTGTGGTTGAGGCATAAACTTTGAGGGACTCTGCAGATGATGCTTTTGAGATCCGAGGTGAAGGGTGGTAGCTGCATTCTCTGGATACGTCCTGAGATGAAGGATGCAATCCTTTTGAGGGTGTGTCCCAGGATTCCGACGTGGTGGGGCCTCTTGATGATGGTGTGATGGGATACAGTATTGAATGTCATCGAGAGGACAAGGAGGATCAGGGTGCTGTTTCACTCCGGTCGAGGAGGCTTCTGATGTCATTGGTAGGGGCAATCAGGGTGGTCTTGGTGCTGTGGTTGGCGTGGAAGCAGGATTGGGGGGTGTCCAGCAGGTAGTTTCAGTCCAGCTGTTCAATGAACTGGTGGTTGATGCATTCTCGAGTACTTTGGCAGGGAAAGGGAGCAGTGAGCTGGAGCAGTAGTTCTTGAGTTTGCTGGGGTCGGTGAAGGATTTCTTAAGGAGGGGCCTGACCTCTGCATGTTTCTATCCATCGGGGAAGGTAGACGTAATGATGGATTCAGTGAGAATGTAGGTGAGTGCACCACAGATTACTTTGCTCCTGAGGTTGAAGAAGAGGTGAGGGCATGGGCCCTTGGGGCTCTCGAGTGGATGACGTTCATGATGGCTGTGGTGTTCTCTTTGGTGAGCTGCTCCAAAGTGGTGGGCGGGTGGTTGTGGGCCGCGTCCGATGGTGTGAGGAGGATGTAGAGGTCAGTGGGTTGGGGTTCAAAGTTACTATAGATGGCCGATATAATGTTGAGGATAAGTATAACTAGAGTTGTGAATTTTTAAGGATTAAATGAAAGTGTGGTGCTTAAAAACTTAAAGCACGGAGGGAGGAGCTACGCTAGCAAACAAGATGGCTACTTAGGCTCCCGGCTCCGCCGACCTCCGTGTCCTGCCAGATGATCCTGTCAATAATCCTGATATTACGCCCGGCCTCCGTGTGGATGAACATATGCACACTTCGATGGTGAAATCATGAAAACTTTATCGGCTAAATTGACGAAGTTGTGTCGAGTTGAAGTTTGTGGCCTAGTCCAGTGAGAGAGCCGGGGCCTCGAGTTTTGACCCAGCCGGGTTGCAGTTGAACAACATCGGCCGTGAGAATCGAGCAGGGTCCGCTCTACCGCAGTGGAGGTCTTTTCGCCAAAATTTGACGGCGGTCATTTTGATTGACTAACATGGAGGGAGGAGTGACGTGACACGACAGTGGCTGTGGGTGGAGGTCCCTGTCCTGTGGACCCGGTTTGCCGCCGCCGGGGCTCGGTAGGTCGGGGTCTTCGCTTGCGGCAACGGATTGCAGATTTCTGCAGCAGAAATCGATCAGTCACCCTCCGATGCCGTCCGTTCCGCTCCTGTCTGTTCCCCGGAGAAACCGGGCTCTCGGGGGGATGTCAATCTGATCGGTACTGAACGAGGAGAAATGGACCGGACGGAGCGTGACCCGTCGTTGAAGACAGTATTGGCAGCCATCGGGGCATTTCATGCACATATGGATGCCCTGATTCATAAAATGATCATGGGCCTAACTGAGAAGGAAAAGGGGAATGTGGAACCGGACCCTGCTCCACTGCAGGCACTGCTACCAGATGTGGTTTACATGATGACCATTTTGATTCTGGACGAGGACCCCGTGCGACAAGAGGCACCGAAGCCCTCGGTCGGTACTCTGGAAAATCATGAACCCGGTGTTTCAAAAGTGCTACTACGCCTACCATCATTGCTGACTTTTGAAGAATCGTGTGGCGTTCCCTTCCCGGAGACTTTTGTTTCTGGTTACTCTTGGACTTCTGTTTTATCCTCTCCCTCTTTGGTGACTTTACGATCGCGGAGAAAACAACATTGGGACTATCCGTCCATGAGGGAACTTTTATGTGCTGATGGAGTTCTTGAGGAATTACTGACTTTGATTTGGTTTGACCTGCAATTTTTCTGACTTTTTCTGCACTTTGATTCTCCTGTAGACGTAGTGGTTCTACCAGGAGGGGTTCGCATGATGGTCCAGAAGAGCCAAGGCTGAGACTGATTGACCGGGGTTGGTATTATGGCCTTAATTGATTTGGGATTCGTAACTGTCTAACGGGAGGCTGGGCGGTGTATCACGGCTCCCCCTAATTTACTTTTTCTGTGATTTCTGATAAAATTGTATTCTCATCATAGGGGGTGCTATTCTCTGGTGCGGGGGGAAGGGGACCAGGAGCCCATACGGAAAATGCCCTCCCCCAAGTTTCCTCTTTTCTATCTTTAGAACCTAGTTAGTTTGGGTGACAGGCACACTGCTAATTGGGGTTGGGCGATAGCCATATGCAGGGGTGCAGGGTGGGGGGATGGGTTTTTTGTTTTACTTCCGTTCTCGTTCTTATGGTTTCCTTTTCTTCAAATCTTCTCTTTAGTTTCTCCCTTATTGTAATATTTGCGAAATATCCTGATTTTATTCACATTCCAGTGTTTGGTTGCCTTGCCTCTTCAACTATTCTGATTCTATGCGTGAGCGGGCTCTGTGGGCCTGAGCTTAAATTGTTTGTTGATTGTAATGCTGCAAATCCTGCTTGGTACTTATGAGCACAGGCGTCTCAGCGATTTTTTTTGTTGCTTCACGTTTATCCTGTTATTGTACCTGTCTGCCCTATTATTATGTATGAATGTATGGCACCAAACATGTCTATTCCTTTTTCTTGTTTTAAAATAATAAAAAGATTTATAAAAAAAATAATAATAAAAAAACAAAAACTTAAAGCACATACTGGGGCTATCTGATTGTGCTAGACTGGGGTGAATCCAAATGATCATGCCCCCCGCGATGGAGCACAGGTCGATACAGGGACCAGCCTTGGCCTACTAATAAGTACTTTAGAGGGACCGTAAACGGAGTCGCAATGCGAGAAGCAAAAGGCAAAAAGTCAGAAACTGGAGATGATATGCTACGCAGTCAGCGATGCGGTATCTCCGGTCCTTTATATTTTATGCCCAATTCCAAGGGCCCAGGACTGGATTGGCACCACTTGGCAGGGCAAAATTAGCAGCAAATAAAGTCCAGGTGCTGTAGCAGGATGATTTTAAGTGTTTTATTTACTTAAGAATAGGGGGCAAGCCCGTGGAGTGACTCTTGGTTCAAGTGAAATGGGTTTAGTCCGTCCTCACTCAGGCCAGAGGGTAGCAGGCAGCAGGGAAGCACAGTAGAAAAGTAGTTCTTCCAGAGCAGTAGTTCAGAAGAGTGGTAGTCCTTTCAGCAGCACAGCAGTCCTTCCTCCAGGCAGAGTTATTCACAGGTTTAGTAGTGCACTGAAGAGAGAGGGTCAGTAGTCCACTTCTTATACCTAGTGCTGCCTTTGAAGTGGGAGAGAATTCAAAGAGGGGGTTTAAAGTGCACAGTGATCCTCCCACAACAGGTAAGCTCCTTCAGACTCACTCTAGGTGGGTATGCATCCATTTGCGTGAGAACAGGACACAGCCTATTCAGGTGTAAGTATCAGCTCCTCCCTCCCATGCTGCCCAGGATGACCCATCAGGATGGCTACTCAGCCACACCCAAGCTACTTTTGTGTGTTGTTATCTAGAGGGAATGCGTTCAGGGCTGGACTGGCCATAGCGGGCGCCGGGCAATTCCCCGGTGCACCACACGGGTGGGGCCGATTTTGGGCCCCTCGGGCCGTTTTTGTTACAGGGTCGTATTTGAAGCATAGCTGCAAAATCGGCCCTGTAACAAAATCGGCCGAAAAACGGTCTCCGGCAAAGAGCTCGGAGGTCGGCCAAGCACTTTGCCAGGGCCGGTTTTGGTTCCCAGTCCGGCCCTGAATGCATTAGAGACAGGCTGATGGCACACAAGGCTAAGAGTATAAAAATGCCATCTTTCTAAAAGTAAAGACACAAAAGGGGGATCCGACTCTGTTTTGTCTTATGCTCCTCTTGCTTTAGAGCACCAAACAGACATTAACTTTTTCTGTTTAAATTGAATTTTTATTAAACCAATCCTTTTCTTTGCAATTTTCACTGTTTAGTTTATCCAAAATATTCTCTTGTATGAGAAATAGGGAGACACTCATTTTTATACAATGGTTATATGCAACATTTAACATTTGCATCATAGGACAAGGAACAAAAACGCAATATCACAATCGCATCGCTAACTTGTTTTTGAGACCAAACATGTGCCTAACACAGGGAATATTTCAGGATATCTGCAGGGAAAATTACTCATGACAAGTCCCTCATGCAATACACTAAACTTATTCAAATTCCTCTGTGTTTCCAAATGCCAACACATTTCAAGACCCAGGCCTCTGGTACTGGGACTATCTTCAGGGCTTCATGTTAATAGATGTAACCAATTTCTAAAAAACAAATGAATAAATGATGTAAACAACACATCAACACGGTGCACCCTCCCTTACACTCCACCCTTATTTTATGCCCTGATAGAGCTATGACTCTACTTGTATTTTCCAAAGTGTCCATGTTCAACTTCAAACCAATTTCAAAATGCTGATGGGGGCCACATGATTGCTGTTGATATGAATTTCTACAACAAATCATAAAAATAACCCTGTTCTTATCCTGCTCATTGTAACTATATTAATGTTGTGTTGGACCAGTTTAACAATTTGTACCTTCATTCTTTAACAATTTTTTCACACACGGACGTGTTTTTCTGCAATTATCTCTCCCTAAGAACAAATGGAAATGCGTTACTTACACCGGGACCTTCCCAGAAACGTTCAAACCAATGTTGTAGAAAGAGCCACAAAGAGCGCTTACTTTCTTCTACTTCAACCACATCCGTCTGTTTCAAACCAGAATTGACCGCCACTTCACTGTCTCTTGGGCCTTCCTAGTGGAAACGCTTGTTGTATTTAGCGCTAGAATTCATGGGAGGCCATTTTACCCAATCACCTTGTAGCTAGAATACAGGCATTATCAGTCCTGGAACGTTGTATTATGGGACATGTATTTTAACCCTATGTTTTTGAAGGCTCTGTCATCCCATTTAGCCCAGTGACTGCACTATTAAATTTTAAAATAAGGTAAGCTTTCTTCTGTAGTCGTTTAGTTGTATCTAGGACAGAGCTTTCAAAACAGAGGGTTAAACTACATGTCCCATAATACAATGTTCCAGTACTGATAATGCCTGTATTCTAGCTACTAGGGGATTGGGTAAAATTATCTCCCATGAATACTAGCGCTAAATACAACAAGCATTTCCACTAGGAGATAGTGTAGTGGCGGTCAATTCCGGTTTGAAACAGTCGGATGTGGTTGAAGTCGAAGTAAGTAAGCGCTCTTTGTGCCTCTTTCTACAACATTGGTTTGAACGTTTCTGGGAAGGTCCCAGTTTAAGTAACTTGTCTCCATTTGTTCATAGGGAGAGAAAATTGGAGAAGAACATGTCGGCGTGTGAAAGAATTGCTACGGAATGGAAGTACAAGCTGCTTTTAATTGTTGTTAAACTGGTCCAACACAATATTAATATAGTTACAATGAACAGGATAAGAAAAGGGTTATTTTTATGATTTGTTGTAGAAATTCATATCAACAGTAATCATGCGGCCCCCGTCAGCGTTCTGAAATTGGGTTGAAGTTGAACACGGACTCCTTGGAAAATACAAGTAGAGTCGTGGCTCTATCAGACACTTAATGACTTTGAGCGTAAAATAGGAGTGGAGTGTAAGGGAGGGTGCACCGTGTTGATGCGTTGTTTGCATCATTTATTCATTTGTTTTTTTAGAAATTGGTTACATCTATTAACATGAAGCCCTGAAGATAGTACCAGTGGCCTGAGTCTTGAAACGAGTTGGCACTTGGAAACATGGAGGAATTGGAATAAGTTCAGTATATGTTGTGAGGGACTTAAGAATTTAAAATTACAAATCAAATGAGTGGGTGATGTATTTCTCTGTCTACTGCAAAACTGATGTTTTCATGTATTAAGTGTTAGTCTACAAGCGTTGCTGCAGTGAAAAATGACTTTGGGAGTTCTAATGATTGACTTATGGGTATTAAAAAGGGAGATTTAGGCCTGCCAAAAGGTTTGTTTTGCCGGGCAAAATGTCAGTTTAAAATTGCACTACAGGCTGCAGAGGCAGGCCTGAGACATGTTTTAAATGGTAGTTTAGTGGGCGACACAATGAATGCTGCAGCCCATTTGTAGCTTTTAATTTACAGGCCCTGTCACATGTTGTACCCCATACTGGGCACTTATAAGTAAATTAAGTCTACTAACCAGGTGAATATCAATGTTACTATGTTTCGAAAGGAGAGCACAAACACTTTCACCACTGGTTAGCAGGGATAAAGTGCACAGTCTTAAGAGCCAACAAAAACGGGTCAGCAAAGGAAGGCACAAATTTGGGGTGACCATGTGGAAAGGGCAAGGTCTAGCAATAGGATAGGCGGCTGCTTATTCAGACTGAGACGCTGAATGCACAAACCAAGGGGCAGATTTAACAGCCCCTTGCGCCACTTTTGCGTCACTTTTAACATGGGAAAAGTGATGCAAACGTGGCGCAAGGGGCTAGTAAATCTGCCTCTAAGTTACCGGCATTAGATAGGGCCGGTGCCCGCCTTTCCATCAAGATTATGAGGGAAGATTATGAGAGCAAACGTCACTGCAATGTCTGGATGAGACAAACGTTTTTTATTTGTCTGGCCATGCACTGGCAGAGTACTCGGAGGTTGTGCACCATTTTCCTTCATAATGCATGCGAAATGGTCTCACAATTTATCTGTAAAACGTCAGAGCTAGTTAATAGTTATGTATTTGTCTTAATACATGTGTGTTTCGATGTTATATACACATCAAAATAATCAACAGCAGCTTATAGATAATGTTATCTTTTTATTCTAAATAAATAGATAAAATAAAAATAGATTCATGAATAAAATGTATAGAGGATAATAAATTCGCTAACACTCGACCACAGTTAGCGTGGCAAAGGGATATATGTTCCTTCCACCGTACAGGTCCTGAAGAAGGCCAGTTGAGGGTTTAGGTGAATCCCTGTGATCCCGCCAGTGCTTGTTTGCTGATGCTTTTGGTCGTGGCGACTTTAGCAGTGAAGAATATTACACATGCAATGTAATGCACCCTGATATCACCTGCTTTTATTGGCTAACAGCAGACTTTAATATCGAAGATGAGGGCCTCATTCTGAGGAACCTCTTTTGTGGCTGGAAATACCTCACCCGTAAATGCAAACGCCCTGTGGTGGGTTTAACGAAGTGTGGTATTTATTGCCTTTCTATTTCAAGTTCTGTAATATCCCCTACAAGGGACAACCCCATGCAAATAAGTCTTCATGATGATATAATCAGAGAGAATACATGTGCCATTTTACTGACATATTCCACCTAAGTCTACGTGTTGTGAGACGTGAACACTGTAACCCATCAAATAAAATCTAAACAAAGGGGCAAGTAGAATTTGGTAAAGAAGTGAAGGAGAAGAAAGCCAGTGAGTGGTGAAGCCAAACGTTTGCAGTGGAAAATAAATATGTAGCATTACGAGTCAATAAAGTGTAGAATTAAGTGCCTGCCTCTTATATTTGTGTGACGTGCAGGTCAGACATTCTTTTCTCAATAAGGGAAATCAGCCCTGCAACCTTCTCACGTCAATATATGGATTATTAATAAACTGGATAATAGTCATCCTGTTAATTACGGTCCTGAGACATGGAAACAAATGGAATAGCAAGCAACTCATGAAATACATTGATGCTAAGGCTGTCTGTCATTGCTATGGTGTTTCTTAACTGCCTGGTAAACAGTAAATATAAAAAATTGAAGCAAAACAACTGGTATACTCTCATAATAATTCAGGTCAACCCGATACATATTTTGTGGTTTAGGGGAAATCCGACCGCCATTCACTCACCACTTTGTAGTAAAACCAATTTCCTAATGAGTTCAGACAAATATTCAGTGCACTGCTGATGAATATTTCACTCAGCCGCACGGCGAGCACATTTGCTATTACTCCTAGATAATTGCCAGATGTATTTCATACCACGAAGCATTTTGTTTTAACTCTCAGTCATTTCACTATGTTTGTTCTAAGCTCTAAAAGCCATTAATCTATGTTGAACATTGCAGCCTTTTTCTCTGCTCTCCATTAAACTGCATACTTAAATAAGTCATATTTTCTCAAATGAACCCTGCTCATTACAGTTTCTGCAAGGTACGGTTCCGCATAATTACAAGCTGCTAGAGTTACTATCTTGATTTTATCACCATATGGCTATGATTGAAGTTTTTTTTCTGATTCATACAAAAAAATAAAGATCTTCGATGAGAAGCAATCTCAGGGGCAGCGCTTACGCACATCTCCCATGCTATCGCATGAATATGTACCGCATGTTAGCGGGAGATTTCGCGGCCTTTCCCGGACACCATAGCATGTTATCGACTCCTTAATAATAGGTCGATAAACATGCAAAATGTGTCCAGAAAAGGACGCGATAAAAAAAATGCAGATGACCTTGTTAGGCGATCATTATCGCCTGTTCTAGATAATATGCCCCTCAGATCTTCGATGAGAAGCAATCTCAGGGGCATATTATCAAGGGGATTATCGGGGCTTTAGTGGCACTTTTTGCCGATAAAGCGGCGATATTTGTGTCGCCCTATTAGCAAGCCTGCGCTAACATGCGTTAGTGCAAGCTTTCCGGCGTTAGCTGCCGATTTTTCTATCACCTTGCATGCCAGCGATATTTATCGCAATTGACATTCAAGGTGGGCGTTACTGACCTTAATTTCACTGTAAAAGTTGCTAGAAGTACATCCAGTATTATCAAAAATGACCCGCGCTAAAAAAAATCGCGCTAGGCACCAAGGAACGCAGGATTTTAACACCTGCTAAAAACAAGACTAAAGATGGTGATGCATGGAGGTACATTGGGGAGACTAGCCAAGATCCCCATCTGAGGAGCCAGAGACACCAAAGAGGTAGCGGTCATGCTGTATTATTAGCCCCTTACTATGTACAGTGGTGTCGTTGTGTTGTAAGGGGGTACATAGCAGTAAAACATATCACACCATCCGCCATGTGTCATTACATTAATGTTAACATTACTGTTAAACATACATTTTTAACTGTTTTTAGCCTGCCATATTTGTTGTGCCACTAATCATGTCATACATGAGGTTTTAAGGAGGTTTAAAGGCATGATTACTCGTTAGTGTAAATATTATCGCCGCTAACGCAGCGCTTACGCACGTCTCCCATGCCATCGCATGAATATGTACCGCATGTTAGCGGGAGATTTCGCGGCCTTTCCCGGACACCATAGCATGTTATCGACTCCTTAATAATAGGTCGATAAACATGCAAAATGTGTCCAGAAAAGGAAGCGATAAAAAAAATGCAGATGACCTTGTTAGGCGATCATTATCGCCTGTTCTAGATAATATGCCCCTCAGATCTTCGATGAGAAGCAATCTCAGGGGCATATTATCAAGGGGATTATCGGTGCTTTAGTGGCACTTTTTGCCGATAAAGCGGCGATATTTATGTCGCCCTATTAGCAAGCTTGCGCTAACATGCGTTAGCGCAAGCTTTCCGGCGTTAGCTGCTGATTTTTCTATCACCTTGCATGCTAGCGATATTTATCGCAAATGACATGCAAGGTGGGCGTTACTGACCTTAATTTCACTGTAAAAGTTGCTAAAAGTACATCCAGTATTATCAAAAATGACCCGCGCTAAAAAAAATCGCGCTAGGCACCAAGGAACGCAGGATTTTAACACCTGCTAAAAACAAGACTAAAGATGGTGATGCATGGAGGTACATTGGGGAGACTAGCCAAGATCCCCATCTGAGGAGCCAGAGACACCAAAGAGGTAGCGGTCATGCTGTATTATTAGCCCCTTACTATGTAGAGTGGTGTCGTTGTGTTGTAAGGGGGTACATAGCAGTAAAACATATCACACCATCCGCCATGTGTCATTACATTAATGTTAACATTACTGTTAAACATACATTTTTAACTGTTTTTAGCCTGCCATGTTTGTTGTGCCACTAATCATGTCATACATGAGGTTTTAAGGGGGTTTAAAGACATGATTACTCGTTAGTGTAAATATTATCGCCGCTTATGCACGTCGCCCATGCTATCGCATGAATATGTACCGCATGTTAGCGGGAGATTTCGCGGCCTTTCCCGGACACCATAGCATGTTATCGACTCCTTAAAATAGGTCGATAAACATGCAAACTGTGTCCAGAAAAGGAAGCGATAAAAAAAATGCAGATGACCTTGTTAGGCGATCATTATCGCCTGTTCTAGATAATATGCCCCTCAGGGGCATATTATCAAGGACAGGCGATACATTATCGCCGCTTTTATCGGCAGGAAACTGCCGATAAAGCGGCGATAATGGCCTTGATAATATGCTCTATGAATTCCAATCGAAGCTCATGTTAGATGTGTTCACATTTGACATGGGCTTCGATTGGAATTCATAGTGCATATTATCAAGGCCATTATCGCCGCTTTATCGGCAGTTTCCTGCGATAAAAGCGGTGATAATGTATCACCTGTCCTGGATAATATGCCCCACAGTTTCTTCAGTGAAAACTTTAAAGTTATGACAAATAACAAGAAATTAAAAGTGCATTAACTCTTATGGACACCATGGAAGAGACATTATTGATGGTGATACACAGAGTACAACGATAATATAGATTTTTTTTTTATATCGACCCGCAGCAGTTTCGACTCCAGAATATCGATTACCACCATATTATGAAGATAATCAATTTAGTTAAGAATAGCAAACTTGCATTTACCTAGATACTCACCTTGACAATATACAGTGGTACTCGATATTCTTGAGGCGATATTAGTACTAGTCGAGATTTTGTACTTATATACTTATCTACACATAATGTGATACACATATCTTTCGCGCTAAACATCAATGTCACAAGTTTTACCAGAGAAACACGATACACATACGTCGTCCTATTGAATTAGGAAAACACAGGTTTCATCTTCTAAAAGAGAAAGATCTCGGTAATATTAACAGAGCGTGTCCATTCACAAAACAGTGCATGGCTTGACTGGTAGCATATGACGGAATGAGTGAGTCAGTGTTTTTATAAAGAGCTCTTACAATGTCCTTGAGCTTCTAGGCACTGGTGTCCTAAGCTGTGCTAAAGTTAGGACAGGTGTTCCTAATGGTGATGGAACAATTTTCAGAGTGGGGGTGCTGCCATCAATGTTATATCGCCGAGAAAAATCTAAGTGTCATAGAAAAAAACACAAGTGCAGCAAATGTCTCAAGCCCATTCAGCCGGTGAGTGGCAAGAATGCGGTGTGTAGCTGGTGGTCCTTTTGGAACACTGGTGTGGAAAATACAATTCTATTTACATAAAGTACATTTTCAGTTGAAATGGCCACTAAATTTGCATAGACGTGCAGTTTTACTGATAAAACTATATAGCGTAAAAACGATAATGCATTGGTATCGGGTTTCAGTGAATAGTCATCTTTGTGCATCCCCAAGTAAAGTGTCTAGATTTCTTTTGATCTTACTATCCATCAGACTTTTAAAAAAGTGCTTCATTTATGTTTCCTAATTGCTGAGATAATATGAAATATGTGTGTAGTTCATTTACTGATATGTGTTCTCGAAAAAAAATGGCATCCTACAGTCTATCCATTCACTTCTTGTGTCTAAGCAGGATTGTCACTGAGATCACTTTTACAAAATCTGCACTTTGGAGCCAGAGAAATAAAAGGGCATAACCTGACATTTGACCTTTGTCTTTGAACACATGTTAAACCAAATGTGGCAAGATTAACACAAAATTTAAAAGCATCTTCATTGCTCAATTACATTCAGAACTTCAGCACGATTATTTCTGGGGGTGACCCTGCACCTCTACTTACTTGAGTAGACATTTCAAATCAGGTAATATCTGAGTTAGCAGGATCTTCTGAAACAGATCCACCTAGACTGAAAGACCCATTTGACCTGAGAGCTAATTTTGATGGATGCAAGTCGAAGTCCTGAGTACTTTCTTAGTGACCTTGTGTGTTTTTAAGTGCAGGTCCTGGAGGCAAGGCGAATTGAGACTAAAGCATTTAAGGGACAGAGTTGCAACGATAAAGAGATATTTTACTGCACCAGAAGCCAATATACTGATGAAAACTTTGGGTGCTGGCACTTACTCTTTTACAAATTAAGCATGTGCATGCACGTTCGTGTTTCCTATCTCTTTCACTTCCCTTCTCTCTATCCCCACTATTCATTATCTCTGCATTGATTGGTGTCTGGCTCTGTCATCCACTGTGATACCGTTATGTGGGCCTATTGACAAACACTTCCTTTGTTCTCCTGATTTGTAAATTAGACAAACAGTTAAGATTTACTCTCCTAAGGTCTCTGGCGTGACTGACACCAGAACATGGATAGGCACATTATACTTAGCAACTAGTGGCTGTCACAGTATTTAAAAGCCTGCAGTCAGCATTGGCTAGGTTAGTCTTGGTCAAGATTTTTACTTTCAAGGGGCATCAAAGGGACCGATTGCATCCATAGGACTTGTTTCAGCCAAGGGTGACATGGGGGCACTGAATTAGGTTTGGAGACGAAATGAATCAACAAAAAGCAACAGTTTTCAGAGTCATAACTAATAGAAGGATGGTTTAATTGGTTCTGAATGTGGAACAACCAACCTCAGCGGGATGTATGTCGTTACAACGCATGCTTTTACCACGCATGCCTTTACGACGGAACTTTTACAACGCAAACCATTACAATGCATAGTGCTTAGGGGTGCTGGATAGTGAATAGTTTAATTTACTATTCCAACTCCAGTCCCCGTGGACACTAGGGAAGGTGTTGGATAGTAAATTAAATCTATTTCCTATCCTAGAGCGCCCCCCAGTGCAATGCGTTGTAATGGTTTTCGTTGTAATAGTTGCGTCGTAAAGGCACTGCGTTGTAAAGGATGTTTCCCACCTCAGCGCCACAGCATACCACATCACAGGGGCCCAGAGCAATGATACTTAACCATTTGACCTATGTGGATCCCATTGAATCACACCTGGAAGCCAAGGACCCTGAAGCTATTTCTATGATATGTACTTCACTAATAATACGAACATGAACAAGCACCTACACACTATATGAACTCAGCAAATCTACTTTACTCTATAACTGCATGTTTAAGTATGAAGGCGCCTACACACCACTATAAGTCCCAGGTTGTATTCACAAACCAATAGGTAATCATGTGAAATTAAAGCTCTCTGCAGAAATGGCGGGACAGAAGTTGCTGCATTAAGACTGACCTTGGACAGATACAGGTAAGCAATTGAGCTTGTAATGGACAAAGATGGAGACCATGCACGGTCTTTATGTTTAAAGGTGACAAAGACAGGGATTGCACAAAAAACATGAAGATCAGGGGATCTGTTTCCCAGAGTACATGCTGTCTACTGAAAAGTGATTATATGCTTCTGGAAGTATTCAGCTCCACTCAAAGTGCAGCCATGACTCCTTTTCGAAACAAGAAGAGTAGATTCTTGATGTTTATGTTTGCCTTTCCAAGTAATGCAGTAGATGAGAGAACTTTCAGCCCAGAAAGGCTTTTTGGGCAGTTTATCCGTCGGATCAAGTAGATGGGTCACAGATCGCCAGGTATATTGTTACCTCTTCCTAATCCTACATAATGGGGACTTAATCCCTAACATAAACAACTGTTGGACCGGCACACGCGCCTATGAGATGTGATTACTGGCTGACTGGCGGATAGAGAAGGCCGTGTAGGCTCCACGCAGGCATTCAAAGAATTGCAAATACCGATTTTAAAACTGTTGATTTTATCTGTGTAGCTCTAAACTGATCGCCCCTCGGCGCAACGATTGTAATGCTAGAATATATGTGAACTTTTTAAAATTTGCCTTCTGCACAAACACCGCCTCTCAGTGCAACGTTTAATAGGAATTGTATTTTACTCACCCTGTACTGGGCTTCGTTCCGCCGCGGCTTGTGCCGTTAGAGCGGCGGGCCCACAGCAACACCATTTCCGGCACCCAACTCGGAAACCTCACTTCCGCCCTGACCTGCTGCTGAACAGGCAGGTTAGCGGTACAGTGTATCCTTCCCCCCCCTGTATAAATGGCACTGTGGAGGAAGCGCAGCGGACGAGCGCAGCGGGAGCGCCGACTTCGCGCCGAAGTCGTGCCTAAGTCCTGCCCGTCTGCGCCCGTCCGCGCCAGAACGGGGCTAGGGGCCACTTCCTCTGCTCAACTAACCTCAAACCATGCCACCATTATCTCTTATGATTCCCAAACTCTGTTGAAACTTAGGCCGCCCGTCCTTGAAGGCTGCCTACACTCTATTGCACTCAGTAACCCCATTAATGCATGTACCCATTGTAGCTACCAACCTACGTGCCAGATAAAATATCCACAACCCACTAAAACATATCAAATGTTTCTATTAAATTGCCGCTCGCTTACCAAACATGCGGTTCAAATGTCGATCCTCTTAGAGGACAGCAGCCCCGATGCCATTTTTCTCACAGAAACATGGCTCAAAGAGGCGTCAGACCCTGATATCACCTCCCTTTTACAACAGGGATATTTACTACAAAGAGTCGACAGGCCAGAAGGCAGAGGAGGAGGAATAGGAATCCTCTATAAAAACCAATATCAATGTAGGATTAACGCAGGCTCTATATCTAACTGCGAAAGCATGCAATTTAACCTTGACCTCTCTCCTACGGCGACCTTTTCAGGTATACTTATCTACCGCCCCCCAAACCAAATGGGAGATTTTCTTGACTCTTTACAACTTAAAGTTGCTGACTTAGCGGTCACTAGCCCACACCTCACCATATTAGGTGATATCAACATCCATCTGGATAATTCAGACGATCCCTCAACCAAAGCCTTGTTAGAGAATTTGGAAGCTATCCAACTCACTCAGAAGGGTTTCAAACCGACACATGAGAAAGGCCATCTGCTGGATGGAGTATTTAGCAATGACCACAGATTAGTAGTAGGAACCCCTTTGGCCCTCACTTGGTCTGACCACTACCTGGTCCCCCTACGGTGGCAACATACCACCTCTGCCTCACCACCTCCACGCACTCTGCTTCAGGGGAGAGAATGGACTAAGCTCTCTGTTGACAGGTGGACAGATGCCCTACTTACCAACATCCCACAAGTTATAGATGATCCAATTCTATTGTATGACAACTACTCTCAATGGGTCACCAAGGCCCTTGACGATGTGTTGCCACAAACAACCCTAAGGGAAAAAACTAAATCTAAGGTATCACCATGGTACACCCCCAAACTTAAAGAAATGAAAAGACACTGTAGGAAGTTAGAAAGAACCTGGAGGGCCACTCGCTGCAGTTCAGCCAAAATAAACCATCATGATGCCATAAAAGAATACAAAGCAGAGATTAACTCAACCAAGGCCCGCTTCTTTGAAGACAAAATTAATAACGCCCAGAACTGTCCCAGAGAAATATTTCACATCGCAAAATCTTTAATTGATATCCCATCTATCCCCCCTGACCCCAGTAAAGCACAATCCCGATGTAACAATCAAGCAGAATATTTTTATAATAAAATACAATTAATTTCAGCGGCATTTGTCGCTCCAGATCTAGCTGACCTCGAAGCAACCATGCCACCCGGCATCACACCCCACAGACTGGTAGAATTCCCTCCAGTAGAAGTGGACGACCTGGAGCTTATCATAAAAAAAATTAAAACTGGATCCCCAAGCGATCCCGCACCCCCATGCCATTTAAAAAAAATCATAGATACAATACGCCCAGTTATTCTTAACATCCTTAATAACTCCATCACTACTGGTATAGTCCCCACGGCCTGGAAGAAAGCACAAGTACGAGCTCTTCTGAAAAAACCCTCTTTAGATCCAGATAACATGGCCAATTATCGTCCAATATCCTTGCTCCCCTGGGTAAGCAAACTGCTCGAGAGACACATCAACTCATCTCTCACCCATTTCCTAGAATCTAACAGCATACTTCACGATTCCCAGGCAGGATTTCGCCCCAGGTTGGGAACGGAAGCAGCTCTCTTGACAGTAACAGAATTAGCTAGGAAACAGATGGACTCGGGCGGCACTACAGCAATTATTTTGCTGGATCTTAGTGCCGCTTTCGACACTGTAAACACCACCATCCTCATTCACCGTCTTAAACAAATAGGGGTATTAGCAACAGCCATTCGATGGCTACAATCTTTCCTAGAAAATCGTTCTTTCCGAGTAGTTGAGGGCACCACACAATCCAGGTCCTGGCCTCTTAACCAGGGTGTGCCTCAGGGCTCATCCCTGAGTCCCACCCTTTTTAACGTATATATGCTCCCCTTGGCAGACATCGTTCACTCATTCGGCCTGGAGCTGGTCACATATGCTGACGATACTCAACTGATCGTCTCCGTGAACCAAACCATCGTTTCCTCGCCTAATCTCGAGGAATGTTTGGTGGCAGTTAACAAATGGATGGCCAGCTCTCACCTAAAACTTAATGGTGATAAAACGGAGCTGATGATTCTGGGAAATCCAAACATCCCCTGCCTGCTACCAAACTGGCCCCCATGCATGGGCACCCAGCCCCAGTCCAAACCTCAAATAAAGAGCCTGGGCATTTGGCTTGATGCCAATTTGAATTTCACCTACCAAGCAACAATCGTATCTGCCACTTGTTTTGGCTTGATGCGTATGCTCAGGAAAATACTACCACTTCTCCCCCCTCAAGCCCGCAGGATCATGGTGCAAGCTATCATCCTGTCCCGTTTAGACTACGGAAACGCGCTGTACCTAGGGGCCCCAGCCTCCACAACAAAGAAGCTCCAGGTCACGCAAAATGCAGCAGCCCGTCTCCTGCTGGGCCTAAACAGGCGGGACTCAGGGACTGCTGCCCTAAAAAAACTCCACTGGTTACCCATTAAAGCTAGAACACTGTTCAAATCAATGTGCTTTATGCATAGGGCTATGTGGAAAGAAGCGCCAGCAATGATCTGCTCGCTGGCCATTCCATATCTCCCCCGCAGGTCGCTGCGTTCCAGCACAGCCTTTCTGGCTACCGAAAACCAAGTCAAACGTGCCAGATGGGGAGGCCGCTCCTTCTCTTGGAATGCAGCTAAGGCATGGAATTCTCTGCCAGTCTCCCTGCGTGGGGAACCTAATCTCCTAAAATTCCGGAAGGAATTGAAAACCCTCCTTTTTAAATAACTACATCGCCTTTACCTGTCCCCCAGTCATTTCAGCGCTACGAGGCCTCCGGGTTGTCTGCGCTTAATAAAACCCACTTAATAATAATAATAATAATAATAAATGCATAGATCACTGAGTGCTCAGCACATTTGCTGTTGAATTGAGCTAATGCTTATGTTCTTTAGAAGCTCATAAGCAATTCATAATTGTTTTTAGTCAGCAACTGATTGCTAGTTCATGTTATATTGTGAGCAATGACTGTGCATCTTCCCACATGCTTTTTCCTAAACTAGCAGCTGCTGACTAAAAAGCATTTCTAAAATGTCTATGTTAGAAATGGGGCTTCTGGTTGGCTGGGGTATACACCTAAGCCAGACAGAAACCACCACTCTAGTCAGGGTAAGGGAGTTAAACACCCAAGATAACCCCTCCTCACCCTCTTGGTAGCTTGGCAGAGGAGTCAGGCTTATCCCAGAGGCAATGTGTTAAGCATTTGTGCAACACACACACACCAGTGACACACTAGGCACACCACATAAAGAAACTCTAAACAATGTTATATAAAAAATATCTGTTGTATTGTTTACACATAACACAGATTAGACCATAAATCACTGCGTAGCATGTAAAACACATTTAGACCGCATAACATAAATCATTGCGCCACTAGGTGCTTGTCATCAAGATGCACAAAAACCACATTGGACCATATTTACATAAAACACTGGGCCACAAGGCACTTGTCAGGATCATAACCTAGATAATGAGTCACTTTGTAATTAAAATTAACTTTGTCAATCACTTTGTAAAAACGAATCTTGTCATAACATAGCAGGTAGTGCACCGCAGTTGTAACACATGTCACTTAGCAAACTGTCAGGAAGCCCGCTTTTCATCAGGGCACTTCCCCTTTCTACACCCTTCCCAGGACATTCCTTCCACCATAGGATGTTCCCCCAGTCCCTGCAGAACAGGCAAGGGCCCCAACTTGCATAGGCGGCAAAATGCGGGAAGCAGTGCTGGCGGACATGAGTACACGCTTGTGTTAATGAGCATTGGGGCGCAGGGGCCGATCGCTACGCTTCCCCCTTGGAGAGTGAAGGAACCCCTGCCCATGCTCAGGTGGCACAGCAGTGAGCAGATTCTTAATCCCAGAGAAGGGATCGGCATTTACTTGCGCCCCGTCCAGAACCAGCTGTTACCTTGTGTTGTGCCTCGCCAGACTGAGTAGGCGGGAGGCGTGAGGGTCTTCCTTCTCTGTGGGACCCGGCCTGGTGCGACTGTGGGGCTCCTACTTCCCACAGGAAGCAACCTCGCCCAACACAGCACTGAGGCTCCTCATGCTGGGCGGCGGCGCCTCTTGTGTTTCTGGATGTTGCTGGGTAACCGATGCAGAGGCTGCAGGCTGCTTAGCGCTGCCTCCATGAACGAGGTGGTGATACCTCCCGATCCCAGGCATTAGGCAGTGAATGGGGCTGCACCTCAAGCAGGCTACTCCTTCCTGACGGCCCGCTCTCCTGAAGCAATCACATAGAGCTGTGTCAGATCCAGGCACACAGTGCGCTGGCCACGGTACCCTGAACCCTCACCATGAAAGCCTTTCATCATGTGCTTGGGCTTTGAACAGCACATGTAGGGCCATGTAGTGTAGTTCCTATCATCCCAATAGGCTCTGCGCATTGGAATAATATCTTCAATAGTATAGACCTAGGGCAGAGGTTAACTAGGTCTTCTACCGACGATATTAGACTTAAAGTTTTGTGTTTGCCAGCTAGCTCAGAGTTCACTAGAAACTTTCTCGAATAGGCAAGGAGGATTTTAACCTCCCTGGATAGACAAGAAGGGATTTAGTTTCTGACAACCATAGAACATGACAACTTTGCTCTCCCCTAATCAAGAGTGTATCTCTAGAGTCGTGTGAAAACAAAAGACAACTTATTTTACTCAGTCAGTTCAGTGCATTCTTAGTTTCACCAGATTGTAGAGAAAAGGAAGAGACGGGCGTGTTCAATAAAAGATGTTATTTATTGATCAGTCTCCTTTCTCATACAGGAGAAATGAATCGCTATTATTGCAATACTTGTAGTTATGTGGAAAAGTAAATTTTGCCATGTTGTATGTGCCTACGTGTTCCCCATCCTAAGTTATATGTGCATGATCAATATGCATATGTATTCCCTATGATCGATTAAAGACGCGATTACAGTTGTGTCCAACTCTAGTATGCCAGTTTCCAGTTCTCGTGAAAGCTACGAATATTAGGCCTATGTAAACCTACGTTGCCACATTTTACAGTGTGCACGTTAATTCAGTAAAAGTCCCCGTTTCTAGGCCTCAAAAGGGCCCGGACTCAGATTCAGCTCCTGTTTCCTGAACCCTCTCCGAGGAGCGATGCAGCCCCCACCTGTATCCCTGACCCTTCACTTACTTCCTGCCTCACAGTGCCCGGCTCGGCCTGGCTCTGCCTCCCAGTCTGCCAAGAGTATGTTATGCTTCTAGTTATCAGTTCAGCCCTCCTTCTCTGCATTCCTAAGCTACTGAATCGCATCAATAGTTTCCGTCATGGTCTAGCCTTTCTGTCTCCATGTAAGAGAAATACTGTATTATATTCATAGAATATTCCTTGCACCCGCAATACATGTAGAATAATGCATGCACCAGCCTTAGAGTCAAGTAGCCTTTGCCCTGATAACTTTTGGATTCTATCAACATGTTCTCCAAACACCAGATACTAGATATGCCTGGGTACATGTCTCTCTGACCCTCCAGACTTTAGTCTCCTCTTCTAGGGCAGAAGTCATAGCCCCCAGTTCTCCCTGGTAACACGTCATTGTCAGTTTGCGCGCACCACTAGGTTAGAGGTCCCAGCTGCTCAGGTAGCCCCCTCCATGTTTCCGCCCCTTTTTATGACATATTCTGTTACGTTTACATCACATGTCTATGTATACGCTCTGTACACGCCTCTTGTTACACCCACTTTCTGCCTTATCTTTCGCGACTGCTACAAACCACGCCTACTGCTACGCCCCCTGTATTGAATGTAATGTATTTGTTTAACTATAAATATTGTGCACTGTTATTAAAAGCCAGCCAATTCCCAGATCCTGCCCCCGGCAGCTGCCATCCCATTCCCATGCAGGCTGTCCTGTTCCAGTCCTTTATGCCTTATTAAAGCCTGTGACTCAAGATACCTTGAATCTTGTCTCTTATTTATTGAGCTATCTGTTATTAGAGTATCCTGAAAAATAGACCGGTAATTAATTATTTATTTACCACATAATGGCGCCCGAACAGGGACTTGCCCTTTTCCCACGCGCCGGCGAAGCCACGCAAGCCCCCTGACCCTCTGCAGCCGTGACGGAACCATCCTGCGCACCGGCAGATATTTCTGCTTCAAGTATCCCTCAGGTCCACGGAGGAGACGGAGGTTGCGGTCCAGCATCCAGACGAGGCGGTGGAGGAACGCGGCGAGTCCCGACCAGAGCCCAAGCCGAGAGTCCAAGGTCCGAGGTATCCGGAGGCCCACCTGTAACTGAAGTCCGAAGTTCGTCGTCCGTCGTCGTAGCAGTCCAGTCCAGTCCGAGGCCTTCCGTTCTTGCTGCCCGGTGAGTACCGTTGCTGGGGTAGTATCTAGAGAGGGTCAATTAATTTGTCTCTGGTCCGTGGGTTTGGGTACGCAAATCCAACACGAAGTGTTCACCTAGGTGGACGCGGGTCCTGATGTGTCTCTTTATGAGACCGGTAAGTTTCGTGCTGTTTTAGCAGTACATCTAGTAATTCTAGTAAGTTCTGTTCTCGAGAAATTCATGTGATCTGTTCTAAAGTATTCCAGGTAATATTCTGTAATGTTATTCATGTATTTTTATGTCGTGGTATGAGTGATTTGTTATTCAAATTATCATCGTGTCCATTGTGTATTGTATTGTGTCTAGATTCCAGCCTAAATCATGCCTCTATTCTCGAAATTACGTCAGTTAAAAACTAGAAAAGGATTGTTAGAGGAAGCAGTCCCTGTCCCTCCTAGGGACAGTCCAGGACATTTTATGTATCACAAGCATGGCTTAAGTGCCATAATATACCTAGACTTATGGTCTGATTATACCAGACATCTCGAAGAGAAGTATAGATGGCCTGTATCAGGCACATGGGATGCTGAGTGCATCATGCGAGTAGAAGAAGCATTATGGAAAAAGAAAGCCAGACAGTCACAGAAAGATGCCATCGAGTTATGGCGCAAAGAATCTCATAAAAGAACCGAAAAAGAAATCGGAAAAACAGAATTAAGTAGAGAATCCTCAGAGAAAGCCCAAGAAAGGGAATTAATCGAAATAGGTGAAGGAGTTAAAAGCGAACAGTCCGACAGACAGAGAAATGCCCTTGTTAAGGGTATGTATCCTCTTCTTGCCGAGGGCTTGCCAAAAGCAACCCCGGAGGCATCCAGTAATTTCCCGCCATCACTAGTTCCGACTAAGCTACGTCATAAACCGACCGCAGCTGATATTTTCCTCTCGTCCTATTTGGACGACACAGTCCCAGAATATGCAAATCCTGCTCCGCCTGCTCCCGTAAATAATGTAATTCCTGTACCTCCAACCACCGGGGCACCCGTTACAGCACCTGTTACGGTGCCCCCGGTCCAGCCTACAGTACATGTGCCCGCTACATCAGTCACTCTCCCAGCACGTACGATACCCATCGACGATTCTAGTCAAGGGGCCTCGGGGGGAAGTCCTCCTGGAACCCCGCCTCAACATAAGCGTGTGACATTAATCGAGCTACATGCCCGAGCGTTACAACGTTCGCCCAAGCATCAGTCAGTTGCCGATATCAAGCGAGCCCTTACCGAATGCCGTTATGATCCAGTCCCAGGCGATGATAATATGGTTATATATTCACTGCGTGTAAGACGGGTGACCGAGTATTTGGACACCCTGCCGAATATGAAAGGTTATCTAGACAGAATATATTGTTTCATCCGTACAGGAGCAGACCCAGGAAGTATTGGCGAGGCCATGACTCAAAGAAAAGTCGAGATTCAGCTCATGCTATTAAAGTTTCTAATTAATTGTTTAATACGAGAACAAGATTATCCAGGAAAAGATCCAGAAGAAATGAAAGTCCTGACCAGGTGGAGTGACCATATAGCCGAGGGAAGACACAAGACCCAGAACTGTATAGAGAGTATGTACAAGAAAATCCGTAGGGAAATAGTAAAGTTACACGAGAAACGAGAAGCATTACAAGCAACCGAGAAAGAAGACGCCTCTGATACTGAAGAGGTAGACGACGAGAATCCCACCAGAATAGCGTATGTAGGTAGAACTAGACTTCCCGACCGACATTCACGCCTAGAACACAAGAAAGTTTCCCTTTCTCCAGTACCAGAACAAGGTTCTCTCGAACAAGTATTTCAAGCTACCGATCACATTCTGAAATCACGAATCGGTTATGGTGAACTCAGTACTATGCATGAACAAGAACTAGCCCGATCAGCGGTCCGATGGACTACTGATTCTACCACTTTTCCAGACGAAATAGTGGCACAAATGTTTCTGAAACTGCCCCCAGCCGAGCAGCGACTGGTGGGTATGTATATGATCCAGCACCTCATTACCCTGTATGAGGGTCAACATTCTGATCCAGGTCCGTTACATGATGTTCTGAACGAGTTACTCCAGTATAGATGGAGAGGTTTAGGTACCGATTTAATTAGTGTCATTCTAGAACAGCGCCACAAATATCGAACGTTTCTGAATCCGCATTTTGTTCATGTCTCACCTCCAGAAAGTAAATCATTTTACATAGATAGACAGCATCCGTTACGAGAAGTACACCCAGTTAGGACAGCGGGTGGTGAATTAGAACGAGTATTTGTTTACACCCCTATTACAAAGATGGAACTCTTAGAGATGAAAAAGTTAATTCCCTGTCATGATAAAGATCCAGCAGGGTTCCATCGAGAATTAAAAGACATGCTCCGTATGGGAGAATACACGTATCCAGATATCATTAAAATGCTAAAAGTCCTGTTGCCCGCAGGGGTATATGAAAAACTCAAGGAAAAAGAATGGGAGGTGGGAGAGAAAAAGATAGATTGGACAGCTCTAGAAGCTGAAGACAATTCACGAGTACCAGGTACCGGTCTTGGGGATAAATGTAAGGAATTGCCCGAACTATTGATACAAGTTTTGCCAAGATTACTAGCCACGAAAAAGGAAGACTGGGATGCAATCTCAGCCTGTAAACAGAAACAAGACGAAGATACTAGTGATTTTTATTGTAGATTTGAAAAATGTTTTATTATCAACAGTGGTCTGAAGACAGGTAGCGAGTCATACCCTCATCTTTTTGTTACCAAACTAGTCGAGAATTCAAGTCCACAAGTTAAAAACCGAGTTCTGAAAGTCGAAAGTACCTGGCAAGCTAATACTCCGTCCCAAATGTTACAGATGCTCCAGTATCACCAGAACAGAATCAGGGAAGAGCAAGAACACGAAAGGAGACGTATGAAAGACACGAAAATGAAAGTATTAGTTGCACAATCTGTTCCACAAGACAGTCAGAAGAGGGGTCCGAATCAAGCCAGTCATCCTGCAGCTCCCGTTAAAGGGACATGCAATTATTGTAAACAGCCAGGTCATTTTATAAACGAGTGTGCAGTTCTGAAACACAACATAGCTACTGGTAAGACTAAAGAAAGACCACGTCCGCCTAGACAAGAACAAGTTTTACAGACTTCTCAGTCACCACAGAATGCACAACAGACAGTTACAGTACCGCAGCCTATCGCTGCAACACAGCATGTTACACAGCAGATGTACCAGTACGCACAGTCCGAGTATCCAGAGTATCAACAGTATTCATGAAACAGCCTAGAGAGGGAGGTAGGCTTGCCTCTTATCGAGATACCTGTAGATCAAGAGGGTCCCTATGTACACAGTCAGGTATTAGGGAAAGACAGAAAGTTTTTGATTGATACAGGGGCAAGTAGGACTACTATCAGTCATGGCGAGGTTCCAGGGGCTCGCTCTCAGGCTCTAGAAATGTTTACCTTGGATTTTCAGGAAAGCCTATTGTGAACGAGATTTCAAAACCAGTTTCCCTAGAAGTTGGTCCATTGTCCCGAACTACTGATTTATTACTTACGAAATCATGTCCAGAAAATTTGTTAGGCATCAAGACATTGAAAGAATTAGGTGCAGTTATTTGCTGTTCTCCAGAAGGAATACGATTGTTTTTAAGAGATTTTAAAGGTCACTATGTATTACGTGATTTTGATCCAAGATTGTCAAATGTACCGCAGCATTTATGGGCGCAAGGTCCAACTGATGTAGGTTTTATGCAAATTACACCCCATCGTGTGACTCTCAAGCAAGGTATAGTTTTGCCACGAATCAGACAGTACAGATTGCCACCTGAGGCTGTAGCAGCCTTATCCAAAATTATTGATGAGCTCATTGCTCAAGGAGTGGTTGTAGAAACTGACTCCAATGTATGTAATTCTCCTATCATTCCAGTCATGAAACGTACTGATCCAAATGCACCTCCAGTATATCGATTAGTGATTGACCTTCGAGAACTTAATAAATGTATCATACCCCAGTACCCAGTAGTCCCAGATATTTCATCCCTATTGACAGCTATTGATTCTGAAGCTACGTTTTTCACTGTTATCGACCTCAAGAACGCATTTTTCAGTGTCCCCATTCATCCAGACAGCCAGTACCTTTTCGGATTCTGTTTAAATGGAAGGAGCTATAAATTCACACGAGCTCCTCAAGGTTTCACAGAAAGTCCTAGCATTTACAGTCAAGCACTCAAGAGACAACTAGACAATATTCATATGCCAACTGACACTGCCCTGCTCCAGTATGTCGATGATCTACTGATCACAGCCCGTTCTGAACGTGACTGCGAGCGTGCGTCACTCACGGTTCTGTATTTCCTGGCCGAGCAGGGGCACAAGGTGTCCCCTTCCAAATTACAATTCTGTGTCCAGCAAGTGATCTACTTAGGCCACTTACTGTCCAAGTGGGGTAGGCAGTTGACACCAGATCGAATCCAGTTAATAGCGAGTCTTCCACAGCCCAAGACACAGAAGGAGGTACGAGCTTTTATTGGCCTCACTTCTTACTGCAGACAATGGATTCCTCAGTATGCATTTCTAGCTAAGCCACTGATACAGTTAACGACACAGGAGGCAGCCGTATCGACTGTCCTCCCTTGGACATCTGAACATGCACTTAGTTTTAATGAATTAAAGAAAGCCTTATGCCAAGCACCTGTTCTAGCTACACCGAACTACAGTAAGCCTTTTACCCTTTTTGTCACAGAACGTGATGGTACTGCATTATCTGTTCTCACACAAGATCAAGCCGGACAGTACAAGCCCTGTGCTTATTTTTCGAGCACATTAGATCCAGTAGCCCAGGCTTTGCCTGCGTGCCTCAAGTCAGTTGCAGCTACAGCTCTAGCTATCAGACAAAGTGATTCCATAGTATTAGGACACTCCCTGACAGTACAAGTTCCACATTCCGTGGAAGTTCTTTTAAACTGAACACAGACTCAGCACTTGACAATTGCACGTTTAACAGGTTATGAACTGACACTGTTCCAGCCACACATAGAAATCAGACGCTGCAACATTCTAAATCCTGCTACACTGTTACCGTTAGTTACTTCAAATCCTGCCACACATGACTGCGTGGAAGTTGTTAACACTATGACTAAGCCAAGACAAGACCTGACAGATATTGCATTACCTAATCCCGACCTTACACTTTATGTGGATGGTTCATGTATGAGAACTAGTACAGGAGAACTAGTAGCCGCGTATGCAGTGACTACTGACACCGAAGTTATTGAAACACACCGTATTGACACCCTGTCTGCTCAAGCAGCAGAGCTAGTTGCTCTGACCCAAGCCTGCATACGTGCCAAGGACCTGAAAGTAAACATATACACAGATTCACGTTATGCATTCGGAGTCGTACACGACTTTGGAGTGCTCTGGCAAGAAAGAGGTTTTATGACTTCTCATGGAACCAAGATTCAGCATGGTCTCCTCATTCAAGCTCTGTTAGATGCAATACATTTACCGACAGCTATCGCTATCATGAAGTGCAAGGCACATACGAAAGTCACTGACATCATTTCCCAAGGTAACGATCTAGCAGATCGAACAGCCAAGCTTACAGCTCAGACTCCAGACATTCCAGTTAGCAAGACACTGACACTCACTCCAGATCAGACTACTTGTATGACAGTTAAGGACCCTACACAAGATGTCATAGACATACAGTTACATGCTACTCCCGAAGAAATCAAGAAATGGTCCGAACAAGGAGGGGTCCAGACAGATCAAGGATGGGTGACAAAGGGAAAAGCCACATGGTTTCTCCCCGACTCTATGGTTCAAGTCATCATTAATACTGCACATAGTCCAGCACATCTAGGAGAAAAAGCCATGTTAGACAGTATACAGAACGTTTGGTTCAACAAGCACCTACGAGCTGCAGCCAAGCAGAAAGTCCGTACCTGTATGATATGTTGTCAATTCAATCCAGGTAAAAGTGTCCCGGTGGAACAAGGTGGATTCCAACCTCCTGACCACCCTTTTGAAGTCCTCCAGATGGATTACATTCAGATGGAGCGATGTCGAGGTTTCAAGTATGTCCTTGAAGTTGTATGCGCTTTGTCCAGGTGGACAGAAGCATATCCAGTTCCAGATTACACCGCTGCGACCACTGCCAGGCAGTTGGTTCGTGAATTCTTCCCCCGTTATGGACTCCCTAGGGTCGTGTATTCTGATAACGGCCAGCCATTCTCATCCGAGTTAATGAAACATGTTTCCCTCTTGTTAGGGTACCAGTGGAAGTTCCATTGTGTGCGCCATCCTGAAGCAGCCGGTCTCGTAGAGAGACATAATCAGACCCTGAAAATCCGTATTGCCAAGATATGCAAAGAGAAAGGTGTAGACTGGCTCGTAGCCCTGCCAGTTGCTCTATTTTATATGCGCATGGTCGCACATTCCAGATCAGGTCTGTCCCCGTATGAGGTCGTATTCGGCCGCCCCCCAAACATGTGGGGTACACCTAGACCCCGCAGTATTACAGATGTTTCCAGTAATATGTTGACAGATTACCTAGCTTCCTTGATGTATGCCCTACACTCTTGTCGTTCACAGGTTGCCGCTGCATTTCCAGACAATACCGAGGTGAAACCGCATGAAATCGTTCCAGGAAACCTCGTATTGGTCCGAAATTTTGATCGTTCAAGTCCGCTGGAGCCCCGTTGGAAGGAGCCTCGTATGGTCTTACTTACAACAAGGACTGCGGCCAAACTAGAGGGGAGAAAAGGATGGGTCCACCTGTCCCACATAAAGAAGTTCCATGGAGTGCGTGTAAAAACATTTGCTAAGGACTACCTTCCTCCTAAAGACTGCCTAAAAACAAACTCTGAACTCAAGCCTCCCCTGTTAGAGGAAACTCCGCAACAGGAGTATAAGTTAAAGCTCCGGTCTAGTAAAATAAGTCAGCCAGTTTAATTGTCTAAGTCCCTCTCGGGTGAAACGGTTAGACAGGTTTCTGACATGTATGAGATAGACCCCCATAGTGAGAGAGTTAGTCAAAACTCTATACGATGTATCGTTTTCCTAAGTTTCTTATTGTTTCTAAGTTTGATGGTTACCTGCACAAGTTATGCATTACATTTATGTTTTCCAATTTCTCATGTAAATATGTTTTCTAATGCTACAGTAGAGCACACATTTAGTGATCTGCCTCCTCACGAGCTATCCTATCGTCTTGCTATGCGAAATAATACATTTATCAGAATGTTACACTATTCACACCAGACCAGCAATGCCACTAATTGTTGGGTGTGTGGTCGACTCCCCCCTTTCCAGACACCGAAGGGAGTTCTGCCACTCTTTCCTTATCCGTTTTCACATAATGGTTCGTGTGGAGCATGGTCCACGTTAACGTCATCCTCCAATGATATATCCCTTCTGAATAGAACATGTTTTCCAGACAAGCAAGGTCTCCCCCATAGAACAGGGTTAGATCTAGAAAATGAAGTTTATAATTTAGGTAATTATTCTTCGAATTTCATGGTCCTGAATGTTCAGTCCGATACTACTCCAGATCTGCCCGCTATTTCAGTACTACCAGTCAAAGGCGAATTATGTGTCAGAAAGAATGGTTCCGCACATATAGGACATAGTGATTGTACTACTATTGTCAAGTATAGTGACAGTGGGAAATCTATTTTCAAAGCCTCACGTCATTCTTATTTTATTTGTGGTCAGACCGCATATGTTCGTCTGCCCCTCGATTGGGATGGAACCTGTTACATTGCCTTCCTACTGCCACCAGTTTTTCTAGCCCCATCTGATTATCACAGAAACACACATCTAGTACACATTAGACATAGAAGGGAGATCGAGTCCCCAATTGTCGATCAAACTGAAACTACTCTAGAACAATATCAAGATTTCAATAAAGGTTTCTTCTTCTTTATAGGCCCTGTCCAGAATAGTAAGTTAATACGTAGGTTAACCAGAACCCTTGAAGCAGTAGTGAATGAGACTACTTCCGCTCTAGGTAACTTAACCGAAGAGCAATCTGCTATGAGATTTGTCGTGCTCCAAAATCGTCTCGTTCTTGACGTCATACTGGCCGATAGAGGAGGAGCATGTAGAGTCATCGGATCTAGTTGCTGCATTTTCATTCCTAATAACGCGCCGTCTGTTTATTCAGCTATAACCAGACTTCATAAAATTGCCCATCAGTTACACCAGAATCCAGGCACCTGGACATGGTCCGGTTGGCTCTGGAGTATAATTTCTGCCTGGGGATGGAAAGTATTGTCATTCCTAGGTATAGCAGTAATGATCATATTCAGTTGCTGCCTCTGTATACAATGTGGCCCTGCGATTTGCGGCATTTGTGCTAACTCTTGTATTCCTAGTCCTAAGTCCCGTTCCAAGACCATTCGAGACGAGCAAATGATGCTATATGAAATGATAGATGGTATCATGAATATTGATGTTTCCTGATGGAAACGTAGGGCACAAGGAGGGAATGTGGAAAAGTAAATTTTGCCATGTTGTATGTGCCTACGTGTTCCCCATCCTAAGTTATATGTGCATGATCAATATGCATATGTATTCCCTATGATCGATTAAAGACGCGATTACAGTTGTGTCCAACTCTAGTATGCCAGTTTCCAGTTCTCGTGAAAGCTACGAATATTAGGCCTATGTAAACCTACGTTGCCACATTTTACAGTGTGCACGTTAATTCAGTAAAAGTCCCCGTTTCTAGGCCTCAAAAGGGCCCGGACTCAGATTCAGCTCCTGTTTCCTGAACCCTCTCCGAGGAGCGATGCAGCCCCCACCTGTATCCCTGACCCTTCACTTACTTCCTGCCTCACAGTGCCCGGCTCGGCCTGGCTCTGCCTCCCAGTCTGCCAAGAGTATGTTATGCTTCTAGTTATCAGTCCAGCCCTCCTTCTCTGCATTCCTAAGCTACTGAATCGCATCAATAGTTTCCGTCATGGTCTAGCCTTTCTGTCTCCATGTAAGAGAAATACTGTATTATATTCATAGAATATTCCTTGCACCCGCAATACATGTAGAATAATGCATGCACCAGCCTTAGAGTCAAGTAGCCTTTGCCCTGATAACTTTTGGATTCTATCAACATGTTCTCCAAACACCAGATACTAGATATGCCTGGGTACATGTCGCTCTGACCCTCCAGACTTTAGTCTCCTCTTCTAGGGCAGAAGTCATAGCCCCCAGTTCTCCCTGGTAACACGTCATTGTCCGTTTGCGCGCACCACTAGGTTAGAGGTCCCAGCTGCTCAGGTAGCCCCCTCCATGTTTCCTCCCCTTTTTATGACATATTCTGTTACGTTTACATCACATGTCTATGTATACGCTCTGTACACGCCTCTTGTTACACCCACTTTCTGCCTTATCTTTCGCGACTGCTACAAACCACGCCTACTGCTACGCCCCCTGTATTGAATGTAATGTATTTGTTTAACTATAAATATTGTGCACTGTTATTAAAAGCCAGCCAATTCCCAGATCCTGCCCCCGGCAGCTGCCATCCCATTCCCATGCAGGCTGTCCTGTTCCAGTCCTTTATGCCTTATTAAAGCCTGTGACTCAAGATACCTCGAATCTTGTCTCTTATTTATTGAGCTATCTGTTATTAGAGTATCCTGAAAAATAGACCGGTAATTAATTATTTATTTACCACAGTTAAGTAAAGTGCATACAGTAAAGACAGAATTATAAAATAATACTGTAAAAGCATTGATATGGTTTCTGAGCCATATGATACTTTAAAATGGATAAAATAGATACATACATATATATATTTGACTAATCATACTCAACTGGTGCTTCTAACCACGCCTACCCCAGTGTACCTGACCTAAGCCTAATACGTGGGCGGGAGTAGATAAGTAGCAGTTTAAGTTAAGTTTGTTTGCCAAGGGACTGATTCCAGAATTCTCTGCAAGGGGTCATTCAGTTCTGTTCTGTACCTGAGATCTAGAATGATGGAGGGCTGGTATCTCTTATCCCAGGTCTTGATATTCCAGCTGCCTGCGAGGGCTGCTTGGAAGCGCCGGAGCTGGATTTCTCAGCAGGAGAAAGGCAGCGTCTCGTTCTCAGCGCGTCAGGAAGGCGGGGCAGCGCCTGTGGGCTTCGCTCTCTGCTGGGCTCCTCGGCACGTCTCGCTGCTCCGATCTCGTCACCACCGCATGTGTTTGCTTAAGGCAATGTCGGTAATATTTATACCTGAAAGGTGCCGAGATTGACGTAAGGATGGACATATATACGTCAATAAGGATGTCATATGAACGGGCTCGTTCGCACATTCTTTTGCTGAAGTTCTCGGTGAAATCAAAACAATGGTTATGGGAATTTCCCAGGTCGCTGTAGCTTTGATTTGTTTTGAGAACTCTGTATGCCTTATCAGGGGCTGGAGGAATATCGCTTGTCTAATTAGATGGCATGCGTTATGACCTAATCAGATAATGCGCTTCTGTGCCGTGGTGTGGCTTAATCAGATAACGGTTTTTGCACCGTTAGATGGCTGCTAGTTAATTATTAACCAGACCAGGGTCAGGAATAGGGGAATCGATACAGTACCTATAGGAATACATCACACCCACTCCACGTAGACTATGTCCATATTTACAAATCTAGGCATAGTGAAACCAGTAGCGTTTGTGTATACCGTACCACCCCAAAATACATTCATATGTATCCTGAAAATTTTGAAACATAATCACATGTACTATCACGTGTACCATATGCACAAGCAGTCTAATAATGCTAAACATATAACGCATATTTCTAAATTCAGCATGAATAAATGCGAAAACCACACATGAAATGGCTCTTAATACAGAAAAAAAGTGCGAGACCATTTCATCACAATCATAAAGTTATGTATAATAGTGCTAGAGGATAGCGAATGTCTCGTGACTACCTAAAATAGAAATTTAGTTCTCTAAGAATAATGTCTACTTTAAGCAGAAGATAAGTGTCCCAAAAATCGTAAATATTTTTGAATTGGGAAAAAAGGTTCTTGCAGTCTGAAAAACTGATGAGAACATTTTTTTCATATCGCTTTTGAAATGTTGAAGGCCAAATTCAGGATGTAGGGAACTCCGAGTTCTAGTTTGCTCAAAGTTATTCCTGCTGCTCTGGTGAAAACATCATATCATTTAGACTGTTGAAAAAACTGTCAACAGCTTCTTGCGTAAGTTCCACTAATTCGGAAAAGGTTGTTACCATGCATTCATGAGCCTGAGCATGATTGCCTCCATTGATGTTTTGATCAGCATAGCTGACTGAAGGTCGTACCTGATCGATGCTGCTTTCATCTTGTGCTTCACTACCCCTCAATCGTAGTGGTGAAGTCTCCACGAATGCCGTCATCAGGATTGGTAGCCGCTGGGGACAGCACAATGCATGAGCCGTTACCGGACCCAACAAGGTATCTGCGTCCATTGGCACATCCGATTGTAGTGCCAGACAGGTGTCCAACATGCATTCTTCGCCGCATAGCAAGCACCTTAATACAGGCATAACACAACTTTGCCACATTGGTCTAAATGAAAGAGACCAAGTCATGTTCAGGTCCCGAAGCCGTGCTAGTCCAAGGACTTTAGTTATGCGGTCCCGGTAGCCAATGGCTAGGATCATTTCTTCCCTTGTTGCAGGTGTTTTGTCTGTGACATGGTTTGCCATAGCGAAATAACAGGATCAAAAATAGAATACCCGCTACTAGTCTCAAAAAGAGTGGAAGTCCGCCAAAAATGGAATGGACAAAGTCTGGAAAAATACCCAGGATGGCTTTGAATGGAGTTAAAGCACCCGAAAACACTGCTTTAAATTCACTGGAGACACCAGTGGTATCAGAAATATTTAAGATTTCGTTCAGTATTTCTGCGAAATGTATGGGGGAATTAGTTGATAATAATGAATGAATCTCTTCTGTTGTCCTTGCAACTTGGAGATCATACGTTTCTTTTGATGACGTGAGCCTGGTCGGCGTCTGTAGGAGCACAGTCTTCATTCTGCTTAAAGTATCTTTTCGAATAGAAGCAATTTTCAAATCTGGCCATAACCTTGCCTCCCTGTCTGGAGAATCGTTAGGGAACAATACTCGTTCACAGCACATGACCTTCCTAGTCACGGTTATGAGATAAGGTTTTCCGGGCAGCAAACTACAACATCTGCGATCTACTATTAGAATGTAACTCCCGTTCGAGAGTCTCCTAAAGAATGGTTCTATTTGTGTTGCAGGTGTGCCTAGCTGGTAACATGAAAGGTTATTTGAAGTCCCTTCACAGGCTCCATGCAAACTAATACCCTGACACAGAAGTGTACCGCTTAGTGATCTTGCACAATTATCGCCACTGAGAAACACTTTCTGGCCTTTATTACTGACACATTCGTGTGTATAGGGCAAGTTCCATATTGACTTAATGTATCCTTTACCCAACCTTTCATACTGGCCTGCCTGTATATATTTTTGGCAGAATTGAAACTGGAAAGTAGTTATCGGAATATTTATTATTCCATGTATTATCCATTCAATGACAGGTCGTTCTGACATTGTCAATGGTAATCTCTCAAATTTTTCAATGCTCAGAATTGTATAGTCAGCACCCTTTTGTGCCAAACTGATTTGTTTATCAGTAAGATTAAAGATATTAAATAATGACGTTGTGTTGATTAAACGCCAAGGCACATAGCCAGAACGCAAATTTTGTAACGTCCAGCCAAGCTGTACAATAGGACGCAATTGGGACTGACCGTGTTGTAACATCAGTAAGTCTTGCGATATTATATCGATTGCTGAAGACACAATGCTGTCCAGAGAATATATTCTGGAGGACAGAGTCATTAACCCATTGTCCACTACAGAAAGTGATTTTTCCAAATTAATACGGTCAATTTCCCGTATTTTTTCTGCTGTCTCAATTTGAGTTACTTTCCAAACTTCATTATAAGCTGCATATATAGAGGCCGCTATGAAACGTTTTTGACGCTTTTTTCGTGGTCCCAATATGAAATCACGCAAGTCAGCACCTTCTGTAAGTAAAGTTAGGTGTTGCTTAATTTCAGCCAGTGTGGACGTTTGTAGCCATTGAAGGCAGAGCTTGCCCACGCTGTAGGTGGTTACTATCCCTGGATGTTGTCTTTGTGAATATCTAGGGTCTGGCCTAGTCAATGTGAACCCCTGTTTTTTGTTCAGGAATCTGTCTTGACAGTTATTTGTATCTGTGGGCCAGATCAACCATTGTTTCCATTCAGGATGTGTTCTGTTTTGGTTTAATATATGGTTTACGTCTATCTCAACATCTATAGAGCTATTACTGTTCATTGTTGGCTTTGGAATAGACGGTTTGTTCAAATCTTTGATTTTGGCTAAGCCAAGACAGGTAGTTTGTTGAATAGTGTCATTCAAAAATATAATTTGTTCTGGGATCATGCAGGCTCTAAACAATGATTCTATACCTTATACTTGCCAATCTCTTGTACCCCAAACAGTTTTTGCTTCAATATTATTGTTCCAGAAATCAAACCCAAATGTATTCATTTGTTCAAAGAATGAATCGGAATATATCAATTTTGTGTTTGTAAGCATGGTCTTCATACCTGTCTTATTTGACAATTTGAAATAAAATGTTGCTGCATTACTTGTGTTAAACCCTGAAAAGTATGAATATTTATCATAAAATGTTTTTGAGCTGTCTTTTGGAGGAGTAGCACAATGTTCCCATTGGTTATAATTTAAAACATTTCTAGGTTGAGCAGATTTATGTAGATAATGGTTACCATAGTGGTTGTAGCAGAACATCTGATCATAATTAGACGAACCCTGCAAATCATGTTCTGTAAATTTAGCAGACATCACAAGATCAGACATCATATCATTAATACTTTCAAAGTCCCAATCATCAGCAAATGAGCTCGGTTTTACAAAGTCACTCAATGAGATCTTGAATTGGTGTGGATACTTCAGGATTTCAACCGGACCATAGATTTCATAATCAGTTTTGTCCCATGCTACACCGCCTGGTATAGGATTGGCTGTGAAGTTCACTGAAGAAAGTTCTCTTTTCTCGATGTGTGAAGATGTGTGTGGTTTAAGGACCAAGTTGATTTTCTGGCTTGCTGTGTCCATTTTAGCATATTTTCCTTCAAGAAATGTCCCAAGCATAGTACCATGATGAGCCAAAGAATGAGGATAAATGCACCGAAGGCCACCCAAAATTCAATCCATGGAGAAATCAGATAGGTTTCTTTCAGCTGTTGAAAAAGTTCCTTAGCTTTGTCTTTAAAAGTTTTTGTTGATGGCTGTTTCTTTGCTTCACTCAGGTCTTCAGATGAATCATCGAAGTTGATGAAGTAGCCGGATGCTGTTCTGTCAATTGTTCCAATTGTTTTTGGATTTTGCTTTGTTTCATTAGCAAAGTCTGCAGTTACATCATCATAGGTTGTTGTTTCTTGATGAAAAGTTTTAATTTGGGTTTTAAGAGGTTCAAGTTCCATTGCTTTGTTGCATAGTCCTTGTTGATTCACTGTAGATTTTCCAAATGTGATCAGACTTCCAGTTTGAGCCTCTGTCTTCGTAGCAAATATTGGTGTTCTGCTACTTCTTGGGAGTCCACTTGGCCTACTGTTTGTTATCGGCCACATGATTGTGGTTTAACCAGGTCGATGGATACAACTCGGTTCTCCTTTTTACCAGCAAGGGGCGGTAGTACTACTGATCTTGTCCCGTTGACAGACAAGACAGGAACTGCTTTTCTGTAAGAAGGCCCAAATTCCTTCTTTACCGCGATCTTCTCTCTGACTAGATCCCCGACTTTTGGAATCCAGACAGGCCTTGCTGGGACAGGTGGTTTCTCTTCAGTGGTTGTTGGCTGTTGTTTCAACTTTATGTTGCTCAGGTCTTTTTTTGTTTCATTTAAGTCCTGTAAAATAGCCAAACGATCTTTGATATAAAAGCTTTTGTCTTTAACCACTGAAGTCTGACTATCAAGATCTTGGATCATCATTCTAGTCCCGAACAATAGTTCGTACGGACTGAACCCTTTCAGAGAATTCCTTGGCAGGTTATTTAGACTACGTTGGACACTTATTAAATGTTTGACCCACCCCAGCTCCCGAACCTAATACCTTTTCCGTTATAGATTGCTTTATGTCTTGGTTGTTTCTTTACACCATCCCGTATCCCTCAGGAAGGAAGTGAGAAGAGTCCCGCTATGCAATGCTCATTTGGCCATGCTTCCCTATAAGCCTGAGGGCTAAAGGGAATACATTATTCAAAACGTAGCATGCTTCTAGCGTATATGCCATTATAGACTTGCAAATCCTTGTATAACAGTCCAGACGTCAGCCGAGCGCTGGGGTCTACATCATAAGTGAAAATTAGTCTTTTTATGTTAATATAACGCTTTTTCGTGATGGGTACTTTCTTATTGTTGTTGTTTTTCTGGAGCGAAGTGCCATGGAAATAGTCCTCCTCGCTCGCCACTGCGATCTCTATTGCAGTCTGGGCAGTTTTTTACAAAAATGTGATGATGCAGGCTCATGCCTGGCCACCAGTACACTGATTGTAATTCTTCCAGAGAATCTTTTAGCTTAAGGTGTCTGAGACCCTCACCCATATGTGCGTCTGCTATTAACAAGCCTCTCCTGTCCGTGTTTGGAATTACTCTATCCCCCACTCCAGGGATTCGAGCAAAAGGGACTGAGTTTGCATCGATTATGTATGTATAATTGAGTGGATAATTGATCGGTAGTGCTGAACAGTCGCCTTTTGATGACGTTTTCACCGCCAGCACAGTTTCACCGTCAATGTATTTTACTGCACGCTTTTTTGTAGCTACGGAAGCCGATTTTGTTGCTTCCGCTGTGGCTGTCTCAGCCAATGAATTCCCTGCAACGTGAACGCCATCACGCTGATGACTCAGTGAATGTATCACGTGAGTTTTTGGTAGTTCTTTCTTTAAAAGAACTAATTGTTCCCAAAGCGCTTTCTGCTTTATTGTGTCATCTTTGTAACCGTTCTGAGTCCATTTCTGTAAGTCGTTATTGTATGATTTGATGCAGTAATACGAATCGCACACTATGAGTGTCGGGAATTCGCGATCGGCATTATCTAGCGCCATTTTTAACGCTATTATTTCAGTTTGTTGTTCTGAATTATTTTCCACTGAGTGTGTTTTTGTAAGTAGAGGTCTTAATTTGCCTCCGCGCCACACTTCTTTTACAATTTCGCACGTGGCGTTGTAAGCCAGCTCTCCCCAAACTGAGGGTTGAGCATGTCCGTCTGTATATATTACACAGGCGTATTGTCGTAAAGGCAGAATGTCGATTGGCAGAGGGTATTCTCTCTCATATTTTAGAAATTTTTATTCTTTCATTTCCGGGTCAAAATAGTATTTTACTTTGTCTATAGCAACAGAATTTACCCATTGTACCCATTCTGGATTTAGTGCAGTTGTCGGTAAATTACATGGTGTTGTTAATGCCTTAAAAGCTGATTCTGCTGTTCTGACTGTAACCTGTCTACCGTCTGCTTGGCATTTTTCCTTTGCTACAGCTGTTTGAACCGTATGAACAATGCTTTCCTTAATGCTGAACCTTTTTTCAGCTTCTGTGTACAAATGTGATTTGTATGCTATTGGTACCTTCTCTCCCTCATTAGAGGTCAGGTATGTGAATCCGCATCTTCCTGGGATGACTCGAATCACAAGGTTGCGTGTGTTGTCACGTGTTTGTAATTTTGTTTTAACTAACATATCTGTTTGTAAAGATCTCAAAATTTCTGTGTGTTTTTGAGTCCAGTTGATTCTTTTAAAATCTGGTTTTATTAGATCATAGAGAGGTTTAATTCTCTCTGCATAATTTATGATGTAAGTTCCTACCGAAATTTAGGAAGCCTAGAATTGATTGTAAGTTTTTCAGTGTTCTAGGTGCTTGGATTACAGCACATTTCTCTAGGAAATTGTCAGCCAGGCTTTTGCCTTCACTTGATAGTTCATATCCTAAAAACAGGACTGTTAGATGGGCAATCCTTGACTTTTTAAAGTTGAATTTGTAACCCTCTGCTGCGAACCCAAGTATTATGGTGTTCACTCTCTTCAAGTGAGTATCCAAGTCATCATCTGTTAGATAGATGTCGTCGACATAAGATAATGCCTCGTCATCATATGTTTGAAGTAATTCTGTTACTCTCGCTGAGAATAATCCTGGGCTGTTTTTGAACCCATGGGGCAAACGACAGAAATTTTTTTGCGTGCCATTTATTGAGAACGCCGTCAAATATCTGCTCTCTGGTGCTATATTTTGACAAAAGAATCCATTCGAAATGTCTAATGTGGTTTTGTATTTTTTGCGCACTATGTTATTCATTAGTGCAGCACTATGCGAGTTTTGTACTGCAAATGTTTTGCAACATGAGTTAAGGTGTCTGTAGTCCAAAACTAGACGATATGAATTGTCTGGTTTGGAGACAGGAAACAAAGGGTTGGTTTGGAGACAGGAAACAAAGGGTTGTTCATTTGTGAGGTGCAAGTTTCAATCACCCCCTGGTATTCAAGTTGATCTAGGATCTCTTTTACCTGTTTTTTAGCTTCTTGGTTAATCGGGTACTGCCTCTGTGCAGTAGGTTGTGATTTTAACTGGATTTTGTGAGGAGGAGAGTCCTCATCCCATCCCACATGATTTTTATATAAGGCAGGGGCTTGAGCTACTGCCCACTTTCTTGCAAGTGTATATTTTTTATGAATTGGAATATGGTTTGAGAAGGCAGGCATAATTATTTCTTCGCCATGTGGGCACTCCCTGACAAACTCTGGAGGCCAGTCTCGTTCAGCTAGAAGGATGTCATAGCCCTTGGAGAGATTATCCCAAAATAGACCCCTTATTTTTCTAGTCTTATCCCCCTCTATACGCAATGTTATTTCATATATTTTATGAGGTTTACTAACTCTGGTATCTGCAGTTTCCACCTGAATGTATTCATTCGTGTCCACTGTCTCCAGATGATTCATAAGGACTTTGCGAGCTATGCTCACTTCTGCTGCGCTGTCTAGCATTGTCTGAGCCCATTCTCCGTTTTTCAGTTGTGTCCTCAGTATTCTCGGCATTGTTGATTACGTTAATACTGGCTACCTTCTTTTTTGGAAATTGTAATTTTTTATTCAGATGAGCAGGTTCTTTGTCTTTGGACTTGACGTGCTCTTCCCTGTGTTCTGATCGTCCTCTTCTTTCCGATTTCTGCGAGGAAGTCTGAAAAGATTGAGAGGGACGTGTATCAATATCTTGATATCTATCAGGTTTTTTTGTATTTTCCCTATTTCTAAGGTTGTATTTTTTTACAGAGGGCTCCCTTTGGGGAGACTTGCATCCTTGATCAGGAGATCTTTCTCTCCGCCGAGGAGACCTTCCTCTGGACTGGAATCTTTTTTCTTTAGGATTGGATTGTTTATTTCCATCCCAGCTCTTTTTTTGATTGTTTAAATTATTTTTTATAAATACCTTTTCAGGACTTTCAACTAGTTGGGGTTTCACTGGTATTCCACCCAAACTATCTCTTCCTAGTTCTTCATAGGATTTTTCTATGATTCTGGCAATTTCAGATGGTTGGTCTGCTATATTTGTCTCTTTTAACCTCTGGCGAATCGCCACATTTGCTGCTTCTCCCTTTATGTTGGCTAATAATATTGCAGAGGCCTGCTTGAAATCTTTCAGTAGTTTCATACCGAGAGTTAAGGCGGGTTCTGGACCGTATTCATCTTGAATCTGTTTTAGCACATCTGGTATTACTGACATGGATGGTACACCATGTGTTTTTGTGTAAATGGAAGCAAAGACTGTTCCCCAAGTGTCACAGTCCTCCACATGTGGTGCGATTCCCATTGGAAGACAGATGGTCAGAATCCTATGTTTCTCAACAGGGGTGGTATCTGGAAACACCGCCTCTATTTGAGTGATTTTTTGTGCTAGCCAGAAAGGAATTTGTTCCCGTTTTGCGGGTACTTTACCTAGACAGGACTGTATGTTCTGAGGTGTAATTTTATTTGTGTTCCCCTGATGATTGGTCAGCTGTGGAATTTTAATAGCTGGTTGGATTGTTGAAGTCCGCATTACATATTGGACTAATTGTCTATGTATTTTTATTAATTGTTTTAGCTGTGCTAAAAGCTCTGGTGCAGGCATTTCTTCAATGTCTGGATGTGGTGTATATCCGGCTAGGACCGGCCACGTTGCTCCTGGTCTACCTAGTGGACCGAGCCTGGTGATGTGATTATTATGTTTCAGGGCGCCATGAAACAAGAGCAGGTGCTCTTGGAATTTGAGTGGTATTTCCACTTCCTCGAAAGGAGTGTACTCACTAGGAGGTTCCTCTATTTTGTAATAGTGGAAGTCCTTTGTTACAGCGTTTGCTGCTGGAAAGTTTATCCATGAATAGAATACCTCTGTCTGCCGATATTCGTGTGCCTCAATTACGAATATGACTGCACCACCTCTTGGTGTCAGTCCATTTTCTATAAGTTTTAGGGTTATAGATTTCCTTATGTTGACCGGGATGAGTATTGCATCTGGGTCATTTTCCAGCAGAGTATTGTCTGCTACTAAGAGTTCAGCTGCTAGTCTCACTGTCTCCCTTTCTTCTTCACTTTCTGTCATTTTACTGACAGGAAGGTTATTCTGTATGTTTGCAGATCAGGTTTTTATGGAAACAAAGATTAGATGCACAATATTTTGGAACAGTGTATCCTTCAACGTTGAATAAACCAAGAACCATACATAGGAGTCTCCTCCTGCGAGGTTTGGTGGATATGACCTTTCACCCACTCCAGACGTCTTTGGAGTATTATGGGAAGAAAGGGGTCTGTGTGAAAAAGCACGATTGAGTTACTCTTATGTCTTGCGTTAGTTTTATCGCCTATCCAAACGTTGGGCGCCATGTAGTGTAGTTCCTATCATCCCAATAGGCTCTGCGCATTGGAATAATATCTTCAATAGTATAGACCTAGGGCAGAGGTTAACTAGGTCTTCTACCGACGATATTAGACTTAAAGTTTTGTGTTTGCCAGCTAGCTCAGAGTTCACTAGAAACTTTCTCGAATAGGCAAGGAGGATTTTAACCTCCCTGGATAGACAAGAAGGGATTTAGTTTCTGACAACCATAGAACATGACAACTTTGCTCTCCCCTAATCAAGAGTGTATCTCTAGAGTCGTGTGAAAACAAAAGACAACTTATTTTACTCAGTCAGTTCAGTGCATTCTTAGTTTCACCAGATTGTAGAGAAAAGGAAGAGACGGGCGTGTTCAATAAAAGATGTTATGTATTGATCAGTCTCCTTTCTCATACAGGAGAAATGAATCGCTAATATTGCAATACTTGTAGTTAAGTAAAGTGCATACAGTAAAGACAGAATTATAAAATAATACTGTAAAAGCATTGATATGGTTTCTGAGCCATATGATACTTTAAAATGGATAAAATAGATACATACATATATACATTTGACTAATCATACTCAACTGGTGCTTCTAACCACGCCTACCCCAGTGTACCTGACCTAAGCCTAATACGTGGGCGGGAGTAGATAAGTAGCAGTTTAAGTTAAGTTTGTTTGCCAAGGGACTGATTCGAGAATTCTCTGCAAGGGGTTATTCAGTTCTGTACCTGAGATCTAGAATGATGGAGGGCTGGTATCTCTTATCCCAGGTCTTGATATTCCAGCTGCCTGCGAGGGCTGCTTGGAAGCGCCGGAGCTGGATTTCTCAGCAGGAGAAAGGCAGAATCTCGTTCTCAGCGCGTCAGGAAGGCGGGGCAGCGCCTGTGGGCTTCGCTCTCTGCTGGGCTCCTCGGCACGTCTCGCTGCTCCGATCTCGTCACCACCGCATGTGTTTGCTTAAGGCAATGTCGGTAATATTTATACCTGAAAGGTGCCGAGATTGACGTAAGGATGGACATATATACGTCAATAAGGATGTCATATGAACGGGCTCGTTCCCACATTCTTTTGCTGAAGTTCTCGGTGAAATCAAAACAATGGTTATGGGAATTTCCCAGGTCGCTGTAGGTTTGATTTGTTTTGAGAACTCCGTATGCCTTATCAGGGGCTGGAGGAATATCGCTTGTCTAATTAGATGGCATGCGTTATGACCTAATCAGATAACGCGCTTCTGTGCCGTGGTGTGGCTTAATCAGATAACGGTTTTTGCACCGTTAGATGGCTGCTAGTTAATTATTAACCAAACCAGGGTCAGGAATAGGGGAATCGATACAGTACCTATAGGAATACATCACAATAGTAATGAAAAACGCAGTGAGTAGACATAATATCAAGTTTAAAATATTGTATTATAATATCGAGTTTTTAATATTGATGGTCAAAAACATTGTTGTTTATTATATCGATGTCAAGACTATCAATTTAGATTGTTGTATAACATTTGGGGCCTGATTCAGATGCGGTCAGGAAAGCATTCCCACCTAGGTCCTAATTCTGATGAGGTTAGGAAGGCCTCCTAATGGCATTTGCTCCTTCCAAATCGGATCGGGAAAGTGTTTTCCCGACCCAATGCCCAATTATGATGCAGTTAGAAACATATGCTCCCATTGAAGTCAACGGGAGTCCAACCAAATCGTATCTGGAAGCAATCGAAAGCATCGTACTCCGTCGGTTGGACTCTCCCAATCCGAGTGGGTCGGAAACTATTTCCAAACCAATTCGGTCGGGAAGCTTTCCAACCCACATCAGTATAAGGCCCATAGTTAATAAACTATCAATTTTAAAAATATAGTTTTTAAAAAATATCGATTTTGTAAAAGTAGTATATTTTTTATTATAATATATATTTGTAAATATAATAATAATTGTTAATAAATTGGATATGTTCTATTGAAAAATTGTTTTTGGAGTTGGGTTTATAGGGGATAAGGTTGGGGAGTGTTTTAAAAAATGTGTTTTAAATGTAAAATTGTTTCAGGTAATATTAAAAAAATATAAAATTGGTTTTTAGGAGCCGGATGTTGAGGTTATAGGGGATAAGGGTGGGGAGTGTTTAAAAAAAAAATGTGTTTTAAATGTAAAAATGTTTCAAGTAATATTAAAGAAATTTAAAATTGCTTTTTAGGAGCAGGATGTTGGGTTCATAAGGAGTAAGGGTGGGGTGTGTTTTTACTAAAAATGTTGAACTTTAAAAAAAATGTAATTAACAAACAATTTAAAAAATGTTTTTCAGGAGTGGGATGTTGGGTTTATAGGGGATGAGGGGGTAGTGTTTATATTTTTTTTTACAAATAATAAAAAATATGTTAATAGTGTGATTTTGTGGGTATTGCAGATAATTTTGTGGAGTAATGGTTAAAATTAGAAAAACATTGCAAAAAGTAAAATGTTAAAATAAAATAAATAAAAAAATGATTATTATTTGTTGTTTTCATATGGATAACAGTCGAGGAACATGAAAATTAATAAAACATTTTTTTTAGGTTGGGTGTGTTGTGTTGAGATGGGATTGCTTTCATTTTTTTAAAAAGGGGCAACATTTTAATTTAAAAATATTTTATTTGTAAACTTTGAGGATGTTTAATGTTTAGGTTTGTAATTATTAATGTTATAAAAATCAAAAGGAATTTGTTTGTTTATTATTTTTATAAAACATTAGCAATTACATTTTAAATGTTTTTAAAACATTTTTTCTTATGATAAATCAAAAACAAAATTATAAAAAATCTCATAACTTTGGCGGTCATTAGGATGATCCTAGCAGTAACCGGACCGCCCGCCTGTCATGTGGCGGTCCCGCGGCCCTGATAATGATGCGACCACCACTGCAGCGGTCGCATCTGGCAATTTAACATTGCACTGGGTGCTGCTGGCTGCAGCACCCGCCGCAATATCAAATGGACATGTTGTGCATTTCCCTGGACAACATAGCAGGCACCGCGCGGTGCTTGCCACCTTGTGCATGGAAATGGAGGGGGGTACTATTGGTCCCCCCTCAGTGCAGAACTGACCCACCCCCTCAGAGGGGGCCCGTAAAAGGCCCCCCAAAGCCAGCCTCCCCCAGCCTTTCAATGGCCGTTCCACCACCATGGAAAGGCTGGCTGACGCCGGCATCGTGATCAGGCCGATGGTGCCTTCAAGGCACTGCCCCCAGATCCACAGCCTTATCCGCTCTGCCAGGCAATTGTTATGATTGCCTGTGGCTGAAGCGTGGCGGGTGGCATTGCGCCTGCCAAGCTTGTGGAATGATTTCCCCCGCCATCCTGATCTGGCGGGGGAAAATGGGCACGGTGATGGCGGAGGGACCACCACCGCCGGGCCGGCGGTGGCAATCCCTCTGCCATTGTAATGAGCCCCTTTGTTCTGGATATGTTTTTAGAAGTGGGAATAGGGTAATATATATATATATTATGTGTATTATTTTCTATGTGTTTATGTACTTTTGATTGGGAATATCACATTTTATGAGTTCATTGTTCTGCACCGTCCATGTGTTAATGTTGTTTGGAGTTGGAATATATAAAATTAAATATGTTTAGTGGGCAGCACTTTCCCTGTGTTATTGTAGTTTGTAGCTGGAATACTATAATTTAAATGTCTATTCTCCATCACTTTCATAAAGTTTTTGTAGTTTGGAGTGGGAATAGTATATTTTATATGTTTATTGTCCAGTACCTTCCCTGAGTTGATATAGTTTGGAGTGGGAATAGTAAATTATATATGTTTAGTGTACAGTACCTTCCCTGAGTTAATATAGTTTTGGAGTGGGAATAGTAAATTATATATGTTTAGTGTCCAGCACCTTCATTGAGTTAATATAGTTTGGAGTGGGAAGAGTACATTACATATGTTTAGTGTCCAGCACCTTCTCTGACTTTTTGTATGCTGCAGTGGGGATAACAAATTATATATGTTTAGTGCACAGCACCTACCCTGACTTTTTCTAGTTTGGAGTGGGAATAGTAAATTTTATATGTTGATTGTCCAGCACCTTCCCTGAGTTAATAAAGTTTGTAATGGGAATAGTTAATTATATATGTTTAGTAACTAACCCTGGGTGTAGTTAGTGTAGCAGCACTACGCATAGCTACGCGAACTGCATAGTGCACTGTGCAAAATGCTGTTCGCACTGATTGCACAGTGCCGTATGCTTGTCCGCACTTTTCAATCAGTGCAAACCGCATCTTGCAAAGTGCAAGCGGTCGTTTTCTGTCGCTCGGGTAGATTTCTACTCAGCAGCTTTCTCAATGCGGACTGGTAGTTTCTCATTGCGAACTGTCGCGAGCATACGCGACTACTCGCAATGAGAAACCTGCCCTGCCTGCATTGAGAATCTCGCCGGGAGGTTTATTTTCCACACTCGCGATCGGCAACTTGATGTTGCTGATCGCGAATGAGGAAAAAGTCTCGCCGGGATGTCATTTTGCTCGCTCACGGTCGCCAACTTAACATTGAGGACCGCGAGCAAGCAAAACATTACTGCTAGGCGTTTTTGCACTATGCTATGTAGTGCGAAGTAGCACAAACTGCACGAGCGTAGCGTAGTACTTTGCCCAGGGTTATTAGTAACCAGCACCTTCCCTGAGTTAATATAGTTTGGAGTGGTAATAGTAAATTATATATGTTTAGTGTCCAGTGCCTTCCATGACATTTTGTACTTTGGAGTGGGAATAATAAATGGTATAAGTTTAGTATTCAGCAGCTTTCCTGAATTAGTTTAGTTTGGAGTGGGAAATAGTTAATTATATGTTTAGTGTCCAGCACTTTACCAGACTTTTTGTTTTTTGTAGTGGGAATAGTTCATTATATATGTTAAGGGCTTAATTCTGATGCTGATTGGAAAGCTTCCCAACCAAATGGGTTTGGGAAGGGTTGTCAACTGAATTGGATCGGGAGAGTCCAACCGACTGAGTACGATGCATCCAGGAGCTTCCAAATACGATTTGGTTGGACTCCCATGGACTTCAATGGGAGCTTTCGTTCTGAATGAATGCATAGGCTACATTGAAGAACTGGGTGGCTGGGGAAAGTCGGGCACCCTGTGGCAGGCACCCCTGGTACCTGCACGCTGTGCATGGCTGGTAAGGGAAGACGCATGCGTACCCCCCAAGGGCTCGATTGGGAAGGCTCGAGGTGAAGGGGGGCCACTATGGCCCCGCAAAGTCTGATTCTGACTGCCAATTTGAGACGGTTGAAATGATTCGGAAAGGCTGTCCAAATCCAGCATTGTACCGAGTCGTTGGGAAATGCGGCCCGTAGAGATGTAAAATTCTGCTTCTTACGGTTTGGTCATTCCAAATGCCGTAGGGTTTGGATTGCGATATTCCTAACACCTAACTTGCATCATATTTGGTCAGTTGGAAACCTTTCCGAGTTGCTTGGAAAGAAACATTCCTGATACGATTAGGACAGAGAAAATGCCATCAGAATTAACCCCTAGGTGTAGATTGATGAAGGTGTCTCCATATGCATTGATTAAAGTGGTAATAGCAACCTTGTATTACTGTGTGAGGGTAGTTATTCAGGATGACTTGTATAATTGACTGTTCAAAGTCTGTGATCATTTTTGAGGGTAGTAATTATTAGATTCTTGCTTTACTTTTGTAAGAGTTCTACATGGGTAGTAGTTTGTTTGTTTGGTAACAGCGCATATATAAAGGGGATGTTGCTATTGTCCATGGATTGTGTGTAATTGGTAAAATGTTATGAGTAATATTTTAAATGTTCCACCCATTATCCATGTCTCACCATTCTGTAGTTTAAGTAAGTTTGTGGGAGTTGCAAATATTATAATTCTTTTTTCGTTAGCTTTATTGTCATAAAGAAGAAATTGCTCTTCATTTTGAGTTACAGTGAGTTCAGGTGGTATTTGAATTTTACTGAAAGTGTTGGATAGCAGGTGGGGAAGTCATATAGGTATGCTGACCTCTTGCATAGTTGCATAAGGTGAAGAAGCGGTGGCCTAGAGTGAATGGAAAACAAATTAACAGAGAGAGGCAAAATTATATCAACAACACAATTAAGGGGGTTTATTTACTTCCAACTGGCCACACCTTTTTGCACTATTTGTTTGCCTGGTGAGGTGCTGACTACCAGGCTGTAGGGTGGATGTAAAGGGGCAGCTCAAGGGGTAGGGCTGGTTGACCAACCGGCACAGTCTTGCAATGCTTGCAGGACATACCCACCACACTCTTCACACAATTGTCCCAGAGCTGCTTTAGGGTCTGAGCTCGAAATGCTTCTGGTGTCCTTCTCCAGCCATCCTTATCACAGGCTGCATTCAGTTTTTCCAGGTGAGGTCTTAAGGGCCACAGATGCTCCTCTCCACTTTAGACAAATTAGCACTTATTCTACCCTGCCCTTATTCTAGGATGAATTGTGGTTTTAGTTATGTTTTATCATAGGCCACCTGTCTTTATCCTTTGATTTTTTATGTTATATATGTGTCTTGTAGTATCAATCAATCAATCAGGGAATTGTAAGCGCACTACTCACCTGTGAGGGTCTCAAGGCGCTGGGGGCAGGGGGGCACAGCAGTTCCGATCAGTCAAAAAGCCAGGTCTTGGGTGCCTTCCTGAAGGTGTTCACGGAGGGGCGCGTCTGATGTCGATAGGGAGCTTGTTCCAGGTCATGGCCGCGATGTAGGAGAAGGCTCTTCCCCTGTTCTGCTCTGCAGATGCATGGGGTTGTGGCGAGGGTGGCCACTATGGCCCCGCAAAGTCTGATTCTGACTGCCAATTTGAGACGGTTGAAATGATTCGGAAAGGCTGTCCAAATCCAGCATTGTACCGAGTCATTGGGAAATGCGGCCCGTAGAGATGTAAAATTCTGCTTCTTACGGTTTGGTCATTCCAAATGCCGTAGGGTTTGGATTGGGATATTCCTAACACCTAACTTGCATCATATTTGGTCAGTTGGAAACCTTTCCGAGTTGCTTGGAAAGAAACATTCCTGATACGATTAGGACAGAGAAAATGCCATCAGAATTAAGCCCTAGGTGTAGATTGATGAAGGTGTCTCCATATGCATTGATTAAAGTGGTAATAGCAACCTTGTATTACTGTGTGAGGGTAGTTATTCAGGATGACTTGTATAATTTACTGTTCAAAGTCTGTGATCATTTTTGAGGGTAGTAATTATTAGTTTCTTGCTTTACTTTTGTAAGAGTTCTACATGGGTAGTAGTTTGTTTGTTTGGTAACAGCGCATATATAAAGGGGATGTTGCTATTGTCCATGGATTGTGTGTAATTGGTAAAATGTTATGAGTAATATTTTAAATGTTCCACCCATTATCCATGTCTCACCATTTTGTAGTTTAAGTAAGTTTGTGGGAGTTGCAAATATTATAATTCTTTTTTCGTTAGCTTTATTGTCATAAAGAAGAAATTGCTCTTCATTATGAGTTACAGTGAGTTCAGGTGGTATTTGAATTTTACTGAAAGTGTTGGATAGCAGGTGGGGAAGTCATATAGGTATGCTGACCTCTTGCATAGTTGCATAAGGTGAAGAAGCGGTGGCCTAGAGTGAATGGAAAACAAATTAACAGAGAGAGGCAAAATTATATCAACAACACAATTAAGGGGGTTTATTTACTTCCAACTGGCCACACCTTTTTGCACTATTTGTTTGCCTGGTGAGGTGCTGACTACCAGGCTGTAGGGTGGAGCCTCTACCGGCCTGGTCGCCCCCACGCTGGTCGCCCCCACGCTCTTCCTGCCTCCCGCTCCAGCACCTACCTGCTCCTGTGCCTACCTGCCGCTGCCGCCGCCTGCTCCCTCCTCCCTCCTCCAGCGCCCCAGCCGCAGCAGGGCCGCCCGCACCCGTTTTTCCCGCCGCTGCCAGCCCGCGGCCCTGCCCCCCCGCCAGCCGATTGTCTAACCCGCTCCCGCCTCCCCGCAGACCCTCCCTACCGGCACCCTTCTTAAGGGGACCCAAACTCCACCTAGGGAGCGACCACAGAGCCTCTACCGGCCTGGTCGCCCCCACGCTCTTCCTGCCTCCCGCTCCAGCACCTACCTGCTCCTGTGCCTACCTGCCGCCGCCGCCGCCGCCTGCTCCCTCCTCCCTCCTCCAGCGCCCCAGCCGCCGCAGGGTCGCCCGCACCCGTTTTTCCCGCCGCTGCCAGCCCGCGGCCCCGCCCCCCCGCCAGCCGATTGGCTAACCCGCTCCGCCTCCCCGCAGACCCTCCACACCGGCACCCTTCTTATGATGCCCCCAGAGCGACCGCGCAGCAGACGCGCGCAGCGGGAGCACCGATTGAGCGCCGAAGGTGCGCCAAAGGTAAGCCCGTCTGCGCCCGTCCGCGCCTGGACCGCGCCCAGTGCCAGGACCCCTGGCCCCCTCAGCCACCAGCCCTCCCGCCGGACCTACGCCGCCACCGACCTCTACGCACTCAACGCCGGCAGACTCCCGGGCTGCTACCGAGCCACCCCGAGACGCACCCGCGGACCCTTCTGCTGCAACGCCTGCAAGTTCGCCTGCATCCGGACCTGCACCACTCCAGCAGGGACCGCGTCAACCAGACCGGAGGAGGCATTGCCATCATCCACAGGAACTCCATCCGCATCACGACCAACACCGACGACACCCTCGCACCTGCCGAGCACCTGCACTTCCAGATCCACATCAACCCCAGGACCACCCTCAGAGGCACCCTCATCTACAGACCCCCGGGACCACGCACACAATTCAGCGAGGACATCGCCGACTTCGTCAGCCCGCACGCCCTCCTCTCCGCTGACTACATCCTCCTCGGGGACCTCAACTTCCACCTGGAGAACAACAACGACCGCAACACCACCACCCTGCTGGACAACCTCGCCAACCTCGGACTCAAGCAACTGGTGACCACCCCCACCCACTACGCCGGACACACTCTCGACCCCGTCTTCTCCTCCAGCAAGGACATCGCCTTCAGCCACGCCACCGGGCTCCACTGGACGGACCACAGCTGCGTCCACTTCAGCTTCAAAAGGACCACGATCCACCACCACCAGCAACAGGTTGCACGCAGAAGCTGGAACAAGATCACAGCCGATCAACTCGCAACTTCCCTGAGTAGGAACCCACCCACCAGCGCAGCGAACCCCAGCCAAGCGGCCACCAACCTCACGATGTGGATCAGCGACTGCGCAGACGACCTCGCCCCTCTGAGGACCCCGCCTAACAGACCCGGCAGCAAAAAAGCCCCATGGTTCACCGCCGAACTCAAGAACTCGAAGAAGAACTGCAGAGCCCTTGAGAAAGCCTGGCGCAGAGAACCAACATCGGACAACATGACTACCCTCAAGCTCGCCACCCGAAAACACCACCAACTGATCCACACCACCAAGAAAACTGCATTCAAGGAACGACTGGACAACAACGCACACAACAGCAAGGAACTCTTCAACATCGTCAAAGAGCTCTCCAACCCCAACGCCGGAAACGACATCACCCCTTTGCAAGACCTCTGCAACTCCCTCGCCTCATACTTCCACGACAAGATCACGGACATACACAACAGCTTCAGCACTCAACCGGCGCTCGCCACGACCGAACCACCGCCCCCCACCACCACCCTCCGCGCCTGGACCCCGATCAGCACCGAAGACACCATGCGCACGATGAACACCATCCACTCCGGATCTCCGACAGACCCCTGCCCTCACCACGTCTTCAACAAGGCCGACGCTGTCATCGCACCCCACCTGCGGGACATCATCAACACCTCCTTCGACACCGCTACCTTCCCGGAGAGCTGGAAGCACGCCGAACTCAGTGCCCTACTAAAGAAGCCATCAGCCGACCCCTCCGACCTCAAGAACTACCGACCCATCTCGCTGCTCCCGTTCCCCGCAAAAGTCATCGAGAAGACCGTCAACAAGCAGCTGGCCGCCTTCCTCGAGACGAACGGATCCCTCGACCTCTCGCAGTCTGGCTTCAGGACCAACCACAGCACCGAGACCGCCCTGATCGCAGCCACCGATGACATCCGAGCCCTGCTCGACAACGGAGAAACAGCGGCCCTCATCCTCCTAGACCTCTCCGCGGCCTTCGACACCGTCTGCCACCGTACCCTAGTACAGCGCCTCAGCAACGTCGGAATCCGGGAGAAGGCGCTGCAGTGGACCATCTCCTTCCTCGCCGGAAGGACACAGAGAGTCCGCCTCCCACCGTTCAGATCAGAAGCCACCGAAGTCATCTGCGGCGTTCCACAAGGCTCCTCGCTCAGCCCAACCCTCTTCAACGTCTACATGAGTCCCCTCACAGCCATCGAATGACAGCACAACCTCAACATCATCTCCTACGCCGACGACACCCAGCTGATCCTCTCCCTCACCAACGACCCCGCCACCGCCAGAGCCAACCTACACGAAGGGATGAAGGAGGTAGCTGAATGGATGAAGAACATCCGCCTGAAACTGAACTCGGACAAGACGGAAGTCCTCATCCTGGGATCCTCACCCTCCGCCTGGGACAACTCCTGGTGGCTCCCCGCCCTGGGCAGCGCACCCAAACCAACAGACCACGCACGCAACCTGGGCTTCATCCTGGACTCATCCCTCTCCATGACCAGACAAGTCAACGCCGTCTCCTCGTCATGCTTCAACATCCTACGCATGCTACGCAAGATCTTCCGGTGGATCCCCACTGAGACCAGGAAGACGGTCACCCAGGCCCTCGTCACCAGCCGACTGGACTACGGCAACGCCCTCTACGCCGGAACCACCGCCAAACTCCAGAAGAGACTCCAGCGGATCCAGAACGCCTCAGCAAGGCTCATCCTGGACATCCCCCGTCGCAACAACATCTCCGGACACCTGCGAGACCTGCACTGGCTCCCGGTCAACAAGAGAATCACCTTCCGTCTCCTCACCCACGCACACAAAGCCCTGCACAACCAAGGACCAGGATACCTCAACAGCCGCCTCAATTTCTACGCTCCCAAACGCCAGCTCCGATCGACCGGCCACGCTCTCGCCGCCGTCCACCGCATCTGAAGAGTCACCACAGGGGGAAGGTCCTTCTCCTACCTCGCCGCCAAGACCTGGAACTCCCTCCCGACCCACCTCCGCCTGACCCAGGACCACCTCGCCTTCAGGAAGCAGCTCAAGACCTGGCTGTTCGAGCAGTAGCGGACCCCCCCTCCCCAAGCGCCTTGAGACCCTCCGGGTGAGTAGCGCGCTATACAAATGCTTTGATTGATTGATTGAGGGTGAGGTTGGTGGAGCAGAGGTTTCGTTTAGGTACGTGGAAGGTGATTCTCTCATTGAGGTATTTAGGTCCTGTGTTGTGGAGGCATTTGTAGGCATTTTTTTGTTCTAGCTATTAGCCTTTTTAACGTTGAGATGGAGGGTAATTGGCCAGTTACATGTTCTGGAACTCGAGGAGTACGTCTTGTAGTATTTCAGTAGTAGGTTTTTGAGAGCTAGTGCTAGCATCTCCCATGTCTATTTCAGCTATGTTTGGAGAGTGGTTTTGTTCCTTAACATTTAATACAATAGTTTATTTTGTTGTAGCCCTCCCCTAACATGCATTTGCATAATATTTGCTGCATTTCCAATTAATTGTGTTGCCTGTATTTCTTGGGTGTAGACATATCCAATTGAGCATAATAAAAGTTTTCCTTTCTGGGAAGTAATTAATTTGGCACCTTCAGTTATTCTGCTATTACAAATGCTATGCGAAACTTATCTAATTTTTTTTTAAATATATTGTAATTGTTTTAATTTTAATACAGATTTTCATATACAAAATTATACTTGCATGCTTTAATATGTTGAACTTTTTTCATGTTGAGATGTTTCGGTTGGTGCTTGGCTTTAGTATTTCTATTTATTTTCCGCAGGAAAAAACTAATTATTAAATATGTTAACAGCATGTTCTGTATTTTGGGGTTTGAGTGGTTAGTGGGCGCTTTGGGTTGAGTTTTTTAATTATTACATTTGTAAAATTGTAATTTATACTTACTTTTTTTGCAAGGTGGTTTTTTTATGATGTTTTATGATGTTTGTAGTTAGTTGAGTGTCTGTCTGAGTTTCTATAGAGGAGATAATCATTAAAATAAATATTTCATTAATTATTTAATTATTGTAAAAAGTACTTTACTAATATGTTACACAGTTGAAACATTAAATTGATATTTTACTTACTTTGTAAAGTTGGAATCAGAGTTTTCGATGAGGAAGTACAATGTTGTAGAAGCAATCCGGCAGAGATTCCCCTTATTCTTTTGTTTGTTGTTGTTGCATAAAATAATGTTCATGTTTCTTTAGTTTATATAGTGTTTGTTTAATTGTTCTTTAAATCTTATTGGGTTATTTAAGTTGTAGGTGTTTTTCATTGGCTGTTACTAATGTTCTCAATTATTTTGACAGTTTTTTCCTTATTTGGGAAACGCTAATTAATATTCAGTTAACCTTTTTTCCCTATATTTATTGAAAAGTATAATAGTATATCATTTGTAATTTATATTGTATTGAAGGAATAAAAATAACCAGTTATTTTATATATTCTGTTTATAAAGAGTAATTAATTTGTAGGATTTACTTATGTTAAAGTTATTTTTTTCATTTATAATTTATTTAACATTTATTCTATTATTTATTGTGTTGTGTGTGTTTGCAATATTGTTTATATTTTATTTGTTATGTATTGTTATTTGAAATTTTTTTATCGTGTCGATATTTTGTTTTTGACCATAATTGTGTGATCTATATTTTTGTTTTTGATATTTGTGTTATTTTGTATGTTCATTTAATGTTAACAATATTAGCTATAACAATATTATTTATTTCGATATTAGTGATATCAATGTTAATGTTTGACGATATTTTCGTGTCGATATTTTTGTATTTTTTAAAATAAGTATAGCATATCGAAATTTATGTTATTGATATTTGTGTGTTGATAATTTTGTAGGTTGATATTATGAGTGTCGATGTTATGTCAGTGATCCTAAGAACACCCAGTGGTTGTAAAGATCAGTGCACAAACTCCCCAGCTGCACAGAGCACACAGTAAAGAGCTGCAGCAGATACCCCAAACAAGTGAAGCACCAGGTAGTTTCAAGTAAGCCCAGCAGAAAGACGCTTCCAACATGTAAATCCCCAAGAATTTCAATAAGGTAAAGCACCCGGTAGACTTTGATGTCCCTGAGTCTTCCAACAACAGGAGGCCAGCACACACAAGCCCTTAGAGCTTCCCTTCACAAGCAGGATGCCACAGCAGGGCAAAAAAAGTCAGTCCTTTTTCTCCACCACAGACAGAAGCCGCAACTGCGGCCAACCCCACACGGCACACAGCAAAGGGCAGTACTCCTCAGAAGAGCTCTTTAGCTCTTCTTCTTGGTAGAGTCCTCTTGTTCCTTGAAGTAATCCAAAGTTATGGGGTTTTAGGTCTAATATTTATATCCCAAAATGTCTTTGTTCTCTTTGTACAAGGGTCTCTGAGCCCAGTCCATATCAGTTCTCTCCTCAATGGTGCATTGTGCAAGGGAGACAGGCCCCGTTCAGGTGCATGGAAATCTCCTCCCACTACTCTAAATTCAGACAAGGTCTAATCAGCTCTAAGTCATCCAGGAAGGGCCAGGTACACCTCAACCCCCGCAGTGGCTGTCTACAGTGAATGAACATCCCCAGCCCCTGTCACCCCAAATCCAGACTGTCAATACACAAACAGGCAGAGGCACACAGAATGGTTAAACAAAAAATACCTACTTTCTAAAAGTGGCGTTTTCAAACACACAATTTAAAAACCATCTTAACTAAAAGATGTGTTATCAAATGCTGAGTTCAGAGAGCCCAAACTTTACTTCTCTATCTTGTCCCAATGGGAAGTTATACTTGTTAGATGTTGCATTTCCCATTCTATCCTATGGAGTAAGTTAACCTTTATAACGGGAAAAACGAAATTGGGAGCATTTCACTATCAGGACAAGTCATACACACCCGTACAGATCCTACCTTTCATATACACTGCCCAGGGGGTACCTTGGGCCTACCATAGGGGTGCCTTACTTGTAAGAAAAGGGAAGGTTAGGGCATGGCAAGTGGGTTCACTTGCCAAGTTGACATGGCATTTAACAACTGCACAAAGACACTGCACAGCAGGTCTGAGATATCTTTTTAGGGCTACTCATTATTTTTTTAATCTGTTTATTTGTTTATTTGTATTCACTTATAAAGTTCAGCATTACAATAGGCACAGCATTACAAACAGTGCAGCCAGTCAACCCGTCTTATGTGATAATGCATCGACAGTGCGATACACATGCATCCCAACCCCTAATGGTGAACATTTACAACAAAACAAGAACATCGAACTGCGGCACTGTCACCGAATTACATTATAATTCGTCCCCCCTTCACGGCCCCCCCAGCCCGAACCCCCCCATCACCCTCCTCAGGGCTCGCGCATTTCCATGTTCAATGCTTCCTCACCACTTCTTCATGTCATGCACCAAGCAGTGTGCCAGGTAGGATGTCCGCTGCGCGCTACCCTCACCTGCCTGCTATGTCTACCTATTGTCCCGCCGCCCCCTCTTCCTCGTCCCTGGCATTCCCTGCCGCCTGCAGAATGTGTAGCATATGTTCCCACTTCTCCGCCATAGGTGCCCTCCGGAGTCCCACTATTTCCTCCCTCCGGATGGCAGTCCATTCTGCACGGGCCCATGACAAGAGGGACAGAACCCATGCCCTTGCACTGGGCGAGTCACTCGTCTTCCATCTCCTAGTGAGGAGTCGCACTGCCGCCCCCATCCCCAGATCTAGAAAGCGAGACAACGCTTTGTCCTTGGGCGGCCTCTTGAACTGTTGCAGGAGGTACTCCGGCCAGTCACAAGGGATGACGCGACCAGTGCACTGCGTAAGCAGTGCATTAATGTCTCTCCAATAGGTGCCAAGGCTGGGACAGTGCCACAAGAGGTGGAGAAGATCCGCATTCACCTCTTCACATCTGGGACAAGATGCGTGTGCCCTATGAAAATATTTATGAATTAAGTCGGGGGTGAGATAGGTCCTGTGTACTATGTATACTTGGATTTGGCGAAATCGCATATTTCTGGGAATGCGCACTGGAATTTTAAGGATCTTCTCCCATTCTTTATCTGCCAGTGCTCGCCCCATATCTCGCTCCCATTTTCCCCGAAGGGGGGCTAGGTCTAGTTCCGTATGAGTCCGTAGGGATGCAGCAAACCATTTAACTAGATGTCTGCTCCTGCCCATAACATGCAAATATTGCACCGTCAAGTGCTGTGCTGGCTCCTCCGTGATATCGCCCCACTTAGCCGCCATATGGGCCGTCAGGGATCGGTGCAGTAGGAAGCCCCCAGGAGGGAGCCCAGCGTCCGCGACTAACGTCTCATACGGTGTCAGCACTCCATCCTGGTATAGGTCACCCAGCATCTGGACGTCTACTTCGAGCCACTGCTCCAGCATGGAGTGCGTGAGTACCCCCCTGCCCCTCAGCGAGCCTTCTAACGGCACCGCAGGTGCATAGGGGTGCACTTTTCTCGTGAGATATAATGCCCTGCGAAAGCATTTGTAGGCCACCGCCAGCAGCAGTGGAGTGGGGCGTGCGAGCGCCGCTAACGGATGAAAGAGTGCAGTGACCTGCTCTAATGTGTAAGGCGGCTCATTCCTGGCAGTGTCTTCTCTTCCCCTGTCCGCTAACCAGCGGGCTATCCATTGGAGTTGCGCCGCCAGGAAGTAGTGCTCAAAACAGGGAGCCGCTAGCCCACTCCTGTCCGTGGGCAAGCACAGTTTCCTGAGGGCCAGACGATGTCTGGACGCACCCCAAATGAAGTCACGCAGTATCTTGTTAAGATTAGAGAAGAAGGACACGGGTATAAACAGTGGCAGATTCTCAAAATAATATAGAAGGCGGGGGAGCATCACCATTTTTGCGAGGGCCACTCTGCCTGTGGGTGTCAGTGGAAGCGTGGACCAGAAGCCGATTTGGGCTCTGAGCGCCGTCACCACTCTTCCCAGATTTCCATCTAGCAGGTCCGACGGTTGACGGTAGATCTGAATCCCCAGATACTTGAACATGTCCGCCAGCCACCGGACTCGCGTGGCATGGAGGCTATACTCCGGGTCGGTTACAGCATTGCTAAATGCATATAGGCATGACTTGCCTGCGCTTACTCGGAGCCCTGAGATATCGGCGAAACGGCTTAGCAATTGAGCCAGCAGCTCCGGTATGCGGCCCACGTCCCGGACAAAGACCAATAGGTCATCGGCATACAAAGACAGCTGATGGACACCGTCACTTAGAGGGATACCATCTGCCAGTAGCTGCCTCATGGCTCCAGCCAAGGGTTCTATGGCTAACGCGAAGAGCAGCGGCGACAGGGGACAACCCTGATGAGTACCCCTGCCTACCGCCACCGCTTCCGAGATGCAGGGCCCCATCCGGACACGGACCACAGGGTTGTTATACAGGAGTCCCACCATCTGCAAAAAATTCGACTCCAGCCCATACGCCTCCAACACTGTTGATAGGTAGCCCCACTCCAGGCAATCGAAAGCCTTTTCTAAATCAAGCACCAGGCACCCCGCCCTGGGCCAAGCCGCCGCCGCTTCCGCTGCTACCCTGAAATACCTCCGGAGGTTCAGGGATGTGGACCTCGCTGGTACAAAACCATTTTGATCCGGATGTACTAAATGCGGGACCACCAGCGCCAAACGCTCCGCAAGAAGTTTGGCGAATACCTTATAGTCAGTGTTGAGCATCGCCAATGGGCGATAGGAGCTCAGGGACATGGGGTCCTTGTCAGGCTTAGGCAGGGACACTAAGAACGCTTCCCTCAGAGACGGTGGGAGTTGGCTGGCATCAACCGATGCCCTATGCACCCGGAGGAGCTTAGGTGTTTGGATGTCTTTGTTTGCTTTATAGTATTCGGCCGGTAGGCCGTCCGGTCCCGGCGTTTTCCCAGTCGCCAATGCTTGAATGGCACCTCCCACCTCCTCCAGCATGAGCGGGGTGCCAAGCTCCTCGTTCTGGCTCTCCGTAACGGAAGGCAGAGCGACCGATTCCAGAAATCCGGTCAGCAAATGTGCATGGCCAGTGCCTCACGACCTATAGAGTTCCCGATAGTGATTGGTCAGCACCCGAAGAATCTCGCACTGTGTGTACACCACTGTCCCATCCCCAGAACGAATGGCACCAATCGGAGCCATGCGCTCTGTCCCTTGCACAAACCAAGCTAGCAGACGGCCGGCTCTATCCGCCTTGGCATGCGTCTTGGCTGTATGCGCCGCGTAGTTATGGCACCTCAGCCTTTCAAGCAGGACGGCATGCTCTCCGCGAAGTTCACTCAATTTACGCGCGTGCCTACCAGCCCCTTCCCCTTCCCTTTCATATCGTAGAAGTTCAGACTCTATGTGAGTTAGGGATGCAGATACCTTTGCGCGAATATTCCATGTGGCACCCATGCAGTGTCCACGGATAGTCACTTTGTGGGCATCCCATTCCACCCCGGGATCGCTCACTGTGTCTTCGTTTTCTTCGAAATAAGTGAGAATGGCTGTGCCCAGGGAAGACCTAAACTCAGCATCTTCCAACGCTGCAGGCTGCAGCCGCCACGTGGGCACTGGGGGTCTGTCTGCCTCCCAGCTGAGCTGAAACCACAGGGGATTGTGATCTGAGTGTGTCCTACCGAGGTATTCTGACTTGGACAGTAGCGGGAGCAGAGACTGGGATCCTACTATTCGGTCCAGGCGGATATGAAGATCGTGTACTGCCGAGTAGTAGGAGTCTATTTTATCCGCAGGCTGCTGTGCACGCCAGAGATCGTGTATGTCCCAGTGTAGTAACCAATCCCTCAGTGCCTGCGCTGTCGATGTCGCTGCCACTGCACGAAGGGGCGGGAAGGAGCGGTCCAGGTGAGTGTCCAATACCATATTAAAGTCTCCGCCTACCAGCCAGGGGAGCTCTGAGTAGCGCTGAAGGATGGAGTTTAGTGTCGCCAGGAAGGTGGGTTGATCCGTGTTAGGGGCATAGATGGAACCCAACAGTATCTCCTGCCCGTTAAGCCACCCCCTAACAAAAGAGTACCTCCCCTCCTTGTCCACCTGCGCATCAGTGCATGTAAAGGGGACGCCAGCTCTTACCCATATCAGAGTGCCCTCTCTAGCGCCTACGGAGTCGCTCCAGTTCTACCTGGGACATATGTGTCTCCTGGAGGAGTGCAATCCCCACCTTGTGTCGCTGCATATAGGCAAAGACCGAGTATCTGCGCGATGGAGTGTGCATGCCGCGGATGTTCCAAGTTATGATGTTGGTGCAAGCCATGGTTTGTGTCGTAGTGCAGTCACCCGGGGAGTTAGGGGGGGTCACCACTCCAGGCCAAGGGTTGGGCCTGCGGGTGGTATTCGTTGAGTGTCGCTTCTGAAACATATAAACCAGTATTAACATTGGAACTGTGTGGGCGTCCAAACCAAATAATATGATTACTTGTCAAAGTGACGAGTCCACAACCCAAGTGTATGTGGTGGAGGTGAAGCGTGCAGCCAGTAGTGCATCATGGAGCTCCCTCACTCAGGGCCCTTAGAGTGTCTGAGGCATGCATGGAAAATCTAAGCAATGAGACACACCAGGCGAACATGGGTCAACCATTGGAAGCAACTTGCGCTTTAAACGCCAGAACCATCCCCACGCAGGATGCAGCTGTGTACCTGCGGCACGCCGCCAAGATCCAAGCCCAAGCCTGCGCGGGGTGCAAAAGCCCATGGCCCATCATAACAGCATGCTGCAACAAGCAGATAAAGGATACAGTGGGCATTGAGATGAACGCAAGCCGGTATATCAGACAGTCTCAAGTCCACCTCTGGTCACACTATAAAGTCAACTGTCTGGGGTGTTACCACAGGCATAGCAGTGTCATCCGACATCACAGTGGACGGTGAGGTCGATCCACTAGCTTGTGCTTTGCTCCGTTGCCCGTAGCTCAGGTCGCTGCTGGTGTTCACTGCTCCTAGCGTCGCGACCGCCTCGAGGGCCTCCTGCCGTTCCTGCCGCATTTTCTCTGGGCTGGGTGCAGCCTGTCCCAGAGCCTTCATTTTGCACAACAGGTACTCTGGTACAGAAGTCTCCACCTCCTCATGTCTTTTTAGAAGTGTTGTGGATTCTGATTCTTGAGTTTTAAATATTACATATCATTGTCTTTTTCTTACACTTATGCTATTCAGATAAAGTTTGCAAAGGAGACTAGTTTAAGTATAAACTGTTCCACAGACAACTAATTTATTAGGTAATTATCTTGCTTGATTTTTGATTTTTATATTCTAGCCCATATATCACGTAAACTTTTCATGCAGATGAATGTGCAATACATTGATCAGGCATCTTGTCTACAAGTGCATTTCTCCTGCATTTAACTGTCTACTACATTGAGCCGGCAAAACTGTACCCCAAAATTTAGATACTCCAAAATTTAGCTTGCTCAGTTCTCATACTGGGTACTGTATCGGAGAAAGTGTTACATTTAATTTTATGAAGCAATGCGTCCCTACATTAAGGCACCTCCCTCACCAGCAATTTAGCAGATTATAACAATTTCAAAAATAATGGAGACCACTAAACAATTAAGTTCTAGGTGAGTGGAAAGTTAAAGGGTTTTAATACAAACTTTAATAATAAGTGGTACAGATGAAATGAAATCTGCAGATCATAAGGAGAAATATGCAGAGTATGTAAGATCTAAAAAATTGTACATCCGAAATAGGCAGCATAATCAGTAAATTGCAGCCTCCCAGTTAAAATGGGAAAGTCTTCTGGCACACTCCAAAATAGAAGGGTTTTATACACAATTTCTGCATAGAATATGAGCAAATTTAGCAGTTTAATTATGATGTGAGCAAAAGTATCATTTTGTTGACAAATCAGATCTCCAGAATAATAAATGTAATAACCTTAAGACATAAGCACCATTCCATTTCTGTTAACTATTATTTAACACCCTCCATGTTAATGTTTTTCAGCGATGTTTGAAGAAATATGGAACTTTCAACAATAAGACTCTCTGAATGAATGGAGTCAGTGAAGAAACGGAAAACATGGATACTTTTATCATTTATACATCTGCGTAATGGAAGGCGCAGCACTAAGAAAAGGCAATTACTACAGTGGAAATAAACCATTATAACATCAGCCTGATTGTGCTCTGTGGGCCTGTGGGGAAAAGATATATGTGGGGAAGGGAGCACGCGTGAGTGACAGAAATGTCATCCATCATGTTCAAAATGGAGGTTTACACAGAAATGTGGCCTAACTACAACACATTTATAACTTCACGTGTATACATACTATTACATTTGTTTCAATTGCAATAATGTTAGTTCTGCCTTAATACATATAATTATGAGTGAAAATGTATTTTATTCATTATTATTAATACACAAAAACATAAACTCAAAACAACTTTTCACAAATCCCCCTCTGATTATTTTGTTATCACTAAAACAATTAATACAACTTTAGTCATCAGGAACTTATTCAATCTAGATCAGTTTATGCTTCTTTTTGTTATGTTCCTCCATCATCTTCAGCTGAATGTAAATATTGGCTTTCATATCCTCCTTGACACACTTCCTTTTAAATGATTTATATTAATTTTTATACCCACACTTTTTAATCAGACACCCAGAAAAATGTTTGTAAACAAAACAAAGCAATTACAAAAATCATTATAATTATTAAGTTTAGTCTAGTGCACAACGTTGCACCATCAAAATGATCAACCCATTCACAAACCGTACCAAATCAATTTCCTATCTAACTAAACCAGGAACCTATAGTTTACGAGTAGCCATGTTCTTTAAAAGATCGATGTTCACTAGAGACATTAGTTATAGTCATTATATAACAGGATTATTACTAAGAATAAAAGTGCAGCACCGTTTAACTTTTAGTGCCCTGCAAACACCACCTTCCTTCTCAAGAATGATATCTAGCGCTAAGTTGCTTTGCATCACCATGCCACTAATAGCAATTTGTTTTGAATGATTTGTTTTTTTAAACTTTTTATTGTATTAGTTTTAACCGTACGTTTACCTCATCATAACAATTTAAGGTACAAAGAAAAAAAAGGGAAACATCTCATATCACATGTTTAGACATACATAACCTAAGAGGAAGCAACTAAATATAAAATAAGAAAACTATATCATTAATTAAAGCTCATATAAATGGAAAGAAGGATGCCAAACAAGCCGGGATATCAGACAGCATTAAATTTCATGAATCAATTCCATTGGAAGCTAGCTCATATCTTTTTTATTTTAAGCCATGATCGTGGACCTCTAGCTTTAGCAACAGCTAATTCCATTTCATATATTTGCCTAAGTAAAACCCAAAATTCATAAATACTTGGACTCGTATTTTGAATCCACATTCTAGCAATACATTATCGTGCACAAATTATAAAAATAGAAATGTAATGTCTCAAATAACTGCCCATATCTCTTTTAACCCCTAATACTATTTCCTTCTCGCCGATCTGGACATTATGCCCTCTCAACATTACAAGTGCTAAAGTTACCTCCGCCCAAAATTAATTCAAACTTGGACATGTCAAAAACATGTGCTTTAAATCTGCAGCGTACAGTTGGCATTTGGGACACTGTGTTTTAGCCAGTGATTGAATAGTAGATCATTTAGATATACGTTCAGGAGTGTAGTATAACATAAATATTGTCAGTTCTTGTTGGAGTTTCAAATTAACTGATGTTATTGCTGTATCTATGCACTCCAGCGAATCCTGTACTTTCTCCATAGTTATCTCAGCTTGAAAAATCCGACTGACTTTCTCTGAGGCCTATAACCCATCGTCCTCAGTGGCTGCTATCAGCTTATTATACACCTTGCCAATAGTTTCTTTGCCTTCATTCATAAACAGCGTTTCTACTACTTCTGGGGTATTTGTCAGCTCTAAAAGCCTCTGACCACATGTGAAATAATCTCTTATTTGTAAATATTTCAAAAATGTATTCTGTTACAAACCAAACTCCTCTTTCAAAGTTACAAAGGATCGAAACCCCTGTTTATCAGATTGTTGACCAAGTTGCTGGACACCTTTACACTGCCAAGTTTTGCAGATAGCATCATGAAATATGTTGGGCATAATATGATTACCCCATAGTTTCATATAGGAGTGATACACTGGAACCGAGTACTCCTTACAGATATCCTACCATATCCTAGTGATGTCCCTTATTATCTTGAACTTGACCCATTTGTAGTAGTTCGGGTCTGCCGTTTTATAATGAAGGAATCCAGTATTGGGTCCGCAGGCCAGTTGATATGAGAGCCATACTGAATTAGTATGTAGCCCATCAAGTAGGCTTCGAATAGGACTGGGAAAGACAGCCCAAAAATAAAGTTTAAAATCTGGAAGCTTAAAACCCCCTTGCTTGTAAGATAGTAAGATAGCGCCTTGAGAATCTCGCGGGTATGTAGTGCGCTTTACAAATGATTGATTGATTGATTGATTGTACCTATGAACTCTTCATGCACACCTGTAACCCCAAATAAAACTACCCACTCCACTTTCTAACCGCTTGAAAAATGTATACGGAACTCTTAAAGGAATTGTCTGATACAGATACAGAATTTTCGGTAAAAATATTCATTTTAACTATATTACACCTCCCGTAGATGCTAATTGGGAGTCGATGCCATTTACGGAGTTTGGCCATAGTCGTTTTAAGCAGTGGCTCATAATTTAAGAAGACCACTTCTTCCACTCGACTGCTTAAACATATTCCCAAGTAAACTGCCGTTGTTGTAATTCCTAGCTCTTGTGTAGTCATGACAGACTGATAATTTAAAATAGCCTGTTTTATTCCCGTTTAGCTTATAGCCTGAAAACGAGCCAAAATGTTGAGCCTCTTGCATGATTTAAATTATGGCCTCGTCTGGATTGGAAGCAAATATGGCAATGTCGTCTGCATACGCAGTTAATTTAAGTTCCATGCCACCAAGCACAACCGGGTCTAGCCTTGGATTTTGCAGCAAGTGTCTTATATAGGGCTCAATAATGTGAGCAATAGCGGGGATAGCGGACATCCCTGCCGCGTGCCCCTTGTGATAGAAAAGTGAGCCGATGTCAGACCATTCAGCTTCAGTGCTGCTATCGGGTTGTTATACAGTTTTTGAACAGCAGAGATAAACCTTTGTCCCAGGCCGAACGATGACATAATCGACCAAAGTGTTCCCCAGGCAACTCAGTCGAAGGCCTTCTCCTCATCCAAAATCATCATCCCTATTTGCTGATTTAATAGGCCAGATACATCAAATGCAGCAATTGCTGTATTTATATGTGCTGCTGTGGCTCTACTTGGGACAAATACATGTTGCTGTTCTGATATTAGCTGATGTATTATTGGGGCCAACCAGGAAGCTAAGATATTAGAAAATATTTTTACGTCAGCATTAATCGTGTTGAATTAATGTGAGTTCGTGCTCATACCTTACTTATAATGAGGTTAAATGACTAAAAAGGGAATCCTTTAGAAATCTATATTCTTAAATTAAAAATGAATTGCTTGTCCCAAATAAGCATGGGCCAAAAATCCGTTACGCTCGCGACAATTCGTAAATTCGCGAGCGGGCGGATTTTTAATTTTTTTTTATGGCCAGCTCACTCAAGGGACCCCTGCGCCACGATGGCATAGTAACACACACATGGTCACTGGAGACAACTATTCTGGCACTTTACGCAGCTGTAGTGTAGGAAAAGAACTATACATTTACCCAACGAGGTAGCACTTACTGATTAGCCAGTAGAAAGTACTCCAGTTGAGTAGGGGTATCGCACAAAATGATGGCGTCTTCTTGGATAAATATGAAGGGCAGGGTTCAATCTGGCATGATGCTCCTGTCACAAAAATTAAACCTCAACAGGAAGGACTTACAGATATAACGGCTCGGCAGACCAGAATTTATTAGAAAACCTAAAATGTTTCAAATTAAAATAGCTCTATCTGCATCATGTAAACAAGTTGCAACCGAGATGTGTCAATCATTTGCGAGTCTCTCTGTCACGTAGCCCACACTCCTGCAGTTGTCACAATGTGGTTCAGGTTATCAGTTTTACAGCATAGCTTCTTCCAACACAATGGAATATATGTGCGTAGCTCTTCATGGTCCAGCCTGGGTCTGCACATTTTTTGCACTGCACGTACATAACAAATCCTGACAGGTCTCTAAACTTCAAAATTTCCAAACTGTTTTGGATTATTGGTAGGTTTTGGCTGTGGCTTGTAGCCAAATCTGTCATGTATCATCTGCTCCCTGCGTTTGTGGTCACTGCTGATCCCTATAGCACCATCCATACTGCTGACTAGGTGTGCATCCTCTCCATGCTTCTTGCGACTCCCCAAATCATTCCGTATACTCTCAAATTCATCAATGTCTTCCAGCTTCAACTCAAAACGGGTTGGTTTCCGCCGTAGCATTCTGAAAACGTCTTTCCACTATACCAGCAACAAAACTGTTTGGTACACAAAAGTCACCACTGCAGATCACTCACAAACCTACAAACATAATTACTTAAGATGCGCCTGCTAGGTGGAGTTTCTTGCTGGTGCTGCTCTATCTTAGTCCTATTCCTACGCTGTTGGAGGCAGCCTTCTGCTGATCCATCTACTACCACCTCTTTGCCTTGGGTGGTTGAGTCTCCTCACCTCACACTAGGCTTCTTGCACGGCCCATATCCCAGCAAATCCCCCACCTTTGCTAACAGAAGCAAGCTAGAAGTGTCGCTGTCGTTCAGTATGGAGAAAAGTGGAGGGGTGCAAATTTGAGGGAGTCCGCACCAGTTTTCTTCCACCCTTTGTGGTAAAGTTTTTTCTTTCTTTTCTTTAAAAAAAATGAGAAATAAGGAGTCTGAAACACCGAAAACGTGCTCTCCATCTCAATAGCTCATATTGACGAAGGTACATCCGTTGAATAATGTCCCGACAGTCATTGAACACCCGGCGGATGTTTTCTGTATCGACTGCGCATGTGAGTAGCAGTAGTGCCGTCCATCTCTATTTGCTGTGCTGATTCTAAGAAACTCATCTCTAATAAAATATCTGGCCCTTGTGACTCTGGCGTCCTCATTAGGTTTCGGTGATGCATCATCTGGTGTAGTGTAACGAGCAAATTCTGGAAAGTAGTCTTCAATTTTGGATTTTCCTACCATAACCTTGTCAGTCAGCAAATGTTGTTTATTCAGAAAAAAGAATTACTGAAATGGTCCATAGCCACCTTACAGATATAAATAAAGCAGGTGCCCGAGTTGAAGCTCAAGTTCAGTAACGCATTCATCAGCCCAAAAACAATCGTGAGCTTTTTCGAGGCTGGGGAGGTGTGCTTTCTCCCCATATCTACCGTCGAAAATTAGCTGTGATGCTGATGCAGGCCTTTGCATCCTCCACTTTCACGAGTGCAATCCCTGTGCAGTTATTGTGACCAGGAGCTTCTTTCTCCTCATCTGCTGCTCTGATCGGTCTCTGACCTTTTATGCACACAAGAGGCATGTGAACTTGCATAGAAGCCCGCCCATTTGGCCCTGCCCCACACACTAGCAGTGTGCACCGTCTTCCCGCCATTTACCCACTATGATGGACAGCTCACTCAAGGGACCCTGCACCCTTCGGCGTGATGGCATAGTAACACACACATGGTCACTGGAGACAACTCTTCTGGCACTTTACACAGCTGTAGTGTAGGAAAAGCACTATACATTTACCCAACGAGGTAGTACTTACTGGATTAGCCAGTAGAAAGTACTCCAGTAATAGTTATGCAAATCGCAAAAAAATCCACAAGTTCGCGGCAAAATCCACAAACTCGCGAATGTTTTTGCGATTTTGCACGAATTCGCGGACCGCAGATCCGCAAAATTCGCCTATACTTAGTCCCAAAGTGACAAATGGAATTAAACTAATTATTTAGATATACATCATGTTATCATACGAGTACGTTTAAAGAAACTAGGAATACACAATGATCAAATTATAAAAAACACTATATATTCTATACATGTAATTAACCAGTAAACAGTAAAAAAATCCAAAAATACAATAACAATGGGCCCGATTCACAGAACTAACTTACTACAAAATCCTAAACTTACTACCATTTTGGTATTCACGGAAGGCATTTACTCATTTTGGCATTCACAGAAGGCACTTACTCATTTTGGTATTCAGTCAGTCAATTATCTTTATTCGATTATTAAAAATCATAAAAGAACGAGCATGATTACCTAGCAATAATTCATCAGAACACAAGTTAATACATAATTATAACAAATAATCAGTTTTTAAAAATACGCTAATATCGCAATATACAGAACAAATTATATGAAAATCTTTAAAAGATATTAAAAAGAGACCCACTAAAAGACAAACACTTGAAATAAATAAGATAAAAAGGGAAGTCAATGTTCAGAAGTAAAGTGCCTAGCTCTAATGCGATGCTTATTCAAACGTGCTCCTGCGACTAAAAAACTAGCAACATGGAAGGCCACTTTTACGTTAGGAAGGAGTTGCAAAAACGTCAATGCTGGTTTAACCTGAATAAAGCCCTGATTACGCAAAATTGGAAGCAGATATCTTTTTCTTATCTCAGTATAATGTCCGCAAAACATAATAAAATGAGTCATATCCTGAGTGGAAAAGTGGTCACAGTCACATGGTTCAGCATCGTCGGGTCTATTCCAAGTTTTAAAATTGCCCAGAATGAGGTGGATCAAGTCAAAACGAAATCTCGTCAAAAGGAAACGATGGTATGGTTTGGTTACCAGGAAAAGGTATGGTTTCATTCCTGGGACAGATGTCAGCATACAGTGTTTCCTTACCGTGGGTTTCTTTAATTCTATGGCTTCCCTCTCCAAGACATATAAATTAGTCAGGGTATTTTTTACTGTTTTAAGGTCTTCCTGTCTTATCAAGTCTGGAGATGAGAAAAGCTCCGGTCGACCGGCTAAGGTCAACTGCATTTGTACATATTTTAACCACGGAATGTGTAGGGCTCTATCCAGGGCTAAGCAGTCTTTTAAAATAATATGATTTAATGTGAGCTCCTGGTTAAGCCAAGTCTTGATCCATCCAATAACTGGGGCTAATTTTAAGGTGTCAGTTAAGTAGCCCAGTCCTAGCTCTGTATGTAGTGCATAAATAGAAGTTGATTGGGGGAGTGAAAGCAGAGATCTCAGAAATGTATTTTCTACTTTCTGGATTTTATCGTGACTAGTATACCCCCAAATAGCAGAGCCGTAGTGGGCAACGGACACACATTTTGCTTTATAAACCTTAATGATGCTATCCATGGGACGGGCACCTAATTTCTTAGCAAAACCAAGCAACCCTGCTGCCGCTCTTGCAACAGCGTTGCTTTTTACGGAATGCTGGGGCCCCCAAGTGCCCTTTTCATCAAAGGTCACCCCTAAGTATGGAAAGGATGGGACTCTCCTAACCTCTTTCCCTGCACAGAAAAATGTTTTCGTCTTTCTTTTTCTGCCTGCAGCTCCTGCGATCATAACATGAGATTTCTCTGTGTTAGTTTGCATGTCCAGCGAAGTCATGAAATGTCCAAAAGATAAAAGAAGTTTATTCAGAGCCACTCCGGAGCGTTCCAGTAAGACTGCATCGTCCGCGTACAGGAGGACAGGTAACTTTATCTCACCTGCACGCGGAATATCAACATGGGATGCTGCCATAACTGCCTCCAGGTCATTTATATAGAGAGTAAAGAGGAGGGGGGCAAGGATACACCCTTGCCTAACCCCCCTCTCCGAGTTAAAGTGGCAAGTGCATCTTCCTTCCTTGGTCACTCTGACCGAAGTCATGAGGTCCCTATGTAACTCAGCTAGGTATCCAACCAAAGGGGGATCGATGCCCATAGTCAGAAGGGTCCTCCAGAGCTTTTGCCTGTTGACGAGGTCGAAAGCTGATGAGAGGTCCATAAAGGCCATGTACAGGGAGCCCCTCTTGGCGATTATGTATTTGTTTAAAATGAGTTCTAGATTTAGGCACTGGTCTAAGGTTCCTCTTTTGGCTCTAAAGCCGTATTGTGCATTTGATAGCACGCCCTTCCCTTCTAAGAGCTGAGTCAATCTTCCTAAAAGGACTCTTCCCAAGATTTTAACACTTGAATCTATGAGAGAAATTGGACTATAACAGGCCGGGTCTGTCCTCAGTCCTTTTTTAAAAATCGGTACTATTGTAGACTCGGCCCAGCTGTTAGGAAAAATGAGGTCTCTAGTAACATTAAAAATATTAGTGAGAATCTTGGTACCTAGTTCCGGAGCACTCTTGAAAAAATCTGCGGGGACCCCATCGGGCCCCGGTGCCTTTTTATGTAGTGTATCATTAATTGCTTTCTTCACCTCCTCTAAACTAAAGGGAGGGATGGTAGTTGTTAGTTGTAAGAGTGACATCTCGGAGTCTGAGGTGGTATCAGGACAGGTGTAGATGTTACTAAAATGTGTCACCCACTGGTCATCTGGTATAATGCAGTCTGCTCTCTGAATGTCTTGTCCCGCAAAATATGGGTGATTTATAATTGCCCCAAATTTAGCGCTATCCCGTTGTGTTTCGGGCAATAACAAGTCACTCCAGGCCTCGTTTTTTATCTCGGATTTCCTCACCCTGATAGCGTAATTATATTGTTTTCTCAGTGACGCTATCTGCTCTTTATCTCTAGGCTTATTTTTTAGAGCCTTTAGGAGGATTGAATGAGCCTTAGAGCAGTTTGAGTCAAACCATCTGGGGCCCGTGAACCTATTTGGCTTTGTCTTAACAGTCAGGTCTAAATTTACCTGACGGCAGATAACGTTGAAAGCCTCAATCATGGTGGCACCAGAATTCTTATTATCCAGGCAAATAGCAACCTCCCCCTCAACTTTAGCCAGGGTTTCCTGCACAAAGGTGATTGGGGTTACTTGGTCCCATTTCAGTCTCCGATTCTGGTCTTTCAGGACCAATTCTGTCGCACATAAAGCAACGGTCTTCCTTTTTCCCAAGACTCCCTGAGATATAGTCTCTAAAATCACAGGATTGTGATCACTAAAAATTGTAGTTTCTACCTTATAATTAATAACTTCGGGCAGAATACTTGAAGATAAAAAGATATAGTCTATAATTGTGCCTGAGTCATTGCCCACATATGTCGGTAGCCTCGGGCCTATAGAGCAACTACATGATTCATAAAGATTAAAAGTAGCTAAGAGCAATTTCAAGGCCTGTCCACGTAATGTGTGTTCAAAATGCGGTGGAGAGGAATAGGGGGAAGATTCCTCATATTCCACTAGGCAATCCGCATGGCAGGGATGGATATTAAAGTCTCCCATAAGGATCACCTTGTGCCCGTGGGCGCTATTCTCACTATAAATGGACAGGAATTCCTCTAAAGTTACCAAGTGCTCGTTTTGGGTTTGATTGACAGGGGAATTATAAAAGTTAACAAATAATATGGGGTAAGAATTTGATGTGGTAAGTTCTACCGCTAAGCAATTTGCTGAGTTAGATTTAATATATCTTGGCTTTCCCTGAATGTCTAATGAAATATATTGCCAAGCCCCCCTTTGCTCTTCCAGCTATACTAGGGTCTGCAGGTACAGTAAAATGAGAAAAGCCGTCCAGAACCAAACTGTCTGATGTATCCCATGTTTCTTGAAAAGCAAGGACATCGTAGGATCTAATTATGTCTAGCCAGTTCTTATCATTAAATTTGGCTCTGAGACCCGCGATGTTCCAGCTCATAATTTTACATGCCCTAATACCTGCAGAGTTCTGAACTGAAGGACTAAGAACAGACTGAAAGTCCTCGCTTTTACTATCATGTCTTGGGGAGAGTCAGTCATTTTGATCCATGAAGGATAACGGGGCAAAGCGGTTGAACAATTGGAGGGGTTGTACAACAGGATTATACTGTGCTGGGTGGTAATGGTGAGCTGCTACATTGTGCCTTAGGTCCTGATCCCGTCTGAAATTCGAATCCCAATTGCTATCCCACCCTAGTGCAAGGGTCCTTGGGTAAGTGACATTCTGCTGTTCACCATGAAAAAACTTTAAAGTTAAGGGAACAACAGTACCCCGTCTGCGTTGGGGAGGGAATACATTAGCAAGAATGTTGGGAAGGACATCGTTAGTTGAAAAACTCACTGCCACACAGTCTTCTTTAAATTTTTTTGGCCGGTTTCCCAGCCAGGGGACCCTAGTTACTGACTTAATTACACTTGCCAAGTGATGCTTTCCCCCTGGGGCTAGCCGCGTATTACTGGTCAGCCAGTGTAAGGCCTTACTACTAAGGGAAGTGGGGCTTTCCACTGTTCCCCCTTCCAGTGGAGGGACGTTTGCTAAAACTAATACCACTGGTGTGGCTTCTACTATAAATTGTAGGGGGTCTGTTGAGTGTGCTCGTGCTGGGGGGATATTAACCAAAGGGGTTGAATCTACAGGGATATTGTCTGATAAAGGACCCTCATTGTTAACAATCAGGGTTAGTGGGTGAGATGGTGGGTTCTCCTCAGGCAGTTGATTTCCTAAACCTTCATTTACAACATCTCCATCGACACAACCCCCTGTGTTATTACTCAATTGTGTAACTATTGTAGTTATGTTTTCTACCCCACTAGCAACCAAAGTATGAAGTCCACCCAACTTCTTTACCTCCGCTTGCAATTTATCAATTTTTGAAATTAGAGGTTTAATAATAGTGTTGATTTTTAGCTCAAGGAAATCAGTAATTTTTTCAAAAAAAGCATCCTCAAAGGTATAATTTGATGTATCCTCAACACTATTCATTTGCTTAAGTTTTGGGGTAGTAGCCCTCTTACGTCTTGCACCTGAGCGTAACCCAGCCCGCTTAGGTGGGTTTTTAGTGCAAGGTCGTCTCGACCTGGCGGCATGCCCTGTGGGGGACTGATCGTCTGCTGAAACGCGAGTCTGTTTCGCTTGTTCATGTTCAATGTCAGTGTCTGTGTCGTCCACAGCCTCTGCGATCGATCCCTCAGAGGCCTGGGTAGCGTTGACAAGTGTGCCAGTTAGTCCTTGGGAAATAGGTCCGCTAGTCATGGCCACACAGTGAGCTTCTTGCAATATAATGTCATCAATCAAAACAGATGCGGAAGGGGACGGACATCGTAAATCAGGGGATTGAGACAACCCCAAGGACTCCCTCCTGTGCATATTTATTTTTTTAACAGTCTGCACCAAATAATTGTTAATAGTGTTTGACTGGACTTCCTCAGATTTCTTGGGCATGACTAGCTGACTCCACACTACGTCTGCGTTTGGCAAACAAATAGGCAAGTAGGAAACGTTTAACACGGCAAGTCTTACTTGAGGTATTGGTCATGCGGATATTTTCCTGCAGCGTATCTGGCCCAGCCCAGTCTCTTCTGGCCGATGAGGGCCGTAGAGGGCCCGCCCTTTGCCCGGGCTTAGCCCCGGGCGGTGCCCCGCGTGCGTCCCGCGTGCACGCTCGCCGCTACGTTTAAATAGGAGAGTTGGGGGCGGGAAGAGACACCAGGTGTGCTGGGATCTGGAAGCGCTAGGCAACCTGGGTCTCGCAGTCCCAACCCCCAGCAGTGTCCGTGCGTGGCCAAGCTCCTCGTGGATCAGGAAGCAGGGACTCCTCCAACAACAGTCTCAGGCAAGGGAAATTCAAAAGTGCAGCAAAGTTGTCCAAGAAAGGCTGCGAGCGGCTCCCGCGAAGCGAGGGCCGCGAGCCTTAAATAATTAATGAGAGGCAGTAAAGGGCGGAGAGCTGGGGGCGGGAAGAGACACCAGGTGCGCTGGGATCTGGAAGCGCTAGGCAACCTGGGTCTCGCAGTCCCAACCCCCAGCAGCGTCCGTGCGTGGCCAAGCTCCTCGCGGATCAGGAAGCAGGGACTCCTCCAACAACAGTCTCAGGCAAGGGAAATTCAAAAGTGCAGCAAAGTTGTCCAAGAAAGGCTGCGAGCAATGATCAAATTATAAAAAACACTATATATTCTATACATGTAATTAACCAGTAAACAGTAAAAAAATCCAAAAATACAATAACAATGGGCCCGATTCACAGAACTAACTTACTACAAAATCCTAAACTTACTACCATTTTGGTATTCACGGAAGGCATTTACTCATTTTGGCATTCACAGAAGGCACTTACTCATTTTGGTATTCACAGAATGCACTAACTTTATGTCCGCACTTAGGCCGGAGATTCCGGCCCTGGAATTAAACTAATTATTTAGATATACATCATGTTATCATACGAGTGCGTTTAAAGAAACTAGGAATACACAATGATCAAATTATAAAAAACACTATATATTCTATACATGTAATTAACCAGTAAACAGTAAAAAAATCCAAAAATACAATAACAATGGGCCCGATTCACAGAACTAACTTACTACAAAATCCTAAACTTACTACCATTTTGGTATTCACGGAAGGCATTTACTCATTTTGGCATTCACAGAAGGCACTTACTCATTTTGGTATTCACAGAATGCACTAACTTTATGTCCGCACTTAGGCCGGAGATTCCGGCCCTGTGGTGGAGATTCCGGCCAGGAGGTGGAGATTCCACCACTGGCCGAAGAGACAATGGACTAAGCAGTAACACAGACTGCAGTGACTCTGACCAGGTCTTGAGGCTGAAACCAATTGTGGCCAAAGGAGGAGAAGAAACCGAACACCGAATGGAAACAATGTTGGGGGTTTGACATTTGAGATGTCATCAGTGATGTCACTGACCATGTCATGAATGATGTAATATGTGATGTCATCAGCAGTGCATTGCGGGGGCGCGAGTTATAGTTAGCTGAACTAACTATAACAGCCGAGTTTCTCAGGTTTTGTACGTGTGAAATGTCCAACTAACTATAATGTCCCTGAAGCCTGTGTTTTTTTCAGTGACTTCCTATGGTTTTTGTAAATGCTAATTTTTAACTATAACCCCCCTGAAACCTATCGTTTTTCAGTGAATTTCAAAGGTTTTTTAAATGCTCATTTGTAACTATAACCTCCCTGAAACCTATGGTTTTTTCAGTGAATTTCAAAGGTTTTTTAAATGCTAATTTCTTACTATGCCTACAAAGGTAGGACATGTGAAGAAAGAGGAAGAAAAGTGAAAAAGAAGCAAGACACATGCAGAAAGGGGCAACAGAAGTCCAGAAAGATGAAGAAAAGTGCATGAAGAAGCAAGAGATGTGCAGAAAGAACCAACAGAGGAGCAGAAAGTCTTCATGTGCCCCCAACTTTTTGCTGATGGGTACTGGTGGTAACAGACTCTGACTAACTAGGCCTAGAGTCGGTGCTATGCTAAAAGATACTTATAATACAGTAAAAACACCTACATACACTAGGGAACACTATGCTTTGGGGTACCCCTGTGATTCGCATGACCTCCTCCGTATTCGCCATGAGTTAGTGCCTGGGTCATTGCATGAGTACATGGGTAGTGACTGGATGATTAGAGCGCTGCAAGGACAGTGCATGGTGATTTTATAACAGCTTGGGTTTTGGCGGAGTGATTGGATATGTACATGATGCTGGATGGGCGATTAGAGGAGTGCACGGGTAGTGACAGAGGGATTTCTGGAGTGCATGGATACTACCTGGGTAAATAGAGGAGTGAATCAGTAGTGTGTAGGTGGTTAGATGGAAGTGCTCAGGGGATTGTAGCAGTGCATGTGTTAGTGCCAGGGCCATTGCTTAAGTACATGGTGCTTGCGGGGTGATTGGAAGAATGCATGGGTAGTGACAGGGTGATAGCTGGACTGCATGGGTAGTGCTCTTGGGATTGTAGCAGTGCATGAGTTAGTGCCTGGGTCATTGCACGAGTGCATGGGTAGTGACAGGATGATTAGAGTGCTGCAAAGAGAGTGTTTGGTGAATTTATAAGTGATTGGGTTTTGGCAGAGTGAGTGGATAAGTACATGGGTACTGACTGGATGATGAGAGTACTGCAAGGAGAGAGCATGGTGAATTTATAAGTGCTTACGTTTTGGCGGACTGATTGGATAAGTACATGGTACTGGCTGGGTGATTGGAGGAGTGCATGGGTAGTAACAGGAGGATTGCTGGAGTGCATGGGGTTACCTGGGTAATTACAGGAGTGCATCAGTAGTATGGAGGTGGTTAGAGGTCTACATGGGTAGTGCACAGGGATTGTTGCACTACATCTGGTTGTGCCTGGGTCATTGCGTAAGTACATGGTTTGTGACTGGATGATTAGAGTGCTGCAAAGAGAGTAAATGGTGAATTTATAAGTGCTTGGGTATTGGCACAGTGATTGGATAAGTACATGGTGCTGGCAAGGTGATTGGAAGAGTGCTCAGGGGGTGACAGAGATTGCTGGAGTACATAGGTAGTGCTATGGGGATTGTAGCAGTGCATGTGTTAGTGCCTTGGCCATTGCAGGACTACACGAGTAGTGACTGCATGATTAGAGTACTGCAAAGAAAGTGCATGGTGAATTTATAACTGCTTTGGTTTTGGCAAAGTGATTAGATAAGTATTTGGACTGACGAAGTGATTGGAAGAATGCACAGGGAGTGACATGCGGGATTGCTGGACTACATGGGTAGTGTTCTGGAGATTTTAGCAGTGCATGAGTTAGTGCCTTGGCCATTGCATGAGTACATGCATAGTGACTGGATGATTAGAGTACTGCAAGGAGAGTGCATGGTGATTTTATAAGTGCTTGGATTTTGGCAGAGTGATTGGATAGGTACATGATGCAGGATGGGTGATTGGAGGAGAGCATGGGTAGTGACAGGGGGATTGCTGGAGTGCATGAGTACTACCTGGGTAATTGCAGGAGTGAATCATTAGTGTGTAGGTGGTTAGAGGTCTGCATGGGTAGTGCACAGGAGATGGTGGCAGTGCATGTGTTAGTGCCTAGGTCATTTCATATGTACATAGGCACTGATTGGATGATTAGAGTACTGCAAGGAGAGTGCATGGTGTATTTATAAGTGCTTGGGCGTTGGCAGAGTGTTTGGATAAGTACATGGTGCTTGCTGGATGACTGGAGGAGTGCATGAATAGTGACAGGGTGATGGCTGGACTGTATAGGTAGTGATCATAGTATTGTAGCAGTGGATTAGTTAGTGCATGGGTCATTGCATGAGTGCCTGGGTAGTGACTAGATGATTAGAGTGCTGCAAGGAGAGTGCCTGGTGAATTTATAAGTGCTTGGGTTTGGGCGGAGTGATTGCATAAGTACACACATGTCACATCAGGCCCCGCCCCCTCCCTTCACCACTGTGCAAACGCACCCCCCTGGCGGGTTTTAAGTTGGGGGATTCATTCCCCTTGAATACTGAGGGACCCTGGGGGCCAACTACTGGGGGTTTAAAAACAACAAAGCGCGGGAGTCCACGCTTTCTTATTTCTTTTTAATTCTCAGCTGGATTCGTGACCCCAGTGTGAATTCAGACGATTTGTTTTTAAAATATGCTATTTTTGGCCCTGGGGGTACTTGTGGCCTAGGGGGTCCTTCCCCCTTTTCTTTTTTTATGTTTGTTTTACATTTTCTTTTTCATGTGACTCGATTCTTCCGAATCACTAGATGGCTGCCAACACTTCCTGGTTTGTAGTGTTGGCAGCCAATTAGAATAAAGCTCATGGTCGGGAGGGTATGCGAACCCACCGCCGCCCTAGATATAATTTTTTTTTCTTTTTCTAATTTTTCAGGAACTACTGAATGGATTTACACCATTTAACAAAAAGGACTCTTTCTGAACCAAGGACTACCCTTTTGCCAAATTTGGTGTAATTCTGTTCAGCAGTTCGGGCTGTAACTTTGTCTTAAATTTCCTATGGAAAATTACATGGGGCAAACGTGTTTTGGGACCCCCCTTTTTTCTAGGCCCCCGCTTTACAAATCGCCCCGAAACTTTAAAGAAATGAGCTGACCAGAGCGGACCACTAGTTTTGAAAGGTTCACGAAGATTTGTCAGCGGGCACCAAAGTTATTGAGAAAACAAAAAAATGCTTTTCCTAGGGAAACAAGGTCCGAACTATAACTACCTACCGGTGTCCGCCAGTAGGTTATATCTATCTATCTATCTATCTATATATATATATATATATATATGTATATATATCCTAACACGCCTTTTCACCATCCGTCGCTCCTCTTAGCCTTGGGTGCCTCCTTCACGCACGGTGAGGTGCGTGATATATGCCAACACACACGGTCCACATTCGCAGGTCCGTTCCACAATGAAGGGCACACTCAGCAATTACTCCGTCGTTTTAATGCCAAAGTTTATTATTTTTGGCGCTGCATAAACAAATCAACAAACGCGTTTCGGCGATCCCGCCTTCGTCAGTGTCGATCAGTGAGCGTTTTGAAACAGTTTAAATAAAGTTACATTGTAACACAATCACGTGATAAAAATAAACATAAAAGAAGGCACAGTGATTATTATCCATTACTGTGGGGGCCATCTTGGAGTGTCCAAGAAATGCTTGCTACGATCACAAACATCTATTCAAAAACATAAAGGAACAGATTATAGTTCCTATACTTTATAGGTATTATATATATATATGAATTGCAATTACAAATCTATTGCATCAGTTATAGATTACGTGATATGGTGGCTTTACTTGTTAAATCACAAGATTGTTTTGAAAGCGCTATTTTTCACTTCAAGTGGCCCATATTTGTGCCAGCTAATCTCATATTTCTTAATCATATTAAGCCCTGAATGGGCGAAATTTTTAGATCTAAGTTGTTCTTTTAGCGAGAGAGGTGTCAAAACAGGTTCAGTCATATAGCATTGTCTCTCAGCCTATGTGAATCCACATTTCCTCCTCATTATTCAGACCTACCGGGGCCTTGGTCTGTAGCATGATAATGTATTTGGATTCTAGGATCCTGAGTTTCCTCACCCAGTCCCCCCCACGCTCTGACTTGGTTAGTTGGTCAAGGATGAAATAGGAGAGCAGATTACTATTACTGTGATGCATCTGCTCATAGTGGCGAGCTACTGGATAGCTCTGATCCTTGGTGGTGATCGCCCTCATGTGTTCCAGCACTCTTAACTTCGTCTGTTTAATTGTGCTGCCCACATATTTCCTGCTGAGTGTGCCCTTCATTGTGGAACGGACCTGCGAATGTGGACCGTGTGTGTTGGCATATGTATATATATATATATATATATATACACATATATATATATATATATATGCGAAGAAAGACCACTTTGATAAAAGTAGACCAAGGACACTAGGGAATCCGTCAGAAATCTTTAATTCTCTGTGGCGCTGCGTGATGCATTTCAGCTACATTAGCCTTCCTCAGACGCCTTGCGCCACCGGATTGTACCTTCTCCCTCCTCAAGCAGTTCGTAGGCCCTCCCATAAGTAAGGGAGCAGCTGACCCTGTTAACTCATGGCCGCTGTGCTCCAGTATGGGACCACAGTTACCAGCATGCAGCAGGAAAATGTCAACGTAACAGGGTAAGTGATGCGCTTCAAATGCGCGCTTGAAATGCCTTGTGAGGGGGGCCATGTAGTGGTGGGTGCCGTCCGTATGTTGCGTGTGAAAGATTTCCTCAGACCCCCAACGCCCAAGCCACAATCACAGTTCAGGCCGGGCCGTGGAGAGCAACTGCAGTGAGCACTACCCCCCCCCCTGTGAAGTCACAGGCTGCCTCCTGACAGCAGCCGCTTGCATGGCCTGTTCTCATGGCGGTCTCGGGGTAATCAATTCCTTGATAAACACAGAGTTCGTTGCCAGCTGAAACCCGAGACTCTTTGCTGGAAGGGTCCTTGAAACGTGCTCCTGGCAGGCACGTAAAAATGCGAAGAAAGACCACTTTGATAAAAGTCGACCAAGGACACTAGGGGAATCCGTCAGAAATCTTTAATTCTCACTCTGTGGCGCTGCGTGATGCATTTCAGCTACATTAGCCTTTCTCAGACGCCTTACGCCACCGGATTGTACCTTCTCCCTCCTCAAGCAGTTCGTAGGCCCTCCCATAAGTAAGGGAGCAGCTGACCCTGTTAACTCATGGCCACTGTGCTCCAGTATGGGACCACAGTTACCAGCATGCAGCAGGAAAATGTCAACGTAACAGGGTAAGTGATGCGCTTCAAATGCGAGCTTGAAATGCCTTGTGAGGGGGGCCATGTAGTGGCGGGTGCCATCTGTATGTTGCGTGTGAAAGATTTCCTCAGACCCCCAACGCCCAAGCCACAATCACAGTTCAGGCCGGGCCGTGGAGAGCAACTGCAGTGAGCACTACCCCCCCGTGAAGTCACAGGATGCCTCCTGACAGCAGCCGCTTGCATGGCCTGTTCTCGTGGCGGTCCCGGGTAATCAATTCCTTGATAAAAACAGAGTTTGTTGCCAGCTGAAACCCGAGACTCTTTGCTGGACGGGTCCTTGAAACGTGCTCCTGGCAGGCACATAAAAATTCGAAGAAAGACAACTTTGATAAAAGTCGACCAAGGACACTAGGGGAATCCGTCAGAAATCTTTAATTCTCACTCTGTGGCGCTGCGTGATGCATTTCAGCTACATTAGCCTTCCTCAGACGCCTTACGCCATCGGATTGTACCTTCTCCCTCCTCAAGCAGTTCGTAGGCCCTCCCATAAGTAAGGGAGCAGCTGACCCTGTTAACTCATGGCCGCTGTGCTCCAGTATGGGACCACAGTTACCAGCATGCAGCAGGAAAATGTCAACGTAACAGGGTAAGTGATGCGCTTCAAATGCGCGCTTGAAATGCCTTGTGAGGGGGGGCCATGTAGTGGCGGGTGCCATCCGTATGTTGCGTGTGAAAGATTTCCTCAGACCCCCAACGCCCAAGCCACAATCACAGTTCAGGCCGGGCTGTGGAGAGCAACTGCAGTGAGCACTACCCCCCCGTGAAGTCACAGGCTGCCTCCTGACAGCAGCCGCTTGCATGGCCTGTTCTCGTGGCGGTCTCGGGGTAATCAATTCCTTGATAAAAACAGAGTTCGTTGCCAGCTGAAACCCGAGACTCTTTGCTGGACGGGTCCTTGAAACGTGCTCCTGGCAGGCATGTAAAAATGCGAAGAAAGACCACTTTGATAAAAGTAGACCAAGGACACTAGGGGAATCCGTCAGAAATCTTTAATTCTCACTCTGTGGCGCTGCGTGATGCATTTCAGCTACATTAGCCTTCCTCAGACGCCTTACGCCACCGGATTGTACCTTCTCCCTCCTCAAGCAGTTCGTAGGCCCTCCCATAAGTAAGGGAGCAGCTGACCCTGTTAACTCATGGCCGCTGTGCTCCAGTATGGGACCACAGTTACCAGCATGCAGCAGGAAAATGTCAACGTAACAGGGTAAGTGATGCGCTTCAAATGCGCGCTTGAAATGCCTTGTGAGGGGGGCCATGTAGTGGCGAGTGCCGTCCGTATGTTGCGTGTGAAAGATTTCCTCAGACCCCCAACGCCCAAGCCACAATCACAGTTCAGGCTGGGCCGTGGAGAGCAACTGCAGTGAGCACTACCCCCCCCCCCGTGAAGTCACAGGCTGCCTCCTGACAGCAGCCGCTTGCATGGCCTGTTCTCATGGCGGTCTCGGGGTAATCAATTCCTTGATAAACACAGAGTTCGTTGCCAGCTGAAACCCGGGACCCTTTGCTGGATGGGTCCTTGAAACGTGCTACTGGCAGGCACGTAAAAATGCGAAGAAAGACCACTTTGATAAAAGTAGACCAAGGACACTAGTGGAATCCGTCAGAAATCTTTAATTCTCACTCTGTGGCGCTGCGTGATGCATTTCAGTTACATTAGCCTTCCTCAGACGCCTTACGCCCCCGGATTGTACCTTCTCCCTCCTCAAGCAGTTCGTAGGCCCTCCCATAAGTAAGGGAGCAGCTGACCCTGTTAACTCATGGCCGATGTCCTCCAGTATGGGACCACATTTACCAGCATGCAGCAGGAAAATGTCAACGTAACAGGGTAAGTGATGCGCTTCAAATGCGCGCTTCAAATGCCTTATGAGGGGGGTCCATGTAGTGGCGGGTGCCATCCGTATGTTGCGTGTGAAAGATTTCCTCAGACCCCCAACGCCCAAGCCACAATCACAGTTCAGGCCGGGCCGTGGAGAGCAACTGCAGTGAGCACTACCCCCCCGTGAAGTCACAGGCTGCCTCCTGACAGCAGCCGCTTGCATGGCCTGTTCTCATGGCGGTCTCGGGGTAATCAATTCCTTGATAAAAACAGAGTTCGTTGCCAGCTGAAACCCGAGACTCTTTGCTGGACGGGTCCTTGAAACGTGCTCCTGGCAGGCACGTAAAAATGCGAAGAAAGACCACTTTGATAAAAGTAGACCAAGGACACTAGGGGAATCCGTCAGAAATCTTTAATTCTCACTCTGTGGCGCTGCGTGATGCATTTCAGCTACATTAGCCTTCCTCAGACGCCTTACGCCACCGGATTGTACCTTCTCCCTCCTCAAGCAGTTCGTAGGCCCTCCCATAAGTAAGGGAGCAGCTGACCCTGTTAACTCATGGCCGCTGTGCTCCAGTATGGGACCACAGTTACCAGCATGCAGCAGGAAAATGTCAACGTAACAGGGTAAGTGATGCGCTTCAAATGCGCGCTTGAAATGCCTTGTGAGGGGGGCCATGTAGTGGCGGGTGCCGTCCGTATGTTGCGTGTGAAAGATTTCCTCAGACCCCCAACGCCCAAGCCACAATCACAGTTCAGGCCGGGCCGTGGAGAGCAACTGCAGTGAGCACTACCCCCCCCCCCGTGAAGTCACAGGCTGCCTCCTGACAGCAGCCGCTTGCATGGCCTGTTCTCATGGCGGTCTCGGGGTAATCAATTCCTTGATAAACACAGAGTTCGTTGCCAGCTGAAACCCGAGACTCTTTGCTGGAAGGGTCCTTGAAACGTGCTCCTGGCAGGCACGTAAAAATGCGAAGAAAGACCACTTTGATAAAAGTAGATCAAGGACACTAGGGGAATCCGTCAGAAATCTTTAATTCTCACTCTGTGGCGCTGCGTGATGCATTTCAGCTACATTAGCCTTCCTCAGACGCCTTACGCCACCGGATTGTACCTTCTCCCTCCTCAAGCAGTTCGTAGGCCCTCCCATAAGTAAGGGAGCAGCTGACCCTGTTAACTCATGGCCGCTGTACTTCAGTATGGGACCACAGTTACCAGCATGCAGCAGGAAAATGTCAACGTAACAGGGTAAGTGATGCGCTTCAAATGCACGCTTGAAATGCCTTGTGAGGGGGGCCATGTAGTGGCGGGTGCCATCCGTATGTTGCGTGTGAAAGATTTCCTCAGACCCCCAACGCCCAAGCCACAATCACAGTTCAGGCCGGGCTGTGGAGAGCAACTGCAGTGAGCACTACCCCCCCGTGAAGTCACAGGCTGCCTCCTGACAGCAGCCGCTTGCATGGCCTGTTCTCGTGGCGGTCTCGGGGTAATCAATTCCTTGATAAAAACAGAGTTCGTTGCCAGCTGAAACCCGAGACTCTTTGCTGGACGGGTCCTTGAAACGTGCTCCTGGCAGGCATGTAAAAATGCGAAGAAAGACCACTTTGATAAAAGTAGACCAAGGACACCAGGGGAATCCGTCAGAAATCATTAATTCTCACTCTGTGGCGCTGCGTGATGCATTTCAGCTACATTAGCCTTCCTCAGACGCCTTACGCCACCGGATTGTACCTTCTCCCTCCTCAAGCAGTTCGTAGGCCCTCCCATAAGTAAGGGAGCAGCTGACCCTGTTAACTCATGGCCGCTGTGCTCCAGTATGGGACCACAGTTACCAGCATGCAGCAGGAAAATGTCAACGTAACAGGGTAAGTGATGCGCTTCAAATGCGCGCTTGAAATGCCTTGTGAGGGGGGCCATGTAGTGGCGAGTGCCGTCCGTATGTTGCGTGTGAAAGATTTCCTCAGACCCCCAACGCCCAAGCCACAATCACAGTTCAGGCTGGGCCGTGGAGAGCAACTGCAGTGAGCTTTACCCCCCCCCCGTGAAGTCACAGGCTGCCTCCTGACAGCAGCCGCTTGCATGGCCTGTTCTCATGGCGGTCTCGGGGTAATCAATTCCTTGATAAACACAGAGTTCGTTGCCAGCTGAAACCCGGGACCCTTTGCTGGATGGGTCCTTGAAACGTGCTACTGGCAGGCACGTAAAAATGCGAAGAAAGACCACTTTGATAAAAGTAGACCAAGGACACTAGGGGAATCCGTCAGAAATCTTTAATTCTCACTCTGTGGCGCTGCGTGATGCATTTCAGTTACATTAGCCTTCCTCAGACGCCTTACGCCCCCGGATTGTACCTTCTCCCTCCTCAAGCAGTTCGTAGGCCCTCCCATAAGTAAGGGAGCAGCTGACCCTGTTAACTCATGGCCGATGTGCTCCAGTATGGGACCACATTTACCAGCATGCAGCAGGAAAATGTCAACGTAACAGGGTAAGTGATGCGCTTCAAATGCGCGCTTCAAATGCCTTATGAGGGGGGTCCATGTAGTGGCGGGTGCCATCCGTATGTTGCGTGTGAAAGATTTCCTCAGACCCCCAACGCCCAAGCCACAATCACAGTTCAGGCCCGGCCGTGGAGAGCAACTGCAGTGAGCACTACCCCCCCGTGAAGTCACAGGCTGCCTCCTGACAGCAGCCGCTTGCATGGCCTGTTCTCATGGCGGTCTCGGGGTAATCAATTCCTTGATAAAAACAGAGTTCGTTGCCAGCTGAAACCCGAGACTCTTTGCTGGACGGGTCCTTGAAACGTGCTCCTGGCAGGCACGTAAAAATGCGAAGAAAGACCACTTTGATAAAAGTAGACCAAGGACACTAGGGGAATCCGTCAGAAATCTTTAATTCTCACTCTGTGGTGCTGCGTGATGCATTTCAGCTACATTAGCCTTCCTCAGACGCCTTACGCCACCGGATTGTACCTTCTCCCTCCTCAAGCAGTTCGTAGGCCCTCCCATAAGTAAGGGAGCAGCTGACCCTGTTAACTCATGGCCGCTGTGCTCCAGTATGGGACCACAGTTACTAGCATGCAGCAGGAAAATGTCAACGTAACAGGGTAAGTGATGCGCTTCAAATGCGCGCTTCAAATGCCTTGTGAGGGGGGCCATGTAGTGGCGGGTGCCATCCGTATGTTGCGTGTGAAAGATTTCCTCAGACCCCCAACGCCCAAGCCACAATCACAGTTCAGGCCGGGCCGTGGAGAGCAACTGCAGTGAGCACTACCCCCCCGTGAAGTCACAGGCTGCCTCCTGACAGCAGCCGCTTGCATGGCCTGTTCTCGTGGCGGTATCGGGGTCAATCAATTCCTTGATAAAAACAGAGTTCGTTGCCAGCTGAAACCCGAGACTCTTTGCTGGACGGGTCCTTGAAACGTGCTCCTGGCAGGCACGTAAAAATGCGAAGAAAGACCACTTTGATAAAAGTAGAGCAAGGACACTAGGGGAATCGGTCAGAAATCTTTAATTCACACTCTGTGGCGCTGCATGATGCATTTCAGCTACATTAGCCTTCCTCAGATGCCTTACGCCACCGGATTGTACCTTCTCCCTCCTCAAGCAGTTCGTAGGCCCTCCCATAAGTATATATATGTATATATTTATTTATATATATTTAAAGGTAGCCCTTCACGAAGGAAGCCACAAGCAGGTAAGTAGTTCAGCAATTTATTGGGAGCCAACTTGCCAGCAGATGTATAACTTCAAACCCAGCCTCTAGTTCAGACTGCCAAACGCATTTCAGGAACTCTGGTTCCCTTTATCAATGGCCGGAATAGCTGCATATCTTCAAGCGGTATTCACCGCACACATTATCTCTTCCAGGGCCCCGCCCCTCTGGGCGTTTCCAACAGGCATTCTGAGTCCTGTAGTGCGGTAGCAATTTCCTTCAGTGAGTCCGTCTGAAGGTAGCATTAATTAAATTCATAAAAACCCATGTGGGGCGATGTCAGGTCCAGTTGTAACCATGTGCCGCTTTGTAGTTGCCCCCAGTGAAACTGCCTCCGTTTTCGCCGACACCAACTTTACACCAGCGCGGTCCCCACATGCGGCAGGCTTCTCATCAGGGTTGGGCTCAGCCGTTATTAATCCAATTAAACGTAGCCCTTCACGAAGGAAGCAACAGGCAGGTAAGTAGTTCAGCATTTTATTGGGAGCCAACTTGCCAGCAGATGTATAATATCAAACCCAGCATCGAGTTCAGACTGCCAAATGCGTTTCGGGAACTCTGGTTCCCTTTATCAATGGCCGGAATAGCTGCATATCTTCAGGCGGTATTCACTGCACACATTATCTGTTCCAGGGCACCGCCCCTGGGCGTTTCTGTCTGGCAGTCTGAACTATATGCTGGGTTTGAAGTTATACATCTGCTGGCAAGTTGGCTCCCAATACATTGCTGAACTACTTACCTGCCTGTGGCTTCCTTTAAATTGGATTAATAATGGCTGAGCCCAGCCGTGATGAGAAGCCCGCAGCATGTGGACCGCTCTGGTGCAAAGTTGGTGTCGGGGAAAACGGGGCAGTTTCACTGGGGGCAACTACAAAGTGAGGCAGGTTACAACTAGACCTGACATTGCCCCACATGGGTTTTTATGAATTTAGTTAATGCTACCTTCAAACGGACTCACTGAAGGAAATTGCCACCAGGTCCAATAGTGTAACTGGAGTGTTTGGGTCAATCTTTAATGAGTCTGTAGAAAAACAAATACCGCCAGTAAATTTGCAGAGCCGCCAGGACGCCAGTAACTTGCACCTTCCCAAATGGATTAGGTAGGCACACACGAATGTATGGTGTAGGGGTAAAAATTACTATTCTACTATTCTAACTGCAGGGGGGTGCAACAGTAGGGTAAGTGTTGGATAGTGTAGGGGTAAAAATTACTATTCTAACTCCAGGGGGTGCAACAGTAGGGTAAGTGTTGGATAGTGTAGGGGTAAAAATTACTATTCTAACTCCAGGGGGTGCAACAATAGGGTAAGTGATGGATAGTGTAAGGGTACTATGCGTTGTAATGTTATGCGTTGTAATGTTATGCGTTGCAATGTTATGCGTTGCAATGACATGCGTTGTAGTGGTATGCGTTGTAGTGTCATGCGTTGTAATGGTTCCGTTGTAATGGCATGGGATGTAATGGATGTTGCGTTGTAAAAGTATCGTTGTAATGGTAGTGCGTTGTAAAAGTTGCGATGTAAAGGTTGTTTCCCCGCACACACATGTGTCTGACCTAGACGTGCTCGGCAACTACCACTTGTGATTCTATAGACGACATTTGCTGTCAACCTGCAAAGTTACTGGCGGTATTTGTTTTTCTACGGACTCATTAAAGATCGACCCAAATACTCCGGTTACATTATTGGACCGAGTACAGTGGTGCCGGGTTGGAATCATTACCGGCATTACAATTACACCAATTGCTGACAGCCACCTACCTGCACCTCTACAAAATTTTAAACATCGCCACTTGTGCCCTACCGGGTTGGAATTATCACCGGTTTAGGGCCCTGAAGAGTCGGGTGACACCCTGTTTCCCTGACGAAGCACATGTCGACTGGCTGCACTATACAACTTGTATTAAAGAACCCAAGACATCAACAAAGAATACTGTTTAATTTTGTTTCTAACTAACATTGATACATCATGTTTAAATAATGTATATGTGCACGGGAGATAGGCACCTACAGCAATGTCCAGTCAATAGGAGTGGTGGCAACTAACTACAGCAATGTCGAGACAATAGGAGGGGTGGTAACAGCAATGTCCAGTTAATTTGGGGGGTGGCAACTTCATACAGCAATGTCCAGTCATGAGGAGGGGTGGCATCTACGTACAGCACTGACCAGTCAATAGGAGGGGTGGCAAATACCTACAGCAATGTCCAGTCACGAGGAGGGGTGGCAACTACCTACAGCAATGACCAGTCCTGAAGAGGGGTGGAAACAGCAATGTTCAGTCAATAGGAGGGGTGGCACCTACCTACCTACACTACCTGTGACTTGTAGCCAGACGCTGCTGACTCTACATGCTGCACATTGCCAGGGTACTGATGTGCTTCTAGCAAACTACTTGTTTTTCTGTGTTGGCCTGCTTCCTGTTGAATTACTAGGTTGCAGGCAGGATGGACTGACATTTTGCATCTGGCCTGTTTGTGCTGGCATGACTACCTACCTACCATGCTTTGCATCCCAGGGATCTCCAGGGGCTTGTGGTCTACCGCTCCCACCCCCTGTTCTTGAGGGGCTTCAAGCATTCCACTAATCTACCTAGAAAGTGGCTGTAGTACTCATGAGTCCAGCCCTTCTTAAGGAGTGCATGTGGAGCACTTTATATTGCAGGGTGTGCTGATGATTGCTCCTTCTGCACTTGGGAAGCTGGCTAAATATTCACTTGGCATCCTTTCTCAGGCCCGCCACCTTTTAACCAGTACTGAGCACCCCCAATTTGCATGTAATCACTATTTTATTGCTCCGCAAGGGAAATCCTCTTCCAACGTGGCCCCCTCCCGAAAGGGGAGATGTGAGGGTCAGAGCTGCAATCCTGTGGAAATGCCCCACCTGCTAACTCCTTTCCATCAATGTCACAAAGCGGCAACCCTCTTCAGTATGGCTTTTCGCAATGAGAAGGCAGCAAAGGGAAACCGGCACTGAACAACTCCCGCCGGCTCGGAGATGCAGAGCTGCACTATGACAGGTGAAACGCCTACTGCCTGGTTATACCAATTTTGACTGGTGGACCCCAGCAACGGGTGGACCGCTCAGCTTCAAAGGAGGACTCCGTACGTAGTCTCGGAGGATCCCTTGGACCTGCTGGCACCTGCAAAGCAACTCCTAGTTGTTAACCTACACCAGTTGGGTTAGAGCCTTCCGGAAAGGGGATATCCCTGCACCTTCAGTCGCTGTACTGCGCATTTTTGGGCAGCAGCCCATTGCAAGCTTGCAACTAGGGGGGACCCAAGGCTGTCTCCCTACACCCATCTCTAGTGTGTGTGTGCCTCCCCCCTTTGGACCATACCTTGGGGGCTCCTAATTCACAGTTGCCTGCCAGGGTGAGACCTCAACGGAGTCTCCCCCACTTTACCGCATCCTGGGACAATGTCTGAGGTCACCAGATGTCATGTAAGAAACACACATATGTCTCTGTGCCTATGCTTGGGGGCTGATTGTCATATCAGATTTAATAGGAGCATAGCTGCACGGTGCCCTGTGAGTTCCTGATGGTGCATGTGTTTGTCCCTGAACCCACTGGCATACTTGCACTATGCATTGCTTCTGTGGTAAATGATTGCCTATGGGAATTCATGTGTTTTCTCTGACAAACATCCTTGATTTACACTACTCATGCAATCCATGTAGTCTGATACAGGATAACAAGCACTATCTAAGTTCTGGCTGTACATGCATGGCTGCTATGATTCATGTGTTTTTTCATAATCTGATACATTTCATTCCCTGCTGTTCAAATATATGTGATTTTGACTTGCTCTGTTAGGATAATGAGTACCATCACAAAATGTGCATAATGTTCACAGTACTCAATCAATCAATCAGCGAATTTGTATAGCACGCTACTCACCCGGTAGGGTCTCAATGTGCTGGTGTGAGGGGGAGTCGCTACTGCTCGAACAGCCAGGTCTTGAGTTGTTTCCTAAAGGAGAGATGGTCCTGGGTCAGCCGTAGGTGGGTGGGGAGCATGTTCCCTCTAATTTGTTTCCTCTATGTGCGGCAGTGGAAGGTCTCTGTGCGCTGCAGCCAATGCTATGTGCACCAAGAACCAGACCGCGCATGTGGGTGCAGCGACAAATATCAGTGCAAAAATCCCATTAAAACGTTTTGCTTAAAAAGTGAAAATACGCTGCATTTCCAGACATAAAGCACCACATGATGGGTTTTAAGACAGGTTTGCAATTTACATACACACACTATGACATGAATTGGTTACACAAGCAAGCTCACTTCGGCTTTAGTAAAAGCACAAGGCTCCAACGGTGGTACAAAGATAAGATTTACTAAAGATTCTCAACTTCATAGGGTGGTGAAATGTTGGGAACCTATACATGATCGCATAACTGGGGATACATGCAGGGGGCACATGTTATGCCCCCCTGTGTGCATGCACCCTAGTTCCTGCAGGGCATGAACTGTTAACACAGCAAACTCGAATCAATTCTTTAAATGCTCTGAGAACCCTTTTGAATTCAATTTGGAAAATTCTCTTTCCAATATAGGAAGACTAGGTGGCTCTCCCTCCTCCAGGTCACCAAATGATACATGGACATTTAAGAAACTGACACTTATGAATATATTCTACCTGTACTGAGTGAGTTGTGATTGCCTACATACCCAGCCACCTTCCCTTTCTCTGTGTGTGTATGTATGTATGTATATATATATATATATATATATATATATATATATATATATATATATCATGTAAAAGATGCTCAGATACGAGGCCGCACTCCACGAAACAGGCTGGTAACATACCACTTTATTAAAATCATGCAGCTTCCCTTCTCGTCACTCTGTCCCTCGGCCTGACGCGTTTCGAAGCCTTTGTGCTTCTCATCAGAGGCCACCGCCAGGATTCACAGTTACTTGCCGTTCACGCTGCCCCTCTGCATGCTCTTTAATTACTTCCATTCGCCTCCGGTGTGCGTTCATAATCAATTAGTTCTCATGTTGCATGCTGGGGCACGTAGTATTTTGTGGCACATTCTCACCCTCCAGTGGGTTTGATTCCTGCCGGTTTCAATTTGGGACCATTTTTCAGCCCTCCAGTGGGCCCCAGATGAGACTCTGCATGATTGATTTATTTCGCCTGCAGCGCCGATAAAGAATGAATGTTGTCACTCCTCCGGACCTTCCCTTGATTTCTCGGCGGTGCGTTGCCCCCACGGCCGGAGCCGCCGTGATTACAGTTCATGTAAAAGATGCTCAGATACGAGGCCGCACTCCACGAAACAGGCTGGTAACATACCACTTTATTAAAATCATGCATCTTCCCTTCTCGTCACTCTGTCCCTCGGCCTGACGCGTTTCGAAGCCTTTGTGCTTCTCATCAGAGGCCACCGCCAGGATTCACAGTTACTTGCCGTTCACGCTGCCCCTCTGCATGCTCTTTAATTACTTCCATTCGCCTACGGTGTGCGTTCATAATCAATTAGTTCTCATGTTGCATGCTGGGGCACGTAGTTTTTTGTGGCACATTCTCACCCTCCAGTGGGTTTGATTCCTGCCGGTTTCAATTTGGGACCATTTTTCAGCCCTCCAGTGGGCCCCAGATGAGACTCTGCATGATTGATTTATTTCGCCTGCAGTGCCGATAAAGAATGAATGTTGTCACTCCTCCGGACCTTCCCTTGATTTCTCGGCGGTGCGTTGCCCCCACGGCCGGAGCCGCCGTGATTACAGTTCATGTAAAAGATGCTCATATACGAGGCCGCACTCCACGAAACAGGCTGGTAACATACCACTTTATTAAAATCATGCAGCTTCCCTTCTCGTCACTCTGTCCCTCGGCCTGACGCGTTTCGAAGCCTTTGTGCTTCTCATCAGAGGCCACCGCCAGGATTCACAGTTACTTGCCGTTCACGCTGCCCCTCTGCATGCTCTTTAATTACTTCCATTCGCCTCCGGTGTGCGTTCATAATCAATTAGTTCTCATGTTGCATGCTGGGGCACGTAGTTTTTTGTGGCACATTCTCACCCTCCAGTGGGTTTGATTCCTGCCGGTTTCAATTTGGGACCATTTTTCAGCCCTCCAGTGGGCCCCAGATGAGACTCTGCATGATTGATTTATTTCGCCTGCAGCGCCGATAAAGAATGAATGTTGTCACTCCTCCGGACCTTCCCTTGATTTCTCGGCGGTGCGTTGCCCCCACGGCCGGAGCCGCCGTGATTACAGTTCATGTAAAAGATGCTCAGATACGAGGCCGCACTCCACGAAACAGGCTGGTAACATACCACTTTATTGAAATCATGCAGCTTCCCTTTCGTCACTCTGTCCCTCGGCCTGACGCGTTTCGAAGCCTTTGTGCTTCTCATCAGAGGCCACCGCCAGGATTCACAGTTACTTGCCGTTCACGCTGCCCCTCTGCATGCTCTTTAATTACTTCCATTCGCCTCCGGTGTGCGTTCATAATCAATTAGTTCTCATGTTGCATGCTGGGGCACGTAGTTTTTTGTGGCACATTCTCACCCTCCAGTGGGTTTGATTCCTGCCGGTTTCAATTTGGGACCATTTTTCAGCCCTCCAGTGGGCCCCAGATGAGACTCTGCATGATTGATTTATTTCGCCTGCAGCGCCGATAAAGAATGAATGTTGTCACTCCTCCGGACCTTCCCTTGATTTCTCGGCGGTGCGTTGCCCCCACGGCCGGAGCCGCCGTGATTACAGTTCATGTAAAAGATGCTCAGATACGAGGCCGCACTCCACGAAACAGGCTGGTAACATACCACTTTATTAAAATCAAGCAGCTTCCCTTCTCGTCACTCTGTCCCTCGGCCTGACGCGTTTCGAAGCCTTTGTGCTTCTCATCAGAGGCCACCGCCAGGATTCACAGTTACTTGCCGTTCACGCTGCCCCTCTGCATGCTCTTTAATTACTTCCATTCGCCTCCGGTGTGCGTTCATAATCAATTAGTTCTCATGTTGCATGCTGGGGCACGTAGTTTTTTGTGGCACATTCTCACCCTCCAGTGGGTTTGATTCCTGCCGGTTTCAATTTGGGACCATTTTTCAGCCCTCCAGTGGGCCCCAGATGAGACTCTGCATGATTGATTTATTTCGCCTGCAGCGCCGATAAAGAATGAATGTTGTCACTCCTCCGGACCTTCCCTTGATTTCTCGGCGGTGCGTTGCCCCCACGGCCGGAGCCGCCGTGATTACAGTTCATGTAAAAGATGCTCAGATACGAGGCCGCACTCCACGAAACAGGCTGGTAACATACCACTTTATTAAAATCATGCAGCTTCCCTTCTCGTCACTCTGTCCCTCGGCCTGACGCGTTTCGAAGCCTTTGTGCTTCTCATCAGAGGCCACCGCCAGGATTCACAGTTACTTGCCGTTCACGCTGCCCCTCTGCATGCTCTTTAATTATATATATATATACACACAAACACATTCACGCATATAATATACTCGCTTGTGCACAGACAAGAAATATTCAAGTGTACAGTAAAGAATATTGGTATAGGTCCCAGCACGATTGTCCAGAGGAGGTCTGCAAATCAGTATTGGCTGAAACATGTCAAAACTACTAAGAGAGACTATGAGAAACTGGGTTATTAGTTGGGAAGGATGCAAGTAATAAGTCTGCAATTGTCTTTTGACTCGGAGTCATGTACCCTATTGTAGCACTTGGCTAGGGTAGCAAAGTTGATTAGCCCTAGGCCTATTTAGAAGAGATGGTGTGGACTAGCAATACCAATTTTTCTGGCACGCAACAACAATACTCCCCAAAAAATTCCAGTTAGTGCCTTTTCTTTTAAAAGGGAAAAGTACACTTATTTTACAACCATATGCAACTATTAACTGATGAATAGATAAATCAGGTAGATAAAAATAACCTTGGTGGCATTCTCATATCACATTTCACCCTTAGTGGGTACTGAACCACATAATCAGAATCACCTCCACTTGTATCAGTTATAATATCACATTATAAGGTAGTATCATTATATATAAAGCAGGATGACTGGTCTGGTCAGGTTATTACCTTTACCACATTAATAACAGAAACCATGTAATAATGTGTAAATGCTATACATTAAAAGGGATGTCAATAGGTAAGAGGCAGGCCTAAAGGTTTGTCACGATTTCACCATGTTTATAAAATAGCATTATATTGTGATTTACCCCTGTATCATAAGTTACACCAATGGAATTAATAAACATTTTGAAATGTGTTCATAAAATGTCTAGGCATTTCACTGTTCATTATTAATATTGTCAATAAAGAAATGCAATTCAGAGCAACCATATTGTGTGGAGCGGTCTTTGTTCCTTTGGCTGGGTAGCAGGGTAAATTACTTGCCCCAGTTGGTTGGGGGGGGGGAGGTACAAATGCTTGGAATCTGATGAGGAGCAGAGTATGATAAATAAAACAATTTGCGTAGTGCCATAAGATGTGGATGTTATAGGTTGAAGCCCAGTATGTTCAAACTCACTGTATGAGTTTTACAAATTTGAGATCTTGCAGGACTGTGGAAGCCTATTTGGAGTGAAACTCACTGCAGATTTGGCCTAGATGAATACACAATGAAAACACCACAGATTTTCCAATAAGACTTACTGACCTCTGTAAGAATGCCCACTAATAATATAGTGCCTACTAGGTCAGCACCTATTAATGCAGAATCCCTTCTGTGCCAGAATAGCTATGTGCAATTACAAGGCTGTGCATGACTGTAGTTTCATACGTGAAGCCCACACACACGTGTTTACATGTGTTCACGTTTAACCAGCTTGGTGCCTCTTACACTAAAAAAGGCAGACACTCGCAGTAAACCCGCTCACTCCACTTACCATGAATTTACCATGTGTCAGACTCCAGTAGTGCGAGTCACCCATAGTAAAGGTTAAATAACCAGGACGTTAATTGCAATAAAAAAATTCTGGTTTAACTAAATGGCCAGAACACATGAAATACAAACAAATTAACTACGTGCATAGCTGCCAAAGTTTCAGATTGCCATGCGTGACATTTTCATAATTCAGTGAAATTATTAATGACATTTCGAAGACTATGAGTGACACTTCTCGCGAGCAAAAAATCAAGCAATGAAGACGTGTCCAGTCGGTCGCGGCCCCACACTGGCACAGCACAGCTGCAGGCAGCTCTCCCCTTAGCTGAGCGCCCAACAGGCCTCTCAGGCCCAGCCATGGTGCTGCCAGATAGTCAGTGTTGATTCATGATGCTGCGGTCCGGGGTCCAAGGCCGGGCTAATGTGCAGGCAGCACTCTCTCAAAGTTTATGCGGCGGACATCACAACTCAGTCCCGAGTCCACCACGCTGCTTCTGACTGACTTCCTGGCTGTGTTCCAGGACGTGAGTTCACATCCTCCCAGGGGCACCAGCCAGTAGGATGCAGCAAGGCAGAGCAGAGCAGGGTCGGGGCCAGATTGAAACATTGTAGAACTCAGAGTGGATCATCATTAACTGTTTACTGAGTGAGCCTCAGAGTGCTGGCACGTCTGTGGGGGGCAGCAGAGCTGGCGCACAGCTGACCAGGCACCGGCGCGCGCTCTAGAAGCCTGGCACAGCCAGTTTTAGCGCTGGTAAAGGCAGAGTGAGACAGTGAAATGCATGAGAATGCATTTCAGTGCAGCGATGCGGAACACCACACTGAAATGCATTAGAGTCACGTCTGATGGATATACTTGGCAGGTCTGTACGAGCAATAGTTAAAGAAGCAAGCGACTGCATCTGATTGGCAACTGGCATACACCTACAAATAACTATGCTGTGCAGTTAGGCACAGTTACCAAGACTTTCAGCATTTTGTGAAAAATGAAAAAATGTGCATTCATTTGTAAATGTGTACATTGCTTGGATGATTATTAAATGATACATAAACCCCTTGTGTATCTTCTAGGGCAAAAACAAAGCAGTGTTCTATTAATAGTTAAACCACATATTATTCCTATCAATAGCAATGATAGATGGGCTTGCTCTCATAAACAATTATCAGATGCCTTCGTACCAAGAAGGATTTGCCTTCTGCCAGTTCGTCTCGGATTATGGTAGAATTCACCCTATGAATGTTGATGCTATTGAGTCTATGGTCATGCTGGAATGGAAAAGTGGCAATGCTGTGCTCTAAAAAAAATATTTTCCAACACTGATTATGAGCCTAATTCTGCAGAAGGAAACTGCATAAAACATTTCTAGACAACTATTCAGGGAAAGGTACTTAGGCCAGCAATAGCAGTTTAAGCAGCAAATAAAGTAATAAACAAAGACACGGTTTAACGCACTCAGTCCTTTTATTCTCTGCTACTTTTTCAAGCTATTTTTTCTTCTGTTCCTGCGACGAACCACAACAGAGTTCACTCTGTCTAAAATAGTCAGTGCAACAGCTTCATCTGAAAAGTTGAATACTGAGTTTCCCACCTGCTTGCAAGAAAAATCTCCCAGGGCCATCTGTAGTGACTACGTTTTCTGCACATTGTGGGGATGATCGAGTTAAAACACAAATTCCTGCTTTTATTGATGACCTGGTTACACACGAAGACACTGGCGGCAGGTCAGGAAGGCACCAATGATATCGCTAGCAATTACCAGCACTTCTCTATTAACAAATGAAAGGCAGCAAATCTACAAGCATGACGTGTGATGCACACGCCATGCTTGTAGACTTGCTGCCTTTCATTTGTTGATAGGACACAGCTACAGGGCAGTTGAGTGCCTTTGTTAAAGTAATTATCTTAATTGCAGCGCATGGCAGGCGCAGTGATTAACATGATTACTTTAACAAAGGCACTCAATCTGACCGTTTTCGCGCCACACGCATTTTAAAAGCAGTGGCTCACTGTCCACGGATCCCTGTGCGCGCTTTGTATTTTAAGGTGCGCGCTCCAGGAGATATAGGTGCGCGGCAGCGCACGCGCGCACGTTAGTGGGAACAGTCGTGGGGAGGGAGCTCCATGCCTTGACCGCCAGGTAGGAGAAGGATCTTCCTCCGGCGGTGGCTCTGCGATTTCGTGGGACGGTGGCGAGGGCGAGGCTGGCGGATCGGAGCTGGTGCGTAGAATGTGAGGCAGCTGTTGAGGTATTTGGGGCCCATGTCGTGGAGAGACTTGTGTGCGTGGGTGAGGAGTCTGAACGTGATCCTCTTGCTGACGGGGAGCCAGTGCAGGTCTCTCAGATGGGCAGAGATGTGGCCGTGACGGGGTATGTCCAGGATGAGTCGTGCAGAAGCGTTCTGTATGCGTTGGAGTCTTTTCTGGAGTTTGGCTGTGGTACCAGCGTAGAGGGTGTTCCCGTAGTCCAGTCGGCTGGTGACGAGGGCCTGGGTGACCGTCTTCCTGGTTTCGGTGGGGATCCACCAGAAGATATTTTGGAGCATGCGCAGGGTGTTGAAACAGGATGACGAGACGGCGTTGACTTGCTTGGTCATCGTGAAGGAGGAGTCTAGGATGAAGCCCAGGTTGCGTGCATGGTCCGTTGGCTTAGGGGCGGTGCCCAGGGCAGGGGGCCACCAGGAGTCATCCCAGGAAGAGGGGGATGGTCCCAGGATGAGGACTTCCGTCTTGTCTGAGTTCAGTTTCAGACGGCTGAGCTTCATCCATTCCGCGACGTCTTTCATTCCTTCCTGGAGGCTGGCTCTAGCGGTGGTGGGGTCGTTGGTGAGGGAGAGGATCAGCTGGGTGTCAGCGTAGGAAATGTTGTATAGGTTGTGCTGGCCTGCGATGGCTGCAAGGGGACTCATGTAGATGTTGAAGAGGGTGGGGCTGAGCGAGGATCCTTGCGGAACGCCGCAGATGACTTCGGTGGCCGCGGATCGGAACGGGGGGAGGCGGACTCTCTGGGTTCTTCCGGAGAGGAACGAGATGATCCACTCCAAGGCCGTTCCTTGGATTCCGGTGTTGCTGAGGTGCTGTATCAGGGTGCGGTGACATACAGTGTCGAAGGCTGCTGAGAGGTCCAGGAGGATGAGGGCAGCTGTTTCCCCGTTGTCGAGCAGGGACCTGATGTCGTCGGTGGCTGTGATGAGGGCAGTCTCGGTGCTGTGGTATGCTCGGAAACCGGACTGCGAAGGGTCGAGGGATCCGTTTGTCTCGAGGAAGGCGGAGAGTTGTTTGTTGACGGTCTTCTCGATGACTTTGACAGGAAAAGGGAGGAGCGAGATGGGGCGGAAGTTGTCGGCTTTGTTGAAGATGTGGTGTGGACAGGGGTCGGTTGGGGAGCCGGAGTGGATGGTGTTCATTGTGCGGGTGGTGTCTTCGGTGCTGACCGGGGTCCAGGTGCAGAGGGTGGTGGTGGGTGGCGCTGGTTCGGAGGTTGGGTGCATGGTCTGTGCGCCAAAGCTATTGTGTATGTCGGCGATCTTGCGGTGAAAGAACGAGGCGAGTGAGTCGCAGAGGTCTTGCGAGGGTGTGATGTCATTGTTGCAGGCGCTGGGGTTGGAGAGCTCTTTAACTATGCTGAAGAGTTCCTTGCTGTTGTGGGTGTTGTTGTTCAGTCGTTCTTTTAATGTTGTCCTTTTGGTGGTGCGGATCAGCTGGTGGTGTTTGCGGGTGGCGTTCTTGAGGGCTGTCATGTTTTCTGTTGTCTGGTCGTAGCGCCAGGCTCTCTCGAGGGTGCGGCAGGTTTTCTTGGAGTTTTTGAGGTCGTTGGTAAACCACGAGGCTTTCTTGCTGCCGGGTCTGCTGGGAGGGTTCTTCAGTGGTGCGAGGTCATCAGCGCAGTTGGTGAGCCACTGTGTGAGGTTGCGGGCTGCTTCGTTGGGGTCCCTTGTGTTGGTGGGAGGGTGCTGGCTGAGGGAGGTGGTGAGTTAGTCGGCTGTGATCTTGCTCCAGCTTCTGCGGGGAGCCTGTTGCGGGTGGTGGTGGGTCGTGGTTCTCCTGAAGTTGAAGTGGACGCAGCTGTGATCTGTCCAGTGTAGTCCGGTCCCCTAGAAGGATGTAGTCTGAGGAGGTTAGAGCGTGCTGGCTGACGAAGTCTGCGATGGCTTCGCTGAATTGTGTGCGTGGTCCCGGGGGTCTGTAGATGAGAATGCCTCTGAGGGTGGTCTTGGGGTCGGTGTGTATCTGGAAGTGAAGGTGCTCTGCGGCGGTGAGGGTGTCGTCTGAGTTGGCCGTGATTCGGATGGTGTTTCTGTGGATGATGGCGATGCTTCCTCCGGTTTGGTTGACACGGTCCCTCCGGGTGATCTTGTAGCCACCCGGGATGGCTATGGCGATGTCGGGGGCTGAGGAGGCGTTCATCCAGGTTTCTGTGAGGAAGGCGATGTCTGGTGATGTTGTGTCGAGGAGGTTCCAGAGTTCGACGGCGTGTCTGTGGACGGAGCGGGAGTTGAGCAGGATTCACTTGAGGTGAGTGTTGCTGGTGCCTGACTTTGCGGGAGCTGTGCAGGTTCGGAGGCAGGTGAATTTGCAGGCTTGGCAGGTGTAGGGTCTGTGGGTGCGTTTCGGGATGGCTCGGTAGCAGCGGGGTTCCGGCCGGCGTTGAGTGCGTGGAGGGTGGCGGCGTCGTAAGTCCGTCGTGTGGGCTGGCACCGGCGGGGGCCAGGGGTCCTGGCACTGGGCGTGGTCCAGGCATGGTCGGGCGCAGACGGGCATGCCTTAGGCGGGCCTTCGGCGTGCCAGCGACAAGCCCGCTGCGTGCCCGCATGCGGCCTCCATATGAGGCAAAGTGGGAGGAAGGAGCAGCTGGGAGGCGGGAGCGGGGCGGCCAATGGGCAGGGGGTACAGAAAAAAGGGGGCAGGGCCACAGAGGAGCAGCGGCGGGAAGCGGGGAGCGGGGGGGCACACACAGAGGGCAGGGATACAAATCAGCAACTACAATACAAAAAATAAAAATAGATGCACAATTCACAATTCACAATGTGGGCAACAGCAGTAGAAAAAGGAGAAGGCAGCAGCAGGGGGACACCGAAGTCAGAGGCGAACCTGCGGCGCCGGGGGCAGAGACGCAGTCACAGCGGAGGAGCCGTGCGGCGTGGGGGGTGGCCTGGGGTCAGGTCAGGTACTCATGATTCGTGTACTTTTTGGTCTACGTTTTATTTACAATATGCACTATAACGTTTTTATATAATACTGTGTGAAGTCTCTTTTGTGGTGTGTTCATTGTGTTTCTGTGTGAGTGTGTTGCGCAAACGCCTTACAAATTACCTCCGATAAGTCTGCCTGCTCTGTGCCAAACTACCAGGGATGAGCACAGGTTATCTTTGGTATGTAACTTACTTGCCCTGACTAGAGTGGTCCTATTTACACACCCCAAATGTATTGCAGTAGGTGCTGGATCTTTTTACTGAGTGCATGGAAGGCCTGGACCTGAAAGTGAATTATTTAAAATATTACACTATGACGTGTGGGCAATTACGCACAAAATCAATGCACTTTAAAATACAATTAGTTTTGTTTAGGTATTGTTTTTAGCTCATTCCTAATCTGGAAATCATACCTTCTTTTAAAAGCCCAACAATTGGGAAGGAATGTGGAGGATATTTTTCGCATTGCAAGGTCATTAAGTCACAAAACTTTGGCACAGATGATAGCCCTGTATAAAGCCAAAAGTATCTCTACCACCACATATGGGGCGGAGCTATGGGGATCTAAAAAAAACAGACTATCTTCAATATATACAGAGAATGTTTCACACACAGGCTGCTTACAGTTCCAAATAATACTGCAAATTTTATATGTCATGAGGAGTTGGGCCTTCCCTTTATAGACGACCAAATAAAAATTGCACCACTTCTTTTGTGGATAAAGTGTTGGCAAAACCCAGATGCAGCTTTGGTCAGAACTTGCTTTTCAGACTGCTTATAACCATAACCAGGTATTTGTAAAGCACAAACTAATCACCCCTAAGGGTCTCGCGGGCGCTGGGGGCCATCGAGAAGATTAAGCGAGCTATTGCCCAGAGTCACCTGGTGCAGGCTAATCTGCTGCCGGGCTGGGGATCGAACCATGCGCCACACCTTAGCCCTAGATATTGTGAGTAAGATACCTTGGTTGATTTATGTAAAATCAGGTCTTTACACATTGGGCTTAATAAAAATGTTAAAATCTCCTACCCATCTCCCACTGAATGCTAAAATGATTGTGAAATCCAATTATGCCAACTATTGTGTTGAGGAATGTTTACGAGGCATACTGGAAATGAAAACAGTTAAACATTACATGCAAATCTCCACAGTCAAAGTAATTGAACCATATCTGGGACTGATTGTGAATACATATCACCAACTATTCTTAACATATTTCAGATTTAATTAAATTCACTTCAAAGTGGCTTTTCAAGGCGCTCTGCAGTGGGAATTACACTGACGTCACGGTGATAACACCACCAAACAAAGCACATATTGCTTTATCTTAATTTGTCCATTTTATGCAGGTCCATGAAGCACCTTTCTGATTTCTTTGTTGCACCAGGTTGTGAAAAGGCAATACTGGCCTGCTATAGAATTTGTGCAAAATCTTATCACAATAGACATATGCCATGCAGTGCTAAATTTCATTAAGAGGGCGAACCGGAATAGAAAAGCCTATACATTTCAATTGAAGCCTTGTCCTAAATGAGAATTAACATTTTCCTGAATTTTAGAGCTAATATTTAATGTAATTTACATGTGTTTTATTGATCATTACTGTTTTTATATTGAATTTTATTCATTTCATGTGTTACATGCTTTTTATGGCACTTTTCCTGAAATAAAGATGCAGTGACTGACTGACTAGAGTGGTGGGTTCTGTCTGGCTTAGGTGTATACCTCAGCCAACCAGAAACCCCATTTTAAACAATAATTATTGTTATTTAGATTTTTACAGTGCATGGCTACCCAACCAATAGTTTCACTGCTTTACACCACAATATAGGTGCCCAGAAACACAACAGAGATACTGTTGATGTCAGAGTTTAAAACAACCAGTGATGCTGACATCCATGTGTGATTCTGTAGTCAATCCCGTAGCCATTGTGTGGGGCTATCACAGTGGTGTAGCAAGGAGGGGTGGGCAGTCCGCCCCGGGCAGCACGAGTTTTGGGGGCGGCAGCCTCCCTCCTCTTACTAGCAGTATTGTAGCAGGCAACATAACACCCCCTGCTCTAAAATCCACTGTTGCGGTCCAGCAATTGGAACAGCCATCTCACCAGTACACCACACCTTTGCTCTTCTCTCTGGCCACCGCCGGGCAGCAAACTCGGGGGCCGCCACAGGTGGCCAAAGGGGCAACTACGCCACTGGGCTAAGTTTGGAGTTTCTCCTACTATGACTAACATCTTCCTGGACAAATGGGGCAATCTCACATCATAAACTTCAAAAAGTCTAATACTAAATCAAATCTTGGGAGACGCGGCGAGCGGCGAAGCAAGATGGCCGCCACCTAAGGAGTCTCCGCCGTACCGAGCAGCGCACCGCTGAAAGATACCTCTTCTGCACCCCCTCAGATCTCTCCTACGGTGGTTCCGGATGTTGGAACGCATGGGGACCGCTCTCCTCACCTGACGGGCCTCAGAGAGGTCTTTTGGTGCCTTTTTCGGCTCCCGTTTTTCGCGGAGCTTCGGCGGCTGCCATTTTAGGTATTTCTACCTATGCAACTATCCCTTCCTCAGTGTGATGTTGCGGTGCCGTTTTTTTCCTCTTGTGCCCCATTTTGTACCTTTTAAGCTTAGTACTGGTACTTTTTGTGGGGCAAAATGGTTTTTCTTCATTTCTTTCTGTCCCTATCCCACATTTTTTGACTTTTACTGCTGTACTTGAAGGAACATATGCATTTTATCATGGCGCAGTCACTTTCTTCGCTTTTGCCTTCATGGTGCGTACTCCTGTACGCTTACTCCTCAGGATAACCTTGTTTTTCCTCATAATCTCTTGGGCTCTTCACATTTTCTTCTGGATCTTCATTGTTGCCCTTTTATCAGACTCTATTGTAGCACTGTTTTGCTTGTTGTTCTACATTTGCTGTCACCATGGAACCTTCACAGAAATCCCAGGGTCCCTCAACTGGGGGTCGCAAGGACACTAAGGCTAGCACTAGTAAACGCCTTAAACACGACCCGCCATCTCCCTCCAAGTCACCTCTTCCACTCACATTGGAAGACATTATGGAAGAATTGCCTTCTCAAGCCCTTTATATCTGACACTGCAGCTGCTTTACAGTGCATTGAGGACAAATGGACTGGCCTTGATTCCAGATTATCTGACGTAGAGCAGAGGGTCAGCGATGTCCAAGATGTGATGACTACAGTAGAAACCCTTAAAAAAGAGGTCTGTCAATTGAAAAAGACTTCGGAAGATTTGGAAAATCGCAAAAGGCGCAACAATGTACGCTTTTATGGTATTCCAGAAAATTCCGAAGGTAATGACCTAATAACATTTTTGAAATCACAAATCCTTCCGCTTGTTGGTCTTCCTAAAACTATGGACTTCAACATCCAGAGGGCGCATAGGCTTGGGCCTCGGAATGTCTCTACTCCTTCCAAACCACGCGGCATCATTGCTTACTTTCTCCTATATTCAGACCTCATGGCTATTCTCAATGCAGCGAAACAGCATAAACAACTTGTCTGGTCCGGTCACAGACTCTTCCTAAGCCAAGATATCTCCAAATCTACTGCCAGTCGTCGGAAGGAATTCCTTGATCCCACCCTGTGCAAGAGCTATAGACCAATCTCCCTTATTAATACCGACTGTAAAATCTATGCCAAACTTTTGGCTCTCCGTATTAATAAGGTTATCCCCGATTTACTCAACATATACCAATCTGGTTTTGTTAAGGGTCGCTCAATTACTGACAACTCACGCACCCTGCTCATGTCACACACCTAGCCTCAAAATCCGACTCTCCTCTTGCAGCTGTTACACTAGATACTGAAAAAGCTTTTGATAGGGTTAGTTGGGACTTTATTTTTGGCTCTTTGAGATGACATGATTTTAGCCCCACTATTCTTAATTTTATCAAATTCCTATATTATGCTCCGTCCACTTCAGTTTGGGTTAATGGATGTCAGTCTGTTTACTTCCATCTCCTTCGTGGTACTAGACAGGGATGCCCCCTTTCTCCCCTTCTTTTCATTCTTGCCCTTGAACCTTTCCTTGAAACCATTAGACGTTCCAAACATTATACCGGTTTTCAATTTCAAAATGTTGATATTAAATTTACGGCTTACGCTGATGATATCCTTCTCTTCATCTCCAACCTATCCGTCTCTTTACCAGAGTTCTTTTCTTTATTATGTTGTTATTCTGCCTACTCCGGATACCAGTTAAATGTTGCTAAATCTGAAATGTTACCTCTCAACAAATTCTGTCTCCCCTCTATGTTTTCTGATACCGGATACGAATGGTCCTCCTCCCATATCAAATGCCTTGGTGTTCTTTACTGTAATAATCTTAAGGATCTTGTTAAGATTAATCTTGCTGAAATTTGTAAGAAAACATCAGCCCTCATTGATAGTTGGTCTCCCCTTTTCCTTTCATGGTGGGGCAGATTGGCCACAATCAAAATGATGCTTCTCCCTATTATTCATTTTTACCTCTCTATGCTTCCCATATCTCTTCCTAACGCTTTCTTTCGTACCATCAATACTATACTTATTAAGTTTTTATGGAACAATCGCAAATCCAGATTGTCTATCGCTAGACTTCAACTCCCTAAAGATACCGGGGGAGTTCATTTTCCTAATCTCAAAAGATATCACAGTGGTGTAGCAAGGAGGGGTGGGCAGTCCGCCCCGGGCAGCACGAGTTTTGGGGGCGGCAGCCTCCCTCCTCTTACTAGCAGTATTGTAGCAGGCAACATAACACCCCCTGCTCTAAAATCCACTGTTGCGGTCCAGCAATTGGAACAGCCATCTCACCAGTACACCACACCTTTGCTCTTCTCTCTGGCCACCGCCGGGCAGCAAACTCGGGGGCCGCCACAGGTGGCCAAAGGGGCAACTACGCCACTGGGCTAAGTTTGGAGTTTCTCCTACTATGACTAACATCTTCCTGGACAAATGGGGCAATCTCACATCATAAACTTCAAAAAGTCTAATACTAAATCAAATCTTGGGAGACGCGGCGAGCGGCGAAGCAAGATGGCCGCCACCTAAGGAGTCTCCGCCGTACCGAGCAGCGCACCGCTGAAAGATACCTCTTCTGCACCCCCTCAGATCTCTCCTACGGTGGTTCCGGATGTTGGAACGCATGGGGACCGCTCTCCTCACCTGACGGGCCTCAGAGAGGTCTTTTGGTGCCTTTTTCGGCTCCCGTTTTTCGCTGAGCTTCGGCGGCTGCCATTTTAGGTATTTCTACCTATGCAACTATCCCTTCCTCAGTGTGATGTTGCGGTGCAGTTTTTTTCCTCTTGTGCCCCATTTTGTACCTTTTAAGCTTAGTACTGGTACTTTTTGTGGGGCAAAATGGTTTTTCTTCATTTCTTTCTGTCCCTATCCCACATTTTTTGACTTTTACTGCTGTACTTGAAGGAACATATGCATTTTATCATGGCGCAGTCACTTTCTTCGCTTTTGCCTTCATGGTGCGTACTCCTGTACGCTTACTCCTCAGGATAACCTTGTTTTTCCTCATAATCTCTTGGGCTCTTCACATTTTCTTCTGGATCTTCATTGTTGCCCTTTTATCAGACTCTATTGTAGCACTGTTTTGCTTGTTGTTCTACATTTGCTGTCACCATGGAACCTTCACAGAAATCCCAGGGTCCCTCAACTGGGGGTCGCAAGGACACTAAGGCTAGCACTAGTAAACGCCTTAAACACGACCCGCCATCTCCCTCCAAGTCACCTCTTCCACTCACATTGGAAGACATTATGGAAGAATTGCGCCTTCTCAAGCCCTTTATATCTGACACTGCAGCTGCTTTACAGTGCATTGAGGACAAATGGACTGGCCTTGATTCCAGATTATCTGACGTAGAGCAGAGGGTCAGCGATGTCCAAGATGTGATGACTACAGTAGAAACCCTTAAAAAAGAGGTCTGTCAATTGAAAAAGACTTCGGAAGATTTGGAAAATCGCAATAGGCGCAACAATGTACGCTTTTATGGTATTCCAGAAAATTCCGAAGGTAATGACCTAATAACATTTTTGAAATCACAAATCCTTCCGCTTGTTGGTCTTCCTAAAACTATGGACTTCAACATCCAGAGGGCGCATAGGCTTGGGCCTCGGAATGTCTCTACTCCTTCCAAACCACGCGGCATCATTGCTTACTTTCTCCTATATTCAGACCTCATGGCTATTCTCAATGCAGCGAAACAGCATAAACAACTTGTCTGGTCCGGTCACAGACTCTTCCTAAGCCAAGATATCTCCAAATCTACTGCCAGTCGTCGGAAGGAATTCCTTGATCCCACCCTGTGCAAGAGCTATAGACCAATCTCCCTTATTAATACCGACTGTAAAATCTATGCCAAACTTTTGGCTCTCCGTATTAATAAGGTTATCCCCGATTTACTCAACATATACCAATCTGGTTTTGTTAAGGGTCGCTCAATTACTGACAACTCACGCACCCTGCTCATGTCACATACCTAGCCTCAAAATCCGACTCTCCTCTTGCAGCTGTTACACTAGATACTGAAAAAGCTTTTGATAGGGTTAGTTGGGACTTTATTTTTGGCTCTTTGAGATGACATGATTTTAGCCCCACTATTCTTAATTTGATCAAATTCCTATATTCTGCTCCGTCCACTTCAGTTTGGGTTAATGGATGTCAGTCTGTTTACTTCCATCTCCTTCGTGGTACTAGACAGGGATGCCCCCTTTCTCCCCTTCTTTTCATTCTTGCCCTTGAACCTTTCCTTGAAACCATTAGACGTTCCAAACATTATACCGGTTTTCAATTTCAAAATGTTGATATTAAATTTACGGCTTACGCTGATGATATCCTTCTCTTCATCTCCAACCTATCCGTCTCTTTACCAGAGTTCTTTTCTTTATTACGTTGTTATTCTGCCTACTCCGGATACCAGTTAAATGTTGCTAAATCTGAAATGTTACCTCTCAACAAATTCTGTCTCCCCTCTATGTTTTCTGATACCGGATACGAATGGTCCTCCTCCCATATCAAATGCCTTGGTGTTCTTTACTGTAATAATCTTAAGGATCTTGTTAAGATTAATCTTGCTGAAATTTGTAAGAAAACATCAGCCCTCATTGATAGTTGGTCTCCCCTTTTCCTTTCATGGTGGGGCAGATTGGCCACAATCAAAATGATGCTTCTCCCTATTATTCATTTTTACCTCTCTATGCTTCCCATATCTCTTCCTAACGCTTTCTTTCGTACCATCAATACTATACTTATTAAGTTTTTATGGAACAATCGCAAATCCAGATTGTCTATCGCTAGACTTCAACTCCCTAAAGATACCGGGGGAGTTCATTTTCCTAATCTCAAAAGATATCACTCAGCCTTCACTTTGGAACAAATCTGGACTTTCCTTTTTGACTCTACCTCCTCCTCCTGTACTGCATGGAGTTCTTTAGAACATGCCCAGTACTCTCCCTTTCCCTTCTCTCTGCTATTTTGATTACTCTACCTCCAAAGCTTTTCTCTTTCCCCACTTTTGCTCATTCTAAAGCATTAGCCCTTTCTTCTTTCCATGCTCATCCCTCTTTTAATTCTAGCTCCACTACCATTCCTCTCTGGTATAATAAACATTTTAAGATTAATATTCGCACCTTGTTTTGGAAGGAGTGGATTGATAAAGGTATCTTAACCCCTCAACATTTGATGGCAGATGGTGATTTCATGCCCTTCTCTGCTCTTCAATCTCTTTATCACATTTCCTCACATTATTCTTCTCATTACGCTGCACTCAATGAAGTCCTCACTTGTTATTATACTCCTGCGCACTCCACTCCCACTACCTCTCCTGATCAGTTACCTCACCCCCCCTAACACTATTGATTTTTCCACTCAATTTAAGGCAGCTACTATATATAAACTACTATTTCGTCACAAGAGTCAAATCTCCATTAGAATTAGAATGGGAAAAAGATTTAAGCCTTGATCTTCCTATTCATACTTGGGAATTGCTTTGGTCTAGGACTCATACTACCTTCTGTTCTGCCAGTACAACGCAAACCTTATATTACTTTTATAATAGACTTTTTTTGACCCCTTGTGACCTCCATCGTTTTCATTTGACAGACTCCACTAAATGTTGGTCTTGACCTCACGTTAAGACAGACTTACTACACATGTTTTTCCATTGTCCTATGACCAACACTTTTGGACCACTATTTGGAGTGAACTCAATGATATCCTCCAATTAGATGTTCCCTTTCATTTTCACCATGTGTTCTTGGGTAGTCTCTCTCCAGTTTTTGCCAACCATAAAGAGGTAGCCCCTTTTATTAACCTCTTTTTAGCAATTTCTTTTCAGAGTATTATAGTTAATTGGAAGGATATCTCTAAAATTTCTTATCAAGCTTGGTGGAACTTATCATGTCATCACCACAGAATTGGCAGAGCTTATGCTAACTCCACCTCCTTGTTAATCAAGAGAGACTTATTATGGTTACCCCTAACTACTTTTTTGTCTAGGACAACTTGACTTTTGTTGATTTTATCTCTTAATAGTTGCATATATTTTTCAACTGTAATTTTATTACTGATGTTTTTCTTTTCTTCTGCTCTTCTTCTTTCGTTCTTTTCTCCCTTTTTCTTCTTTCTCCTTTTTCCTTCCTTTTTTTTCTCTCCTCTTCTTTTTCCTCTGCTAAAATTTTCTCCAAAAGGCTCCTGTTACAAAGTACAGTTTTTTTTATTAATAGGATATTGTACTTCTTTGCTTTTGTTCTACATTCCAGGTTGTTATTTTTTCCTATTTCCTGCTACTATTTTGTACTGCTGTTTTACATTGTTCTTATCCTTTCAATAAAGCATTTTAAACTAAAAAAAATATTCACATCTTTATCTAGAAACAGATTTTAAAAGGAGGAGCTTGAGCCTCCCAAAGTAGTCAAACTGCAGCTGCACATCAGCGTTGAGAAGCGCAGCATGACTGTCTGTTGTGTACAGGACTGGGGACTAAGGTCTGCTAGTCTCCCTGTTGAGTGAGGGGACATCACCCAGGTTAATCAAGATCACTCGCCCTGGAACCTGTAGCACCAGTATCGGCCTGTGAGGAGAAGGAGAGCACCTGGAAAAAGTGAGGTCCAGTAGGGATCATGTTGAATGGATCCCTACAGAGTGTGAGATTTTGGGTCTGCGATGAGGACCTTTGCAAGGATCGGATTGTCTGCCCAAGTACTCTGTTCACAACCTTCATTGCCAGGTGGTGGCTGTGGTGTAGATAAGGGTCATTCCCCGGATACAGCGCTGCAGTAAAAAGCTGTCCGTCATCTCTGCAGTGATGTGATCAAAAAGACTGTCGCCCAGTATGCTAGGTGGGGCTGCAGTGAAGATAAGGGCTAATGACCTGGTACATCACTGTGACAACGAAAAGGGTTGTCGCCTCTGTGCAGTACTGTGACCCGAAGATGGCCATTGCCCAGAGTGCTCTGTTAGCAACCCCAGTTGCCAGGAGGCGTGGTGAAGAAGAGGGCTATTGACTTCGAGCAGCATGCGCTTGAGCTATGGAGAGGAGCACCGAATTCAACACTGGACTACAAGAACATTTGGGACCGGTGCTGGACTCAGGAAGACTTACTACACAATTGAAGGAGTGCAGTGGATGTCTGCTACCTCAATGCAGCATCCAAACTTTTTCTCACCACCAAGCCGCTGTTGCACGCCCAGGACTGAAGAACCACAGCTCCAAGCAAGAGCGGATAAGACTGATTGTTGGAACATCGAACTCTGGGGGAACTTGATCTGACTACATTGGAACTCTTTGACTTTTAAGAAGCCATCTTGGACCTTCTAAGAGTAGTACTTTCTAGAGATGCCAACCCTCAATGATCACCTCACATGAATTAGGAATAACCACCGACCTCAGATAAGGGAGTGGGACTCAGGGACATACTGGGACAATGCTAGAGTGCCTATCTTATGATTCATTTGTGTATTATTTGTTTTGTGCCATGTTTCACTTTATGTTTCTAAATAAATTCTTCTTTTTTCATAAATTCAAGTATCTGACTAGGCATTTATTTATTGGGGTTACTGATCATGTTTTGAGTCGTGAGTTTGTGTATACTTTGCATCTACTGGTGCCCATCCCCTGAAAAGCTGTGGGCTGCATGACCCGTGTTATCACAGAGAGTCAAGTGCTGAAGCAGTAATACTTGGCCCTAGGACATTATGAGCAAAGACAGAAGGCATAGTCCTCCATCTTTGTGTACCTCAGAATACTGCACACATAGAAAGAGAAAGTAACGAGAACAATTAAACATATTGCTTATTACCCTGGCTTCAGGGAGGCCTAGCCTTTTGATGGATTGCCAGGTTTGCTAGCTTTGATAAATCTGGAAATGCACCATAATCAATGGGTGGATGCACTCATGGACTAACTTCCAAAGCAAGATACCGCAGGCAGCGCATGAGTGGCTATGTAAATCAGAAATAACATTTTACGGTGTGGCTGTGCGGAAAAAGTGGTACATCCACCATGTTAGTAAATGTGTCCCCAAGTGTCCTGAGGGCGAGGCATAGGACACTGGCCACACAAACCTGTTGGATCAGGTTGGTCTTTCACATTATCCTTTTGTAGGGTTCGGATTTGGGTGAAATGCGCGAATTCGCGGTACGCAAATTCGTGTGAAAGCAAATTTGCGTTCCTCATAACCCGCGAATTTGTGGATTTTTTTTGCGTGTTCGCGGGCCTCTTGCAGGGCACCGACCGCGAAGTTACCCATGCGGTCGTACATGGGCACAGCCATCTTGTTCGCTTTGCGTATTTCCGTTTCCGGGCGCTAGTTGCATGCTCGCCTTGTGCGCGGGGCGCGATTACGTGGTCGAGTGCATTTTTGCGTGCTCGCGGGGGAAATATCGTGCAAACGTAACCACGCGGTCCTCAATGGGCACGCCCATCTTGTTTTTCGTTAATTGCTATGGATCTGGGCATGCTTTTTCAATCCTCCCCTAATCTTTGCAATCCTTTGTTTCTTTGAACTTTTTTTTAATCTTTTTTACTCATTATCTATCTCTCTCTTTTTCTACATCTATCTTTTGTGTTTTTTTCTACTTTTGGTTACTTTAAAACTACTTTCTTTAACTCTTTTCTTTTCTTTACTTTTTCCCTATTCTTTCCTATTTTTTTTCAGCTGTCCAGGACCATGGCAAAGGGAGCCGGGAAGAGCAAGGGGAAGGGTCCCACACCCCGTACCCGGCTCCCATGCGGGCGCTTAAGGGGGGAAGCAGTAAAAGCCCGGGAGATTTTCAGCGCGGTGGAGGTGGCCGCACTGGTTTTCTTCATTCAGCGCCACCTCCCATCGCGGCAGGCGGCAGACCCGGTGCCGGTACGGGCTCTGGGAGCATCAAAGGCTATGGGGCAAGGTGTGCGGGGTAATGTATCGTGAGTCTGGGGTCCGGCGCACCTACAGCCAGGCGATGCACCGGTGGTCCGACATCCTGGACCGGGAACACGCCCTGCTCGACCTGCTAGGCGTCGAGATCCCTGGGCTTGGTGAGTAGTAGTAGCTATTTAATCACTACTCTGTTTTCTCCTGCTCTATGTAATCATATTGCAATTTTTTGTTTTTTCCGAAGAGCAAGAATCTTGCAGATTACATTGCAGGTAAATTATGTTTCAAAATCTTCTGTGATTGCAGGTGCTCGCCTGCTCAGTGGCAGTGCTACTATGCTTACTTGTTTTCAATTTTGTGCTCATTTGGCCTGAGTGATTATGTATGAGTGTACTTTACAGAACTGCGTAATGCTAGACACTAGAGATTACATTGCAGGTAAATTATGTTTCAAAAGCTTCTGTGATTGCAGGTGCTCGCCTGCTCAATGGCGGTGCTACTATGCTTACTTGTTTTCAATTATGTGTTCATTTGGCCTGGGTGATGATTATGTATCAGTGTACTTTACAGAACTGCATATTGCTAGACATTAAGACTCAAGTCTAGTCCTTCCTCTGTACTCCTGCCACTAAGAAGAGATAGTGGTGGTTATCATGACAGACTGTGTCTGTCTCTTCGCGTGCTGCGGAGTGCTGCCTGCCAGTCCTAGTAGAACCTTTTTGTAGATGGTTTAGTGAGTAACATAACTTTCTAAGTAGACGGTCCGCGAATCCAGCAATACTAATATCCTAGTAGACCACATCAGATAGGTCAATAAAGTTAGTGCAATTTTTCCCCGAAATAATTTGTTATTGTTTTTTTTAAATGTTTGATGTGGTTGACAACAATCATACATGTTTGTGTCTTTCTTTCATGTTGTACATCAGCTGCTTCCCCCAGGGGCAAGGGGACACAGGAGGAGGTAGCGGCGACGGCGGAGCAGGGACAACAGCAGGAAGGCCAGGATCGGTCCGGCGAGGGCTCCTCTGCTGGCCCTTGTACGGTTTCCTGTTAATATTAATAATTATACTTCCCTATCTTTTACAGCACCTGTATTTTTTCCAAATGTTCCTCATTCTATTTTTTCCTAAATCGTCTTTTATCTTCTTGTAGACTGTTTCTAAATTCTTATCCTGCCTCTAGTGCAACTCCCTGTGGTACTACTAGATTATTATTAGTCTATCTATGTAGCTAACTAAGCTTGCACAGTTGGCAAAAGGTGTTAAACAAAACTCTTATTCTATTCAGCAATAGCTCTATGCACTGAGTGCAGTCCTCTGGGTTGTCCATAATGTCTATTGAAGACTTCTAAATGTTTAGCTTTGACAATTCCCAACAATAAAATGTCAATGACCACCAAGAATAAGATACTAGTTTACTTTTTGATTGGATAGGAGGACAATCCATACTACTACTGTTGCAGGGATTATTCTGCACAAACAGAACTATGGACAAGAAATAGTGCATTGGTTATAAGTTATAATAGGGGCAGTTAGACTTTCCACATACCTCAGTCATAACAGAAGTTGAACCCCCAATCTCCTTACTGACTAGCTAGTGTGTCAGAGTCATTATTTAGCTCCCGAATGCAGCGATGATTGATCCCCAATGATTATACAACCCAGGACATAATACTATGGAGTCAGAGTCCCGACCTCTCTGAGCCACGGACTCATGCTTGCAAATTGCAGACCCTTTCGCTCACTCACTCATGACCAAAAAACACAGAGTCTATGTAAGTTTTAAAGCTTTATTAAAAGTAAAAACATTTATTAAAATTGACTTCATCATATAAGATAAACTGTGAAGGATTCAAAACTGAAAAGTGGCTGATTTCACACATTAATTGTGGGAGAGCCCTCACCTGGTTGGAACTTCAAGTCTTCTTTGTGGGGATGAATCGTTACTGACTCCGTCCAAGTGATGTACAAGTGAAATTGCATAATTACTGCAGCCCTGTACTGTCACATTGTTTCTTCATAGTTAGTAAGTACATGAAATTAGTTTTAAAAATAGCAAACAAAAACGTATACAATGGCTGGAGGGATGAATTTGTAGCAGAGAGCAAACATATGCACAGTCACACTCATAGAAGTTCACAACAATAGCATAATTTAAAAGATAAGGAGAAGTGAAGAGGATACTGTAACTGTATGTTGTAGTTGTCCTGTTGAATTTGGGAAGTTGCGCGCCTACAGCCATTCCTCTTATTCGCGGTACCCCTCCATTCCATCTGACGCTCCATCGATCAATCTTGGTGACCAGACAAACTGTCCACTGCCTTCCTGGCGGACGCGGAATTGCGGATCCCTAATGGTAAGCCTGAGTTAATCGTTTTTCCATTCGCACAGGGTAAAAGCCAACCTGTAATTGTTGATGGAAAAACAGGAAGTGATATTAAAACACCACGGAGAAAAAAATATAAGGTACGCTGTATAGTGCAAAAATAACAATTTCAGTTTCAGAGGCGACAGTATTACATACAAGCATCATTTCGAAAGTGCGTACTCTGAATCTGCTTTTCAAGGATATTAATTAGTATGTATGGGCAAATTGTGCGGATCTGCGGTCCGCGAATTTGCGCGAAATCGCAAAAAAAAACCCCGCAAATTTGTGGATTTTCCCGCAAACTCGCGGATTTTTTTGCGATTTGCATAACTATTACTGGAGTACTTTCTACTGGCTAATCCAGTAAGTGCTACCTCGTTGGGTAAATGTATAGTGCTTTTCCTACACTACAGCTGCGTAAAGTGCCAGAAGAGTTGTCTCCAGTGACATCTGCAATAACTCATTATCGGCAATGTTAGCCTATTGGCCGAAATGCACCTTAGAAACAGGGCCAAATCACCTTTGCCCTCAACCTACGACCACACTTCTGTTTGGACACAAAATTAGACCTTCCCAGCAGTGCTCCCAAACCCCTAAACCCACTCCCAAAAATGTAGAACACCTCAAATAGCCCCCCAAAAACATGCAATACAGCTACCTCGCAGGCCGCCAATGTTAGCCAATGTCAAAAATGTACTTCAGAAACAGGGCCTAATTCCCCTTTCCCCTCAACCTATGACCAAAGTGCTCTTGTGACACAAAATTAGACCTTCTCAGCAGTGCTCCCAGACTCCTAAACCCACTCCCAAAAATCTAGAACACCCCACATTACCCTCCCAAAAACGTGCATTACCGTGACCTCGCACAGGCCTTAAAATCGTGCCGAAACGCACTCTGATACTAGGCCCAAAACACCCCTTTTCCACCATGGATTTTCTTCAAACCACTTGCAATCAAAACTAGACATTCCCAACTCTCATCCCAGCTAAGCAAATCCACTAAGAACCACCTACAACACACTCCAATCGCACCCTAAAAACACGCAATAATGGAAAATTAACATGGGCGCCTATGGTTTCCCTTCCTCGACTTTGCCTAAACACACCCTTCCCATCAATCGATTCCTCCCAAATTTCCTGCACAACCACCAATTCCCCCTCCCTATCACTCACAGAAGCCCCGTTCCTCTAGCTCAACTGGAACACCCCAAATACACTTTCTCCTTGCGCCCCCAAACCGCCCATTGGATAACATGGCAAATCGCGCCTTGACAAAAAATGCTGTTTTCAGCACTTCCACTACTTTGATCTTCTTGAAACTTACCAGGACACTTGTTCCAGCGATTCCCAAGAATCTCAGCAAGGCAGAACAAAATCGATCCACTGGAAGGTGTACGACTTTTCACCCAAACACACACGCCCTCAAAACACCAAACAAAGCCAACATTCGGCCAATTCTGGACCAAGAAACGCCAAACCCCCCTTAAACCTTGGCAACATCATTATGAACGAGCCTGCATCGGGCCCTGAGCCCTAGACTCCGGGAACCCTACCAAATTCTACCCAAAAACCCTAGAAACCGCACTGAACCCCCAAAACAGCCCTAAACACTAAAAAACACCCAAATTCCCTCAAATCTAGCCCTCAACCCTACATAAAATATCCGCCCGCTCGTGAATTTGCGAATTTTCAGCAATTTCATGAGATTCGCGGATTGCGAATTTGCCGGCGAAAATCCGCAAATTTTACGAGCGGAATGGATTTTTGGCCTATGCTTGCGGCAGGGCCATGCAGACGGTCAAGGCAGGCACCACTGAGTGAAGCAACCTGATGTAGCATACCTAGGCTCTTTGACACAGACAGACAAAGCATATCTAATTGTATGCAGCAAGCCACATAGCCCCAATTTTACATGAACTGCTGTCTGGAATCTGCCTGGCATAACAACACTACACTGCCTCGACCACTCCATACCACGACTAGACAGACATGTAGTTCTGCTGTAGTAGTTGTTGTAGACTGGTTTACCTGTTTGCCACTCAGGAATTGGCCATATTCTTCCGTAAACCGACGCTGATGATCCATCCATCCCAGTGAGTGACTGTTAAGAAAAAAGATATATTATTTAACTTTGATCATCAACACTCATCATCAATCATCATGGTATATTAGCAAACAGTTAGTCCAAGGACATTTTGCATATTGGAAAATGCAACGTAGTGGCCCCTGCAGTTGAAGTACAATTTCAATTAAACAAGGTAAAAAAAAGCAGAGTAGACTTGAGTTACATTTAGTGTGTAAAATATTAAATAATAACAGAAGACATATGATTCATTTCATGCACAACAAACAAACAGCAATTGCTTTCTTCAGAGCCAGACAGCCATTGCTGTCCACTGCATGCCATCTTCTCATTATTCATTACCTGTTCCACTTTTTGTCCGCACCTTCTTCTGAAAGTGAGGGCCCACAGGGCAGCCTCTCCTGTCAATTTCAGAAGTAACTGTCAGCAATCAGCAAGCATGTAGTCAGTAATTTCAGTCCCACTTGAGGGGACTCGTCTACGAAGACAAAGTTTCTTGATTCTGTGTAATCCAGCCATCTGCCTTGAGGGAAATGGATAGGGGGAGTCTGGAGGAGGAGGATAGAGGAGCATGATTGAGTTGTGAACTTGTGAACCTCAGGAATGCAGACTACGGCACCTTCAAATCAATAAGAAAATAAGATGAAGACACTGCTGCTGATGGACTTGTTGTGATTAGGTGATTGGAGTTTTGTTGTGGTAAAAGTTGCAAAACAAAGAAAGACACACAGGAATAAAAGTGAATAAGGACGAAAAAAAGGAAGTCATTTTCAGGCCTCGGTGTCAGGGAAGTAGAGCTCGTCCTCAAACTCTGTGAATTGAGACGGGAGTAGGTCAGCTAACAGAGAAGAACGTCCGTCACCTAAGTCGGTGTCCTCTTCTTCCTGCGTGCATTCATGTATTTTGTAATCTGGTGGTATGAAGTGCTGATTCATCTTGATCATTGTTAACCTCTCCACATTTTTGGGCGAGAGGCGGGTCCTTTTTGAAGTTACAATGGCACCAGCAGCACTGAAAACACGTTCAGAAGACACACTTGCGAGTGGGCAAGACAAATAATTTAGAGCCAGGTTGGTGATCAGTTGCCATAGAGGCCTTTTACCATACCAATACAGCAATGGGTTCTGATTAACAAAAACCTCTGTTGAGTCATCCAGATAGGCCTGCACCATCGACTCAAGGTTCTCCAGGGTTGCTCCACTTTGTGTACCATCTGTGGCCTTTGCATCACTGGAACGAGCAAACCCTTGATGGGTTAGCCAATCCACTTCCGACAATATTATGGCTGGGCCTGGTGCTGGTGAGGATGATGATACGGTTGCTGGTGTCGTTAACAACTGTGAGGGAAAGTGACTCCCTTCGGCCACAGATTCAGAAGTGGCCCTTGGCGCCGGATGGCCTGCTAATTCAGTAGTACTTTTGCCGGTTCCTTCAATTTTCTGCCGCTCTTTTTCGAACCGAGTGGCTGACAGAGCTAGCCAATGTTTGTACTTTGAAACATCTGCTTCATTAAAAGGAATGAATGCTTTGCTGGCCACGGCCTTTTTGTACCATGGATCCAGAATAGTGGCACAAATGTAATGTTGTCTGTATGTATTTTTTTAAGCCTTTCATTGTCAATAGGCGGCTTAATAACCTCTCCGCCAACTGATATGCGTCTTGCTTTTCAGCATCATCTCAAGACGTTGAAGACACATCCTTCAGTTGATGCTCTAGCATGCGCAACAATGGGATAGCTTTGCCCAAAGTACAGTCCTCCCTGCTGACTTCACGCTTGAAGACCTCAAAAGGACTAAGCATGTCTGCCAGGCTTTTAACTAGCTTCCATTCCTCCAACCCTAGCCACATGTCTTTCATAGTAGAACCCAGTGCAAAAACATACTGATTGATTATGATCCACTGCTCAGACAGACGCTCAAGCATGTAGAAGGTTGAGTTCCAATGTGTTACCACCTCCTGGATAAGTCCTCTGACTGGCAGTCTATGTTCACGTTGCATGTTCCTTAGCTGCTTCCGGGCCTTAAAAGAATGGCTGAAATGTGTGCAGATTCTTCTTCAGGAGGTCAGTAACTTGCTGACTGTGTTTTCTTTTTTCAAGAAATCTTGCACAACAATGTTAATACTGTGCGCCAAACACGGCACTCTGAAATAGCCACCCTCATGCATGGCCTTAACTATATTACTGCCGTTATCCGTGGAAACATAACCAATCAAGCGCTTTCTTGGATGCAGCCATTCATAGACCTTACTCTGAAACTCATCCAAAATGTTTACTGCAGTATGAGATTTCTCCATGGCAAACATGGCTAAAGTTGCATGTTTCCGAGTAGCTTGAAAAACTGTGTCCGGGTCAATTTCTGCACGTAACTTGTCTGTAACCCCTGCAAAAGAGACACAGTGTGCAGTGATGCACATGTAATCAAGGGCTTGGTAACTGGTCCACATGTCTGTTGTCAGGTAGAAAGTGTGAACAGCACTCTTCTGCAAAGCTGCCCTAATCACCTCCAGCACATTTTGATGTAGTGCTGGAACCGAATCTATGGCAAAATAGGACCGGCTAGGAACCTTCCACTTAGGGCAGACTGTTGACACAAATTCGAGAAAACCCACCCATTCCACAAAAGAAAAAGTAAGAAGGTCCAGCGCTAGCATTGTAGCCAGCTTTGCGTTATACAGACGTGCCGTTGAGTGGTTGCGTTCAAATGACGCCTCTGACCAAAACATGCTTTTTATGGTGGTTTGGACCATTTTATGTGATGATGATGGTGATGCAGACTTCTTCAAACCAGTTAGGCTCATTGATGTACTTTTTCGTCTGTTGGACCTGGGGTTACCAGTCCACATAGGGTAGCCTGGCACAGAGTAGGTAAGACTAAACTTAGAGGTAAATTGTGTTACGCTTGCATCACACCTCGCACAGTAATTCAGCGCCCATCCACAAAAAGAACGACTCTACACCAGTTTAGGAAAATACGGTTTACTTTATAAAAATCTCTTTTTGTATCTCTTTTTTCCCCTGGCAAGGTTTACATTTCTTACAGTAAATTTCTCCACGTTTGATCATCGACATTCATAAGGTTTATATTGCATAAGGTAATACTTTTCCCCAAGATGAAAGATTCTCAGCAACTACACTTGCACCTTCATTTCTCAGCTATAGTATCACAATCAGATGAGGTAAATCTCAAGGATAACACTTTCTTATGAGGACATCAATAAGTACATTACCCACCAAGGCCCATTTGTCATTTTAGTATGCAGTTCAAAGTTCAGTCTATCACTCCGCAGGTTGTACATATGAATATATATCTAGAACTGAACAGCTGAATCTTGGAATGGAACAAGCAGATTTTTATCTTCGCTCGTACAGCTTTCTAATTTCGGCTTCTATCATAGGGGCCTATCCGGTACACAACAGGAATCTTTCCAACCTAAAACAAATCACATGCAGCATCAACACATTCCCTCCTTTTCCATCGGTAAATGTACCAGGGCCCGCAAGGTTGTTTTAACTTCCCTTCGCGGAGAACTCCCTCAGGCTAAAGGCATAAGGTTCCCTCCTTCCCCTTCTATTGAAGTCTCCTCCCACGCAGGGAAAGTGTCTTACTTAGCCGGAACAGCAGTCAGGGACATTAAGCTGCGTTGAAGTTACAATCGATCAAGGTCTGCAGCCACTTCCCTCAGTTTAGGGTCACGGTCTCAGTCACGGGTTATCTCCTCCTAACAGCCCTTCTCCTCTGGCCCCGTTCCTTAACTAATGTCAATGTTAGATTGAAACGGCCCACCTCAGCGCTGGTTTGTGGTTGAATTCCTGTCAATAATTGAGGCGCTGTGCTTTTAGCGCTCCTACGGCTCTTGCCTCGCCGGCTTCGACAGTGGTTTCTGGGCTCCTCTGGGATCCTCCCCTTGACTGGCTTCACCCGGGGTAGTTCCCGCCCCAGTCCGGCCTCCTCTCACTTTTCCCCTCCCCTAGCGTCGCCGCTGTTGCTTAGAAGGGCGGTACGTAACTCCCACCTTTCTGCCTGGCGGCCTCCCTCAGCAGCTTCCGCCTCCCCCTTCTGGCTTTGCTCCGTGGCCCGGAGGGCTCCGCTATCTTCGCGTGGCGCACCTCACCTCAGACACCTGTCGCATGAAGGACTGTCACCGCAACGGAGTTCTGAGGAGTCGCCGATCCCCCCACCACTCCGGTAAGTTCCTGGTCTAGAAGGGCAACCTCAGGCAGGTCACAGCCGCTGACAAAGCATATCTTGCCGAGAGGTCATACAGCGGCTAACTTCTACGTTGCCTGAAGTGAGGGGGGGGGTCAAGGGAAGAATGATCCAGTTCCCACAGATAATGTCGCGATCACTTCTGGGGTTAAACACTCCCTGGTTAATATTAGAAAAAAAGAGGCTGGTACACTGGATGAGCCAGATCGGTGGAGAAGGGACAACGTCAGGAACTAGGAAGAGCAGCCCCAGAAGGCGGTCAAGCTTCCCACACTGCGCCGACCTCCTTCTTCCACAGCCTAAGCTCCAACTGTCCACACCTCAGCACTCAACTCAACAACAAAATGGCCACACAACATTCCATTATTTATAGTCTCGGTCTAGAGGGCCCAGAGTGGTCCAGAAGGTTCTGGAACCCCTCATGTTGCCCAATGTCCCCAAACCATAAGATAGGAGTTGCCAGTTATCAGACCACCATTTTGTGTCCCACTACTCTCCATTTTGAAAGGGCACCTATACCTCAGAATTATGTGGAGATGACAAGGCACCAAAAACCCTTGGAACAACACCAAACAAATGTTAGTGGACACAAAAATGAAAGGATTAGGAGGCAAAAAGGGGACAAAAATTAAATAAATAAATAAGAGGGATCACCCAAAGGGCTGACAGGTCTAACACGTGTCCCCCCAGCTGAAAGTGGGGAGAGCTACCTAACCCCTTGGGAGTTCTCATCACTAAGGCAGAAATACCTAGAGAGACCGTCTGCATTGGCGCGGTCCACTCCAGGCCGATGTTCCACCCGGAAGTCCATTCCCTGTAGGGAGATGGACCATCTCAACAACTTGGGATTCTCTACCTTCATTTGCATCAGCCAACGAAGGGGCCGGTGGTCAGTCTGCACAAGGAAGTGCAAGCCAAACAAGTATGGCCGCAGCTTCTTCAGAGCCCATACCACCGCAAAGGCTTCCCGCTCAATCGCACTCCACCTCTGTTCCCGGGCAAGCAGCCTCCTGGACAAGAAGACAACAGGTTGGTCCAGACCCTCTTCATTGAGTTGCGATAACACTGCCCCAATGCCATGCTCTGATGCGTCCGTTTGGACAATGAATTCCATGGTAAAATCAGGGGCCCTTAGGACTGGAGCTGCAACATTGCTTGTTTCAAGGTGTCAAAGGCCCGTTGACAGGCCTCTGTCCAGACTACCCGTCGGGGTTGCTTCTTGGAAGTGAGTTCAGTTAGAGGTGCCACAATTGTGCCATACCCCTTCACAAAGCGACGGTAGTATCCTGTGAGGCCCAAGAATGCTCGGACTTCAGTTTGGGTCTTGGGGGGCTCCCAGGCCATGTTTGCCACAATCTTAGCCTGGAGGGGCTGCACCGTTCCCCTGCCCACCAAGTGGCCTAGGTACACCACCGACCCCTGCCCGATTTGGTATTTGCTGGCCTTAATTGTCAAGCCAGCCTGTTTCAGGGCTTGGAGAACAGCCTGTAGGTGACACAGGTGGTCCTCCCAGCTGCTGCTGAAGACGGCATTGTCATCTAGATAAGCAGCAGAGAAGGCCTCCATCCCGGAGAGGACCTTGTTCACCAGCCGCTGAAATGTGGCAGGAGCGTTCTTGAGCCCAAAGGGCATCACACAGAACTGGTAGTGGCCTTCAGGCATGGAGAAGGATGACCTTTCCCTTGCTCCATCTGTAAGGGAGATCTGCCAGTACCCTGATGTGAGGTCAAACGTACTCAGGTATTGGGCAGCTCCCAGCCGGTCAATGAGTTCATCCGCCCTAGGGATCGGATGAGCATCAGTTTTGGTCTCTGAATTCAGTCCCCGGTAATCCACACAGAACCGGAGTACTGGAGTGGTGCCCGGCGGGGCAGCTTTTGGTACCAGAACCACCGGACTGGACCAGGGGCTTCTTGAAGGTTCAATTACTCCTAGCTCCAGCATCTAAGTGACTTCGCTATGAATGCTTGTCTTCACCTTATCTGACAGCCGGTAGGTCTTAGACTTCACAGGTGGGCTGTCTCCTGTGTCCACATCATGGGTACACAGGTGGGTCCTTCCCGGGATAAGGGAGAACAGTGAGGAAAACTGCTCCAGGACCTGTTGGCAGTCCCTACGCTGTTCAGGAGTTAGGGATGGGGAGAGAATCACTCCCTCCACCGACCCATCTTTTTCCTGAGACGAAAATAGACCAGGGAGAGGCTCACTTTCCTCTTCCTCTGCTCCATCAGTCACCATCATCAAGATGACCTCGGGCCTCTCATGGTGGGGTTTGAGGCGATTGGCATGGAGCACCCGATGGGGCTGCCGGGGGGTCTTAAGATCCACTAGATAAGTGGCCTTACCCTTTTTCTCAATCACCTCAAAGGGGCCTGTCCAGCGATCCTGGAGGGCACTGAGCTCTCCAGGTTCCATCACCCACACTTTCTGGCCAGGCTCCAACTCCACAGGGTGAGCATTGTGGTCATACCACTCCTTCATCACTTCTTGGCTGGCTTCCAAGATGTCAGAAGCTTGCTTCCACAACTTAGCCATTTGGCTCCGGAAGGCTAGCATATAGCTCACCACATCCTGGGGAAGCTTCCTGGGAGTCTTTTCCCATCCATCTTTCACCAGGCTGAGAGGTCCACGCATAGGGTGCCCATACAGAAGTTCGAATGGGCTGAAGCCCACTCCCTTCTGTGGCGCTTCCCTGTAGGAAAACAACAGACAGGGTAGGAGGATGTCTCATTTCCTCCGCAGGCTCTCAGGCACACTTCTGATCATGCCTTTCAAGGTTTTGTTGAACCTTTCCACTAGACCATTGGTCTGTGGGTGGTAAGGAGTGGTGAACCGGTAGGTACCCCCATACTCCTTCCACATAGCCCGCATGTAAGCTGACATGAAGTTGGTCCCCCTGTCGGACACAGCTTCCTTGGGGAAACCCACTCGGGTAAAGATCCCGATCAGGGCCCTAGCCACTGCAGGTGCAGTAATGGTCCTCAGAGGGATTGCCTCTGGATACCGTGTGGCATGATCCACTAGAACCAGGATAAACCTGTGACCAGCTGAAGTTGGTGGATCCAATGGCCCCACAATGTCGATGCCCACTCTTTCAAAGGGGGTACTAACGACAGGAAGTGGTTCCAGGGGAGCTTTCAGCTTCACGCCTGTTTTCCCACTGGCTTGGCAAGACACACATGTTCGACAGTAAGTGTCGGAAGCCACCCTCATCTGAGGCCAATAGAAAGGAGGGACGAGCCGGGCAAAGGTCTTGTCCTGTCCCAAGTGCCCTGCCAAGGGTATCTCATGAGCCAGTTCCAAAAGAAAGGCTCGATAACTTTGAGGGACAACCAAGCCCCGTGACGAACCGTGCACTGGTGCCTTGGGTTCACTGTAGAGGAGTCCATCCTCCCAGTAAATGTGGTAGTTCCCAGTAACGTTACCTGCTGCCTGGGCTGTGGCCTGACGCCTCAGTCCCTCAAGGGTAGGGCACTCCTTCTGGCCCTTACAAAACTCCTCCCTGGTAGGCCCCCCTCCACATACCATTCGGCAGGGATAGGTAGGTTCTCCAGGGAAACAACATCCCCCTCCGTGGACTCCTGGTCCACCACCGCAGGTGGCCTTTCCATCTCATGTGGCATGGATGCCGAGGCAGGCTTCTCCTGTCCACGGATTGTTCCTTTCTTGGCAGCTGGCTGTGCCTTTGTTCCAGGCTCCAGCCCTAGCGAACTCCCTCTCCGGGTAGTCGCGGACCTTGTGCTGACACAGGCCCAGTCGGGTATACCCAGCATCTCAGAATGAGTCCGGTATTCCACCTCCTTCCAAGCATTGTGCTCCATATCATTCCCCAACAGACAATCGACTGGCACGGCAGGGCTTACGGCAACTAGAAGAGGACCTGCAACCCCTTCCCACTCAAATGGAACCTCGGCCACCGGGTAGTGACCTATTCTGCCGTCAGCCATCGCGGCGGGGTGAAGCACGTGTGGAATCACTTGCTCTGATGACACCAGATGACTCCTTACCATAGTCATACTGGCACCTGTGTCCCTCAGAGCTTTCCCTCTTTGGCCATTGATGGTGACCCACTGCACATACTTGGTAGTATTTGAGGGCACCTGGATCTTAGGAACCATCTCCCGATCTCCCAGGGACACTAAAGTGACTCCCGCCCACTCCCCTCCCTTATGTAAGGGCAACTCCTCCCCGAGCACTACACTAGCTACTCCCGGGGCTTTTGGTCCAGTGGGAGGGGGTGGTCTCTTTGGGCATTGACATCTCCTTTATAGTGCCCAACCCCACCACATTCATAACAGCGGACAACCCTTGGCTGCAGACTATGGTCAGGATGAGGGTTTTTCGGCGGGTTGGTCTTGGGGATGAATCCTGTTCCCTTTCCTTGGAAATTGTTTTGGGGGCCTTTAGAGAACTCCCTCTTCTTATCTCCCCCCTCTTTCTTTTGGGGAGCGCCGTGACCAGTCCTTTGGGAATCCCCTCCAGTCCCCTTTGAGGACACCCGGGTACTAGCCCAGATGTCCGCCTCCTCAGCAAGCTTCCGGGGATTGGTCAGCTTGCTATCCACCAGGTGTTGTCGCAGCTCGGGAAAACATTTCTCGAGTAGGTGCTCCTTTAGGATTAGATCATACAACCCCTCATAGTCCCCCACCTCGCTGCCTTACACCCAACAATGAGGAAAATGATATTTTGCCTGACCAATATGTCCCCTGCGTGTACCCTATGTTTAATGTATGTGCATGTCATACATGCATTTTCCCTTAAGTGGCCTGAATCACAAGGCCTCTGCATTACGTCCTGCATTAGGATCCGAGTCATCAAGTCTCCCATGTAAGAAATGTTAAGTTAGCATTTAAGGCCCATGTATTTGCATTTTGCACTTTTAAATAAATCACGATGAACCCTTTTTGTGGTTCAGCCTGAGCCCGTTTCTAAATTAAGGGTTTTTCATGGCTCAGACACTCTGAAAGCTACAGTTACGTATCCCTGACCTCGCATACTTCTGGCTCAGAGAGTTCTTCTGGCTCGGAGAGAAAGAGGCACAGCAAGGGGTGCCAAGACAGTGTTTTGCAAAATAGTTATCTGCTTATTGTACAGAATCACATTCCTGCCCGGTGGAGAAGGTAAACAGAACCCGTCTGCAGAGATAGGGCCTAGCTTTCCTGTCTCTGTTTAAATGAAATTACAGTACTTGCATCTGTAGAAAGCTCACAGCCCCCATGCAATGAACGAAGAAATATATGCCCTTTCTGTCTTTCAGTGATGAGCAACCTTTGCTTCAGATAATACATCCCCGACTCAAGATATCAGATAGTACCAGACGTGCTGGTCGCCCTGACACTGAAGGTTTCTCTACTAGACTTAAAGTCAGCTTCCCCCAAGTTACACGTCAGTTGCACGTCATGATCAAGTTGCACGCACAAGTAGGGCAAAGTTCCAGCCTGCCATGCAACCCCCTCCATGTATCCACCCACCTATGACTCACCTATGACTCATCAAGTGTACACCCTCATGCACGCCCACATGCTCTTATCTTCTTTTCTCTCTTGCTCTGCCTCGAAGCACTCCTCCCTATGTACAAGAATGTACTATAAATATGTACTCTGTAAATAAATGTTTAGAAGACCCTTCCAGAACCTTAGAGGTGATGGAACAGATTCTCCCTTAACTCGAGTTATTGGAATAAAGCCCTTTAATTCGGACATCACGGATTCTGCCTCTCATTTAAATGCATGATGCATGTTTATGCCTAGAAATTATGACAGGGTAATATTTTATTTACCACATTAATCTGGCGCCTGAATAGGACTATCCCTTTCCCCACACGCCGGCGACGTAGGTCCAGCCTTTGCCCCCTTCTACAGCCGTGACGGACTTCAAAGTGCGCATGCAGCAGGACTTCCTGCTTACTCCCTCAGGCCCACGGAGGAGACGGACTGCGACCAGGCGTCCACACGAGGCGGTGAGGATCGCGGATCATCCCTACCAGAGCCCAACCCGTGAGAGAGCAAGGTCCGAGGTTCCGAAGGTCCACCTGTTCCAAGGCGCATGCGCAGAAGTAGAAGCGTAGTATCAAGTTTCCGAGGCCTTCAAGTTCTGCTTCCCGGTGAGTACCACTATGGGGAATGCATAAAGTTCAAGACGGGTTCATTTTATATGAACACGGTAAAGACGGGTCCACGGTAAAACGTGGGCACGGTAAAGACGGGTCCACGGTAAAACGTGGGCACGGTAAAGACGGGTCCACGGTAAAACGTGGGCACGGTAAAGACGGGTCCACGGTAAACGTGGGCACGGTAAAGACGTGTCTCATTTTTGGGACCGGTATGGCTGTGCTGTATTTCAGTGCATAAAGTTAATTGTTTTCAAGTACATGTTTTATTTCATGTATTAGGTTAGACTGTATCTGTTTTAGTGTTTTGGTGTTTAGTGTGAATGATTGTTGATTGTTTCAGTCTATTTTGTGTGTATTGTGTTTCCATTGTGTTGGTTTCAACATGCCACTGTTTTCGAAATTACGTCAGATAGGGACCAGAAAAGGTATACTAGAAGAGTCAGTTAACATCCCGCCTAGAGACACACCTGGTCATTTTATGTATAATAAGCACGGGCTAGACGCCATTTTGTTTTTAGACTTATGGGTAGAGTACACCAAGGGTTTAGAGGAGAAGTATAGATGGCCTATCTCGGGAACATGGGATCCTGAATGCATTATGAGAGTAGAGGAAGCGCTATGGAAAAAGAAATCAAGACCCTCTCAGAAAGATGCCATCGAGTTGTGGCGCAAAGAGTCACATAGGAGAATAGAGAAAGAATTTAATAAAGTAGAGAGAACTAAACAAGCAGGGGAAAGAGCCAAAGAAAAAAATTGCGGGAGGAGGGGGAACGGGTCAAAACAGAACAGGTTGATAGAGAAAGAAATGCCGTCGTTACTGGTATTTATCCCGTCCTCTCAGAAGAACTAGCTAGAGTGACCACCTCAGAAACACCCAGTAGGTTGCGAACGCTACCACCTGTACCATATAGAATACGTAGAATAAAGCCAACAGCATCTGAGGCGTTCATTTCCTCGTATCTAGACGAGCCCCTACCGGACTATGCAAATGCAGAGTTCCCTCCGCCTCCAGCAGCAGATCAGCTCCAGCAACTCGGGAAAGATGACGTAGGGCTAGGGGCAGTAGGAGGGGTGCCTACTGTAGATGTAGCAATTCCACAGTGTATATATGATCCAGAACCAGGAAAGGGTTCAATGCTTGTGATTTCAATAAGACTGAGACAAGCCGTCGCATATTTGGACAAATTACCAGACATGAAAGAGCACCTAGATAAAATGTACTGTTTCATTAGAACGGGGGAGGAACCAGATTGTATAGTACAAGCCATGCTACACAGAAAGGTAGGGGTTAAGAACTATATCCTACGTTTTATTAATAATTGCCTGATCAGAGAACAAGACGGAGGTGACGGAGATGTTAAGCCTGGTTTGATAGAATGGAGTGATCACATAGATGCCGGTCGACATGATAAACAGGGACAGACAGAGAGCATGTACAAGAAAATACAACAAAAAAATATTGCCAATACATAGAACAGAGTCTGATGAGAAGGGTGAGTTATCAACGGAAGAAGTAGACGAGCCAAAAGACAAAATAAATTATGTAGGCAATGCCCGACGATTTGACAGACCCAAATGTCTTGACTACCGTAAACAAGGGCCAGCTATAAAAGAAAGATATTCTCTTGAAAATCTGTTCCAAGCTACTGAACAAGCCCTGAAAAAACGGATAGGGAGTGAGAGATCTCCCACCTCACACGAAATTGAATTGGCCCGGTCAGCCACCCAGTGGGTGTCTAATTCTAATATATATAGCAGTGATATAGTGGCTCAGACTTTCTTGAGCCTTCCACCGAACGAACAGCGTTTGGCTGGTATTTACATTGTCCAACATTTAATAACGTTGTATGAGAGTCATTATTCCGATCCCGGTAAATTGTATAAATTATTAGATGACTTGCTTCTAGACAGATGGACAGGCCTAGGTACTGAATTAATTAATGTTATCCTGGATCAACGACATAAGTACATAAATTCTCTGACCACATGTATGCCTCCAACCTCACACCACGACAGAAATAACTTACACGTAGACAGACAGAACCCCCTACGAGAGGTACATCCCGTCAAAGATGCGGACAATGTGTTGCAACGGGTGTATGTTTACACCCCCTTAACAAAATTAGAAATACTAGAAATGAAAAAGATGCTGCCCTGCCATGATAAAGACCCGGGGGGGTTTCACCGAGAATTAAAAGACATCCTCCGCATAGGAGATTATTCGTACGATGACATTCTGAAGTTACTGAAAGTACTGTTGCCTGCTGGTATTTATGAAAAGCTTAAGGAAAAAGACTGGGAGGTAGGCGAGAAAAAGTTAAGCTGGGATGCACTGGAAACGGAAGAAAAAGGTAGGCTCCCAGGGGTTGGTCTTGGGGAAAAAGCTAGAGAACTGCCTGAACTCCTGATACAAGTTTTACCGAGATTATTGATTACGAAAAAGGAAGACTGGGATGCTATTTCAGCCTGTAAACAAAAGCAAGAAGAGGACACAAGTGATGTCTATTCTAGATTTGAGAAATGCTTTACTATTAATAGTGGCCTTAAGCCAGGTAGCGAATCATATCCACACCTTTTTGTGAGCAAATTAGTAGAGAATTCCTTACCCCAGATCAAGAATAGAGTACTGAAGGTTGAGAGTACTTGGCAAGCAAACAGCCCTTCACAAATGTTACAGATGCTACAATACCATCAGAACAGAATTAGAGAAGAGCAGGATCAGGAAAAGAAACGCATGAAAGAGACAAAAATGAAGGTGCTGGTTGCCCAGACGGTACCAGCCAATAAGAACAGAAATAACACGACACATGTTAAGGGGAACTGTAATTATTGCAAACAACCAGGTCACTATGTAAATGAATGTACTGTCCTGAAACACAATATAGCTACAGGCAAGACAAAAGAACGACAATACACTCCTAGACAGAATAGCACCCAACAGAACACACAGCAGACAGTAGCGACTTTTCCACCTCCACCACCGCCTGTTCATGCCACACCACAAATGTATCAGTACACACAGTCAGACTATCCAGAATATCAACAGTTCTCATGAAACAGCCTTGAGAGGGAAGTTGGCTTGCCCCTTATTGAGGTTCCTGTAGATGAAGAGGGTCCGTATGTACATAGTTGTGTATTAGGACAAGACCGAAAATTTCTGATTGACACAGGGGCGAGCAGGACTACCATCAGTCATGACGAGGTTCCAGGGGCACCTCTCTCAGGCTCACAGAATGTTTCCCTGGGATTTTCAGGAAAGCCTATTGTTAATGAAATATCGAAACCAGTTTCCCTCGGGGTTGGTCCACTGTCACGGACTACAGACTTGCTACTTACTAAATCATGTCCAGAAAACTTACTTGGTATGAAGACATTAAAAGAACTAGGAGCAGTTATCTGTTGTTCTCCAGAAGGAGTACGACTGTTCTTACGTGATTTTAAGGGACATTATGTGCTGACTGATTTTGACCACAGACTCCAGAACGTGCCACAGCACCTATGGGCACAAGGACCAACTGACGTAGGGTACATGAATATAACACCACACCATGTCACTCTCAAAGCAGGAGTAGTACTACCACGTATTAGACAATACAAGTTACCACCTGATGCCGAAGTAGCCTTAATGAAAATAGTTGACGAGCTCATTTCACGAGGGGTAGTGGTAGAGACCGACTCAAATGTATGTAACTTACCTGTCATTCCTGTCCTTAAATGATCTGACCCTAGTGTACTGCCAGTGTACCGACTAGTTGTTGACCTACAAGAATTGAATAAATGTGTAGTACCACAATATCCAGTGGTTCCAGACATTTCTTCATTACTGACTGCCATTGATTCTGAGGCCACGTTCTTCACTGTCATAGACTTAAAGAACGCTTTCTTTAGTGTTCCCATTCATCCAGATAGCCAATATCTGTTCGGATTTAGTTTAAAAGGGCGTAGCTTTGTATTTACAAGAGCTCCTCAAGGTTTTACAGAAAGCCCTAGCATTTACAGTCAAGCATTAAAAAGACAGCTGGACAGTATTTATATGCCTCCCAACACTGCCCTACTCCAGTACGTAGATGACATCCTAATTACAGCACGATCAGAACCAGAATGCGAAAATGCATCACTGACAGTTTTACATTTTCTGGCTGACAAGGGGCACAAAGTGTCCCCTTCAAAGTTACAGTTCTGTGAACCGCAAGTGGTGTACCTTGGACACTTGCTGTCCAGGGATGGTAGGCAGCTAACACCAGATCGTATACAGCTCATTTCTAACCTTTTACAGCCCAAAACACAGAAGGAGGTACGTGCATTCATTGGCCTCACTTCATACTGTAGGTAATGGATTCCCCAGTATGCCTATCTAGCCAAACCACTCATACAATTGACAACACAGGAGGCAGCGTCTTCGACTGTCCTCCCTTGGACACAAGACCATACCTTGGCATTTGAGGAATTAAAAAGAGCATTATGTCAAGCACCAGTTTTAGCGACTCCATGTTACAGCAAACCTTTTACGCTATTCGTAACTGAACGGGATGGAACAGCGTTATCTGTCCTCACACAAGATCAAGCAGGAAAACACAAGCCATGTGCTTATTTTTCTAGTACACTAGACCCAGTGGCCCAGGCTCTGCCTGCGTGCCTGAAATCGGTTGCAGCAACAGCCCTAGCTATAAGACAAAGTGACTCGATAGTGCTTGGACATCCCCTGACAGTACAGGTACCACATGCAGTGGAAGTTCTCTTAAACAGGACACAGACACAACATTTGACTATAGCGAGACTGACAGGATATGAACTGACATTATTTCAACCACACATAGAGATCAGACGATGTAATATTCTAAACCCTGCTACACTTTTGCCCTCAAGTACAGTAAATGCACCACCACATGACTGTGTGGAAGTAATGAATATAGTGACAAAACCAAGACAAGACCTGACAGATATTGCACTTCCAGACCCTGACCTAACACTCTATGTAGATGGATCATGCATGAGAACGAGTGCAGGAGAGTTAGTAGCAGCATATGTCGTGACCACTGCTACTGAAGTCATAGAGACACAAAGAATAGACACACTGTCAGCACAAGCAGCAGAGCTCATCGCTCTGACACAAGCCTGCATAAGAGCTAAGCACTTAAGAGTGAACATTTATACCGATTCACAATATGCCTTTGGCGTAGTTCATGATTTTGGGGTACTCTGGAGGGAGAGAGGTTTCTTGACCTCTCATGGGGCCAAGATTCAGCACGGCCTGCTTATTCAAGCCCTATTAGAAGCAATACATTTACCTACAGCCATAGCTATCCTGAAATGCAAAGCTCACACCAAAGTTACAGACACCATTTCCCAGGGTAATGACCTGGCAGACCGAACTGCTAAACTGACAGCCCAGGCACCAACAGACACGACAAGGACAGAGGTACCATTACTGACAAAAAGTATGACAGTCAGGGATCCTTCTCAAGATGTACACGACATACAGACACATGCCACTACAGATGAAATAAAGAAATGGACTGAACAAGGAGGGGTCCAGACTGATCAAGGTTGGATGACTAAGGGAAAAGGCACATGGTTTCTTCCAGATTCCATGGTACAAGTAACCATAAACACAACACATAGTCCAGCACACTTGGGAGAAAAAGCAATGATAGACAGCTTACAGAATATCTGGTTTAACAAGCACCTGCGTGCAGCAGCGAAACAGAAAGTACGAACATGTATGATCTGTTGCCAGTTCCATCCAGGTAAAGGCATTCCAGTGGAACAAGGCGGATTTCATCCTCCTGACCACCCTTTTGAGGTCCTCCAGATGGATTACATCCAAATGGACAGATGTAGAGGTTACAAGTATGTCTTGGTAGTTGTGTGTGCACTATCTAGATGGACAGAAGCGTATCCAGTTCCAGATTATACTGCTGTGACAACTGCCAGGCAATTGGTGCGTGAGTTCTTCCCCAGATATGGATTGCCCCGTGTCATCTACTCAGACAATGGCCAGCCATTTTCCTCTGAATTAATGAAACAAGTGTCTCTTCTGTTAGGATATAATTGGAAGTTCCATTGTGTACGACACCCTGAAGCAGCAGGCCTTGTAGAAAGACATAATCAGACAATCAAGACGAAACTAGCAAAGATTTGTGCAGAAAAAGGCGTGGATTGGATGGTAGCCTTGCCGGTTGCCCTCTTTTACATGCGTATGGTAGCTAATTCCAGAACAGGCCTATCCCCGTATGAAGTAGTTTTCGGTAGACCGCCAAATATGTGGGGTACGCCTATGCCTAAGAAAATAACTGATGTTGACAGTAACATGCTGACAGATTACCTGGCTTCCTTGATGTCTGCACTACTCTCTTGTCGTTCACAGGTTGCTGCCGCCTTCCCTGACAACACCCAGGTCAAGGAACACGCCATTGTCCCTGGTGATTTCGTGTTTGTCCGGAGTTTTGATCGATCAAGCCCCCTTGAGCCACGTTGGAAGACGCCGAAGTTGGTGTTACTGACCACGAGGACCGCGATCAAAGTGGAAGGACGCAAGGGATGGCTTCACGCTCAACACTGCAAAAGATACTTTGGACAATCAGGAACTTTTGAAAAGAATAAAGACATTAAAGACTTTGCGCCGCTTGCGCCGCCTTTGCTAGAAAAGACTCCACAGCAAGAGTATAGGTCTAAGTTAAGATCTAGTAAGTCAGACGAAGTTTAATTGTTTAAGTCCACTAGGTGGTGAATCGGTTAGACTAGATTTCTGGCATGTAAGAGATCGCATACGAGAATAGTAAGAAGAGCAAAATGAGAGAAAAGTACTGCAAGTTATTACGCAGTAGATGTATAGTTTCTTTGATTATTTTGTTTTTTCTGTGTATCGTTATCATATGTGTAAGTTTAATACTACATGTTTTCTTTCCTCCTATTGCCTCACATATGCACTCTTCCCGTAATAACACTGTAGAGCATACATTCAGTGACCTGCCACCTCATGAACTGTCATATCGACTTGCCCTGCGTAACAATACTTTCATTCGAATGTTACACCGTTCTCATCAGACCAGCAATGCGACAAATTGCTGGGTATGTGGTCAGCTGCCACCTTATCAAAAGACGAAGGGAGTTCTGCCCTTCTTCCCTTTACCGTTCTCCCACAATGGTTCGTGTGGAGCATGGTTTGCCTTAATGACCTCACTAGATAGAAAGACCATAGTTTACCAGGGTGGCTGGATATATGGGAACTTGAATAAAGTAATGAATAAGGCATGTTTTCCAGACAAAGACGGATTTCCCCAAAGGAAGGGAACTGATCTAGAAAATGAAGAGTATGAGCAAGGAAATGCATCTGTTAGTTTTGTAATACTGAACGCTCAGCCCATGCAAAATATAGGTCCACCATTTATTTTCAGTCCTACCAGCAAAAGGAGATTTATGTGTTAGAAAGAAAGGCTCAGTACATATGGGACACAGCGAGTGTAAAGATGTAGTAGAGTTTAACGATAAAGGACAGTCTTCTTTCAAAACATCACGCCATACCTATTTCATTTGCGGTCAGACAGCCTATGTACATCTGCCCCAGACTGGGGTGGGACATGTTATAAGGATTCTTTTTCTTCATAGGTCCCGTCCAAAAAAGTTAACAAGAACTCTGTCTGCAGTGTGGCCCGGCCATTTGCGGCCTGTGTGCAACTGCCTGTGTTCCACACCCACGAGTACAAAGGATCAAAGATGAACAAATGATGCTGTATGATCAACTATACGGTCTCATGAATATAGATGTGTCCTGAAGGGTAAAAGTAGGGGACAAGGAGGGAATGAGGAAAATGATATTTTGCCTGACCAATATGTCCCCTGCGTGTACCCTATGTTTAATGTATGTGCATGTCATACATGCATTTTCCCTTAAGTGGCCTGAATCACAAGGCCTCTGCATTACGTCCTGCATTAGGATGCCAGTCATCAAGTCTCCCATGTAAGAAATGTTAAGTTAGCATTTAAGGCCCATGTATTTGCATTTTGCACTTTTAAATAAATCACGATGAACCCTTTTTGTGGTTCAGCCTGAGCCCGTTTCTAAATTAAGGGTTTTTCATGGCTCAGACACTCTGAAAGCTACAGTTACGTATCCCTGACCTCGCATACTTCTGGCTCAGAGAGTTCTTCTGGCTCAGAGAGAAAGAGGCACAGCAAGGGGTGCCAAGACAGTGTTTTGCAAAATAGTTATCTGCTTATTGTACAGAATCACATTCCTGCCCGGTGGAGAAGGTAAACAGAACCCGTCTGCAGAGATAGGGCCTAGCTTTCCTGTCTCTGTTTAAATGAAATTACAGTACTTGCATCTGTAGAAAGCTCACAGCCCCCATGCAATGAACGAAGAAATATATGCCCTTTCTGTCTTTCAGTGATGAGCAACCTTTGCTTCAGATAATACATCCCCGACTCAAGATATCAGATAGTACCAGACGTGCTGGTCGCCCTGACACTGAAGGTTTCTCTACTAGACTTAAAGTCAGCTTCCCCCAAGTTACACGTCAGTTGCACGTCATGATCAAGTTGCACGCACAAGTAGGGCAAAGTTCCAGCCTGCCATGCAACCCCCTCCATGTATCCACCCACCTATGACTCACCTATGACTCATCAAGTGTACACCCTCATGCACGCCCACATGCTCTTATATTCTTTTCTCTCTTGCTCTGCCTCGAAGCACTCCTCCCTATGTACAAGAATGTACTATAAATATGTACTCTGTAAATAAATGTTTAGAAGACCCTTCCAGAACCTTAGAGGTGATGGAACAGATTCTCACTTAACTCGAGTTATTGGAATAAAGCCCTTTAATTCGGACATCACGGATTCTGCCTCTCATTTAAATGCATGATGCATGTTTATGCCTAGAAATTATGACAGGGTAATATTTTATTTACCACAACCCTCTAAGGCCTTCTTGGCATAATCTAGGAAATCCACCCAGTTCTGTGTAGCCAGTTTGTGGCTGTTCCTGAATTTTTGTCGGTACTTCTCAGGAGTCAGCCCAAACTTTCTTATCAGTGCCACTTTCATGGTGGGGAAGTTAGTCTGCTCCTCCTGCTCTAGGGCCAAATGTACATCCCTTCCCACAGGAGGCATGTATTTATACAGACCCCCCCCCCCCCCAGTGTCTTTCCAATATCCCATGGGCTCTTAGCGAGCCCTCATAGGCAGCCAACCATTTCGCAATATCGTCCCCTGCACTGTAGCTGGCGACTACGTCCTTTGGCAGATAGGGTCTGGGTTCCCTGGTTATCTCTTTGAGTTCGCTGCCACCAACAGGAGTACTAGGAGTCCCTATTTGCAGGGCCTTGAGGTCTAACTCCTTTGAACTCAATTCATGAGCCATCCTCTTTTCCTCCCTCTCCTTCTCCATCTTAGCTAACTCCCACTTCAACTGCCTTTTCTCTCTCCAGTCAGCTAATTCGGCTTCGGTCAAGCTCCTTACAGAGACACTACTGCCCTCCCTCGAAAGTGTCCTAGGACCTGTTAATAGGTTCCCCCCTTCGGTTTGGTACAGTACATCCACTCCGATGACAGTGTCCCGACCCCCCTCTTCCTCTTCCTCCTTCCCATCCGGGTGAGCTGCCACCCATGCTCTCAAGCTGGTTTGGAGTTCCCCCTTTTTAGCACCATGCTTGAAAAACACCCTCTTACTTTGGTAAAATTCCCTGAGTTGGACTGCAATGTAGGTCTCCAACTCCTTCAATTCAAATTCCATTTTGCCAACAGGGTCTCTGACAGTCACTTGGAAGAAGTCAAGAAAGGGCGATAATTAAAAGCTACCTACACCCACCACCAGGAAAGAATTTGAAAAAACAAAACTTTTAATTAGGGAATCCGCTAGGAGAAAACTCCAGGTGTAGGTGTGTGGTGCACACTAAGCTACTGCTAAGTGGATGCAAGCACAAGCTCTAATCCCACCGCTGAACACCAATATGCTGGACCTGGGGTTACCAGTCCACCTAGGGTAGCCTGGCACAGAGTGGGTAAGACTAAACTTAGAGGTAAATTGTGTTACGCTTGCATCACACCTCGCACAGTAATTCAGCGCCCATCCACAAAAAGAACGACTCTACACCAGTTTAGGAACATAAGGTTTACTTTATAAAAATCTTTTTTTGTATCTCTTTTGTCCCTTGGCAAGGTTTAAATTTCTTACAGTAAATTTCTCCACGTTTGATCATCGACATTCATAAGGTTTACATTGCATAAGGTAATACTTTTCCCCAAGATGAAAGATTCTCAGCAACTACCCTTGCACCTTCATTTCTCAGCTAAGTATCACAATTAGATGAGGTAAACAACAAGGATAACACTTTCTTATGAGGACATCAATAAGTACATTACCCACCAAGGCTCATTTGTCATTTCAGTATGCAGTTTAAAGTTCAGTCTATCACTCCGCAGGTTGTACAGTTGAATATATATCTATACGGGTTCCCCAGCGGTATACAGCGCCAGGACGCCACGTAACGAGGTAACAGTGCGCTTTACAAGTATACATACATTACATTACATACATAACTGAACAGCTGAATCTAGGAATGGAACAAGCAGATTTTTATCTTCTCTCGTATAGCTTTCTAATTTCAGCTTCTATCATAGGGGCCTATCCGGTACACAACAGCAATCTTTCCAACCTAAAACAAATCACATGCAGCATCAACACATTCCCTCCTTTTCCATCGGTAAATGTACCAGGGCCCGCAAGGTTGTTTTAACTTCCCTTCGCGGAGAACTCCCTCAGGCTAAAGGCATAAGGTTCCCTCCTTCCCCTTCTATTGAAGTCTCCTCCCACGCAGGGAAAGTGTCTTACTTAGCCGGAACAGCAGTCGGGGACATTAAGCTGCGTTGAAGTTACAATCGATCAAGGTCTGCAGGCACTTCCCTCAGTTTAGGGTCACGGTCTCAGTCACGGGTTATCTCCTCCTAACAGCCCTTCTCCTCTGGCCCCGTTCCTTAACTAATGTCAATGTTAGATTGAAACGGCCCACCTCAGCACTGGTTTGTGGTTGAATTCCTGTCAATAATTGAGGCGCTGTGCTTTTAGCGCTCCTACGTCTCCTCCCTCGCCGGCTTCGACAGTGGTTCCTGGGCTCCTCTGGGATCCTCCCCTTGACTGGCTTCACCCGGGGTAGTTCCCGCCCTAGTCTGGCCTCCTCTCACTTTTCCCCTCCCCTAGCGTCGCCGCTGTTGCTTAGAAGGGCGGTACGTAACTCCCACCTTTCTGCCTGGCGGCCTCCCTCAGCAGCTTCCGCCTCCCCCTTCTGGCTTTGCTCCGTGGCCCGAAGGGCTCCGCTATCTTCGCGTGGCGCACCTCACCTCAGACACCTGTCGCATGAAGGACTGTCACCGCAACGGAGTTCCGAGGAGTCGCTGATCCCCCCACCACTCTGGTAGGTTCCTGGTCTAGAAGGGCAACCTAAGGTAGGTCACAGCCGCAGACAAAGCAGATCTTGCCCCGAGGTCATACAGCGGCTAAGTTCTACATTGCCTGAAGTGAGGGGGGAGGGAGGGGGTCAAGGGAAGAATGATCCGGTTCCCACAGATAATGTAGCGATCACTTCTGTGGGTAAACACTCCCTGGTTAATATTAGAAATAAAGAGGCTGGTACACTGGATGGGCTAGAGCGGTGGAGAAGGGACAACGTCAGGAACTAGGAAGAGCAGCCCCAGAAGGTGGTCAAGCTTCCCACACTGCGCCAACCTCCTTCTTCCACAGCCTAAGGTCCAACTGTCCACACCTCAGCACTCAACTCAACAACAAAATGGCCGCACAACATTCCATTATTTATAGTCTCGGTCTAGAGGGCCTAGAGTGGTCCAGAAGGTTCTGGAACCCCTCATGTTGCCCAGTGTCCCCAAACCAAAAGATAGGAGTTAGCAGTTATCAGACCACCATTTACTCTCCATTTTGAAAGGGCACCTATACCTCAGAATTATGTGGAGATGACAAGGCACCAAAAACCCTTGGAACAACACCAAAAAATGTTAGTGGACACAAAAATGAAAGGAGTTAGGAGGCAAAAAGGGGACACAAATTAAATAAATAAATAAGAGGGATCACCCAAAGGGCTGACAGGTCTAGCAGTGTCTCTCCCAGACTCTTAATGTGGCTCATACATGTTGCTGGGGTAGAAGGTGTGGGCGTTACCACTGCAGTGATGCTGCCAGGGGTACTGGGAGTACCAGAAAAAATGTCTGTCGCTTCTTCACTTCCCCCCTGCACGATCAGCCCCTCGTCATCATCAGATGCAATATGAATGGATACATTTGGATTTGTTGTACTTTTCTATTCCCGGATCTTCCTTAGGTGCGCCTCCCAAATGATAGTGTGGTATTTTTGGAGATGACCTCTCTGGCCTCCGGTACCATAGTTGGTACCAAGCTTACCCCGACTTTCTACACTTTCACAAATCGAACAAACAACCATATTTTCCGCATTTTTGCTAACACTAAAGAAGTCCCAAACTGGGGACTGGAGATGTCTGCTGGTGGTGGAGGTGCTACTTTCAATGTCAAATGAAGTGGAGGATGAGCGTGGCTGAATTTGACTCTGTTGTGCACTTACAGCACCACTACTTGAGGTAATGCAGGTCGAGCTGGATGGAGGTCCCTGCCGGCCCTTCTGATGAAAAAATATGGAAGCTGTAGGTCGTGTTGGTGTAGTAGTAACTGCGTTGGTGGTGGTACCAGTGCAACGCCGCCCACATCCCGCTCAGCAGCAATTCGGGATAGGGTAAAAATGTCTGCCTGCTGCATGCCCGCTGGGGCTGGAGTGACGTCTGTGATGACTGGGTCATCGTCAGACTGTTCATCAGCAGCAGAATACACCACTTCTTGCTCGTCGTCATCATCAGCCATAAGTGAAAGCCTTGCGGGAACCTTCCTCTTAGGCTTAGCTACCTTTGTCGGCTCATGGCATGCCTCACTTTCAGACTGCATTGGTGGGTTCCAATCAACATCAAGGTCATCAGAAGGAAAGGGGCTTGAAGAAGAACTTGTAGTAGTAGCCCTCCTTGACCTTTTTCTTGCTGGGGATCTGGAAGACAATGGATCATCATCAGGAGGAGTGGCTTCCTCGGATGATAGCTCCGCTTGAATCTCGATTTCCTGATGTGCCCCTACTTCTGGAGGAACAAGCATTGTGGGCAGTTGTGCCGCTCCATGCGCCTCTAGTTGCGCCTCTCCATGCACTTGCACATCTCCTTGCGCCTCTCCTTGCGCCTCTTCTTGCACCTCTCCTTGCGCATGTACTTGCGCGTGTACTAGTTGCACCTGTGGTTGTCGTTGCAGCTGTGGTTGTTGAACACTTGTCAGATGAGTTACACCATGCATTGATTGGATGCTACTTTCTTGCGATGAGCCAACATCACTAGTCGACGGTGATTGAGCAATTACAGTGGCTGCCTCTGCAGAACTCATGGGCTTGGACCTAACTTGGCTTGGTGGCACTGATCCCAATGAAGCGGAGGTGCTGCTCTCAGCTTGGTCCCCGGCGGACACTGCTGCTGCTGTAGGTGTACTTTTTTTTCCCCCAAAAAGGTGTCTGTGGGCACACCAGTCTCCTTGGTAGGTGGTGCCACTTGCTTCTTCTGCTCCTTCTTACTGGCAGTGGCACTGGCAACTTTTTTCGTAGAGGCGCCACGGCCACCTTTCTTTGGGCCCATCTTCCTGAGATGTTAGAACAGCAGCACACAGTTGCCCAAGTTGCAGAGTTGTCTGTGGCCACACGTGATGTCACGTGACGTTGTGCTGCACACACCGCTGCAGGACTTCTTACTGGCACTGATGATGAACGATGACTGATGTGATTCTCTTGTGCACCTAAAAGCAAAGGAAGCCAGAGGAACATCAGTTAAATAAATGTTGCATATGTCGTGCTTCAATTAATATTTGCAACTAGGCATTGCATTTATTATTATTACAACAACACACCCAAAAACGGAAAGACACAAAATAAAAATTGCAATTCGAATCCAAAATGGATGTTTAAATTAATAGAAGAGAGACCACACAGAGAGAGTTGGTGCATGCACCACTGAATACCCCTGGGCCTAATGGATGAAAGCAAGGCAAAGTGGGTGCAGGCCTGAGCACACTGCCTGGCTTTAAAATGGCCCCTTGACCCCCAGCCACATGGCCAGGTCCTGCCTGGACCAGGCCTCAAAATGGCCCCCACCTACATGGCCAGGCCCCAACAACACCCCAATAAGTCGAAAAACACACAAAAATCACCACAATAAAATGCCATCCATGCCCTCAATGATGTTTAAATTCAAGACACCCCACATTAAGACTTGGTCCATGCACCACTGAGTACCCCTGGGCCTAATGGACCTAATGGATGAACGCAAGGTAAACTGGGTACAGGCCTGAGCACACTGCTTGGCTTCAAAATCGCCCCTTGACCCCCAGACCCATGGCCAGGCCCTGCCTGGGCCAGGCTTCAAAATGACCCCCACCCACAAAGCCAGGCACCAACAACACCCCAAAAAGTAAAAAAACACATGAAAATCACCACAATCCAATGCCATCCATGCCCTCAACGATGTTTAAATTCAAGACACCCCACAGAAAGACTTGGTCCATGCACCACTCACTACCCCTGTGCCTAATGGATGAAAGCAAGGCAAACTGGGTGCAGGCCTGAGCACACTGCCTGGCTTAAAAATGGCCCCTTGACCCCCAGCCACATGGCCAGGCCCTGCCTGGACCAGGCCTCAAAATGGCACCCACCCACAAGGTCAGGCCCCAACAACACCCCAAAAAGTCAAAAAACACACAAAAATCACCACTGAGTACCCCTGGGCCTAATGGATGAAAGCAAGGCAAACTGGGTGCAGGCCTGAGCACACTGCTTGGCTTCAAAATGGCCCCTTGACCCCAGCCACATGGCCAGGCCCTGCCTGGACCAGGCCTCAAAATGGCCCCCACCCACAAGGCCAGGCCTCAACAACACACCAAAAAGTCGAAAAACACACAAAAATCACCACAATCCAATGCCATCCATGCCCTCAATGATGTTTAAATTCAAGACACCCCACAGAAAGACTTGGTCCATGCACCACTCACTACCCCTGGGCCTACTGGCTAGTGTGGCTTTACAGGCACCCCAAAAGTAAAAAAAAAATTCCACATATAGTGAGCTAAAATTCAATGACGTAAATTAGATTTAAGTTCAACAAAACTCACAGAAACAGTTGTATCATGCTCCCATGACTAACCCTGGGCCTACTGGATACTGTGGCTACCCACAATATATATTTTTTAAGTTGTGAAAAAGTTTTAAAATTGTAGTGGCAGCAACTGCAATGCCCCAAACAAACCACACCAACTTACTTGTAAAATATCAAATCCAAAAGTGATCCAAAGTCCAAAAAGTCCTCAAATACAAATATCCAGCAGCAGCCACAAAGTCCTTCCAGCTCCAGATCCAAATGAAAAGTGACCAGGACATTGACAAAGCACTGAGAGGAGCCTGCTGGACAGGAACAGGAAGTTGGAGACTTTGGGGCATTTCCTTCCTCCCCCCCCTCCCCCAAACAGTGCAGCCAAATGTCAATCTGAGGATTTTCAGAAGGTTTATGCTGCCTGCTGTGGTTTTCTTGTGCAGAATTGCAATTTTTGCAAGTTCGGGAAAGCGAGCTGTTCAAATCTCCCGCCGGAAGTCAGCTGCACGCCGCATCTACGTGTTCGCAATTGTTTACTCCCGCGATACGTGATCGCGGGCCCTTATGACCTACTCGGGTTGTCAAACTCTCGCTGTGCAAGATAGTGGGCCGCGATGACGTACACGTGGTCGAAAAACTCTTGCGCGATCACGCAGCAAGATCCAAAAATTGCGCAGCACACGCAAACCGGGAGAAAAACAACTCGCGGACTCTGAATCACAGTAAGTCAACGCAGCGAGCGCGATATTGTATTTTTCAAGCGCGACCAAGCAAAAAAATCCGCCAGCTTGCGAATTGCGGATTTTGGGGCAAATATGCGCTATTCGCGGACCGCGAATTTGCCAAAAATCGGCAAATTCCGTGAACGGAACGGATTTTCAGCCCACCGTTAAGTTAGATGCACATTGGAGGCAGAACAGCATCTTTTATGACATACTAACTATATATTTTTTCATAATGATAGTGAGACTTTGGTGAGACAGCTGGGCCACTCTGGTCAGCAGATACTGGCCTCATTGCACTCTGGTTCAAATTCTATGTAGATGAGGTTATGGATTTGGGTTTGTTGTTTATATCAAAATGAGTGTTCTTAAACTTTTAAAGGGACAAATAAATCACATTTATGTAAATTAATAATCTGAGTAAAAGTACAGTGCTACTTATTGCACAAAATTTGCTGAACATAATTTAATTTTGTTGCCACATTTACATTACTTAGTTTATAGTTATTAATAAAATGTTTGTTATTAGAATAGGTTAAAACGTTAATACAAATCAATTCCCAGAATACAGTGACACGATTTCCAGAATCAGTACTGGGACATTGTAGATCTAGTGCCATGGATTCATTTGTTCAAACCTCTACTAGCACCATTTTTTTTTGTTGATATTATAAGATCTCAAGAAAGATATTATGTGTTAAGTTAATATCATAATAGCTGGTAGTGCCACATTGTTTGGGGCAATTAAATACTATATGATCAAGGCCCTTGTTGCCCGAAACGCGTCATGCGAGGAGTGAGAAGAAAAGGATAATAAACTTACCTGCTATTTTAAAGCTGTCTGGTGGTCCACTGATTCCGTGTTCGCCGAAATGAGGTACAGGAAGGAGTTGCATATATATATATATATATAAGGAAACAGGTTGTCCTGTCGCAGCGGGAGCACAGTCCAGTGGGTGCCCGCGTTGAGACCAGGACAGTTAAGATATTAAGCGGACGATATGCATCAACCCACTGGGGTGTTAATTTGTGACATTGCAGCAGGCACGTTTAATGGACTCACAAGAGGTAACTTCAAGCACACTACAGGGACCAGAAGTAAAACAATACACAAAAATCACCACAATCCAATGCCATCCATGCCCTCAACGATGTTTAAATTCAAGACACCCCACAGAAACACTTGGTCCATGCAACACTCACTACCCCTGGGCCTAAAGGATGAAAGCAAGGCAAACTGGGTGCAGACCTGAGCACACTGCCTGGCTTCAAAATGGACCCTTGACCCCCAGCCACAGGGCCTGGCCCTGCCTGGATCAGGCCTCAAAATGGCCCTCCCCCACATGGCCAGGCCCCAATAACACCCCAAAAAGACAAAAAACACACAAAAATCACCACAATCCAATGCCATCCATGCCCTCAACGAAGTTTAAATTCAAGACACCCCACAGAAAGACTTGGTCCATGCACCACTCACTACTCCTGTGCCTAATGGATGAAAGCAAGGCAAACTGGGTGCAGGCCTGAGCACACTGCCTGGCTTAAAAATGGCCCCTTGACCCCCAGCCACATGGCCAGGCCCTGCCTGGACCAGGCCTCAAAATGGCACCCACCCACAAGGTCAGGCCCCAACAACACCCCAAAAAGTCAAAAAACACACAAAAATCACCACTGAGTACCCCTGGGCCTAATGGATGAAAGCAATGCAAACTGGGTGCAGGCCTGAGCACACTGCTTGGCTTCAAAATGGCCCCTTGACCCCCAGCCACATGGCCAGGCCCTACCTGCACCAGGCCTCAAAATGGCCCCCACCCACATGGCCAGGCCCCAACAACACACCAAAAAGTCAAAAAACACACAAAAATCACCACAATCCAATGCCATCCATGCCCTCAATGATGTTTAAATTCAAGACACCCCAAAGAAAGACTTGGTCCATGCACCACTCACTACCCCTGGGCCTACTGGCTAGTGTGGCTTTACAGGCACCCCAAAAGTTTAAAAAAAATTCCACATATAGTAAGCTAAAATTCAATGACGTAAATTAGATTTAAGTTCAACAAAACTCACAGAAACAGTTGTATCATGCTCCCATGACTAACCCTGGGCCTACTGGATACTGTGGCTACCCACAATATATATTTTTTAAGTTGTGAAAAAGTTTTAAAATTGTAGTGGCAGCAACTGCAATTTCCCAAACAAACCACACCAACTTACTTGTAAAATATCAAATCCAAAAGTGATCCAAAGTCCAAAAAGTCCTCAAATACAAATATCCAGCAGCAGCCACAAAGTCCTTCCAGCTCCAGATCCAAATGAAAAGTGTCCAGGACATTGACAAAGCACTGAGAGGAGCCTGCTGGACAGGAACAGGAAGTTGGAGACTTTGCGGCACTTCCTTCCTCCCCCCCCAAAAAAAGTGCAGCCAAATGTCAATCTGAGGATTTTCAGAAGGTTTATGCTGCCTGCTGTGGTTTTCTTGTGCAGAATTGCAATTTTTGCAAGTTCGGGAAAGCGAGCTGTTCAAATCTCCCGCCGGAAGTCAGCTGCACGCCACATCTACGTGTTCGCAATTGTTTACTCCCGCGATACGTGATCGCGGGCCCTTATGACCTACTCGGGTTGTCAAACTCTCGCTGTGCAAGATAGTGGGCCGCGATGACGTACACGTGGTCGAAAAACTCTTGCGCGATCACGCAGCAAGATCCAAAAATTGCGCAGCACACGCAAACCGGGAGAAAAACAACTCGGCGAACTCTGAATCACAGTAAGTCAACGCAGCGAGCGTGATATTGTATTTTTCAAGCGCGACCAAGCAAAAAAATCCGCCAGCTTGCGAATTGCGGATTTTGGGGCAAATATGCGCTATTCGCGGACCGCGAATTTGCCAAAAATCAGCAAATTCCATGAACGGAACGGATTTTCAGCCCACCGTCAAGTTAGATGCACATTGGAGGCAGAACAGGATGCCTCTTTTATGACATACTAACTATATATTTTTTCATAATGATAGTGAGACTTTGGTGAGATAGCTGGGCCACTCTGGTCAGCAGATACTGGCCTCATTGCACTCTGGTTCAAATTCTATGTAGATGAGGTTATGGATTTGGGTTTGTTGTTTATATCAAAATGAGTGTTCTTAAACTTTTAAAGGTACAATTAAATCACATTTATGTAAATTAATAATCTGAGTAAAAGTACAGGGCTACTTATTGCACAAAATTTGCTGTACATAATTTAATTTTGTTGCCACATTTACATTACTTAGTTTATAGTTATTAATAAAATGTTTGTTATTAGAATAGGTTAAAACGTTAATACAAATCAATTACCAGAATACAGTGACACGATTTCCAGAATCAGTACTGGGACATTGTAGATCTAGTGCCATGGATTCATTTGTTCAAACCTCTACTAGCACCATTTTTTTTGTTGATATTATAAGATCTCAAGAAAGATATTATGTGTTAAGTTAATATCATAATAGCTGGTAGTGCCACATTGTTTGGGGCAATTAAATATTATATGATCAAGGGCCCTTGTTGCCCGAAACGCGTCATGCGAGGAGTGAGAAGAAAAGGATAATAAACTTACCTGCTATTTTAAAGCTGTCTGGTGGTCCACTGATTCCGTGTTCGCCGAAATGAGGTACAGGAAGCAGTTGCATATATATATATATATATATATAAGGAAACAAGTTGTCCTGTCGCAGCGGTAGCACAGTCCAGTGGGTGCCCGCGTTGAGACCAGGACAGTTAAGATATTAAGTGGACGATATGCATCAACCCACTGGGGTGTTAATTTGTGACATTGCAGCAGGCACGTTTAATGGACTCACAAGAGGTAACTTCAAGCACACTACAGGGACCAGAAGGCTTTGCTTAATGGCCCTCGCCCACTGGGGCTGGTCCGAGTGCGAGTCTTCTATGTCTGGAGTTTTGGAACTTTAAGAAATTCCTCTAAAATCAGTCGAACTACGAATTCCAATTTACTCACCTTTTATCAGGAGAGACCTCATTGCTGCATCTTTTAGCTCACTACTGATCCTGAAAAGTAATTCTAACCATACTTACAGTAACTTGAATTTCCTTGCATAGGCTAACATTGACTGCTTTCACTTGGAAATTCTTCTAAGTGTGGAGTTTTGGAACTTTAACAAATTCCTCTAAAATCAACCGAACTACGAATTCCGATTAACTCACCTGTTATCAGGAGAGACCTCATTGCTGCATCTTTTAGCTCACTACTGTTCCTGAAATGTAATTTTAACCGTACTTACCAGTAACTTGAATTTCCTTCCATAGGATATCATTGCCTGCTATATAAAATATATACACAATAAAAAAATATAAAATAAAATAAATAAATATTACAATTTCAATATTTTTAAAAACATTTTTTTTCAATTGATATTAAAAATATGTAATGTAATTTAAAAAATAAATTATCTAAAAATAAATACTTTAAGACAATGTAGTAAATCAGTATAAAAAATATAACAATTAATACATTTAAAAATTATCATTTACAAAACCTTTGAAATTCACTGAAAAAACATAGGTTTCAAAAACGTTATAGTTAGGAATTAGCATTTAAAAAACCTTAGAAATTCACTGAAAAAAACATAGGTTTCGGCCATGTTACAGTTAGGAATTAGCATTTAAAAAACCATAGAAATTCACTGAAAAAAACATAGATTTCACACATGTTATAGTTAGCTGGACATTTCACTCCTACAAAACCATTGAAATTTCCCCGTTATAGTTAGTAAAGCTAACTATAACTCGCGCGCCCGCAATGCATTGCTGATGACGTCACACATTACATCACTCATGACATGGCCAGTGACATCACTGATGACATCTCAAATGACATCACAGATGACATCACTGATGACATCATCCTTGTGAAAGAGTGGCAGACCTCCTCTCACCCTAATATAACCTTTGATACACACATTCAAAAATAGATACAAAAATTTTCAAAAAATGGAGATACCAATACCAGCTACAACAACCTATTCAGTAATTCCAACATCTACATAAACATCCACTCATTCACCGACACTTCTATATAGTCACTCATACATGTACTCACTCATCATATGTACTCATATACCTATACATCCTGTTACACACTGATACTCATCCATAGAGTTACTTACACACATAGTCACAGATGCAAATAAACTATCAAACATCCATTTACTTGCATATACAGCTATACACACACCACTACACTTACTTCTACAGAAACGTACACATACTTTCTCTCTTAATCAATCACTTATAGAAACACATACTTATTTATACAGGAACTCTTCCAAACTCTCACTCTCACATATACTCACTTATATACATCAATACTCACATATACTAGTTTAAAACATATGTAGTTACTCATAAAGACACTATTGAGACAATCATTTGCTCACTAACACACCCATACACACACTCATCCACCCACAGTCCTGCACACATGCTGTCTTCTAAACACATACAAACAGTGAGTCACTCATTCATGTATCTATACGCTAAGTAATATCCCCCACCGAACCATACAGACACTCATACTGATACTCAAAAAACAAACTAATAACCCATATACACACTCATGTAGCTATTCGCCAACCCATGCAGCCACTTATACACAAAGTGAGACACTGATACAGATATTTAAATATTTAAACATTACTCGTTAATACGTGTATTCACTAAGATACACTTAATAAGTCAGTTATACAATCAATTTTACAAAAAAAACATCCATTTAGACACTTATTTACCCATTTATTCTTCCATCGACCTTTAGATAAACATATATAAAAAATATGTATTTTTCAGAAAGACACACATTCACTGGATGATGTCATCAGTGATGTCATTTGAGATGTCATCAATGATGTCATGAGTGATGTCACTGACCATATCATAAGTGATGTAATATGTGACGACATCAGCAGTGCATTGCGCGCGTGCAAACTAACTATAACAGGGGAATTTCAATGGTTTTCAAGGGTTTTGTATGAGTGAAATGTCCGGCTAACTATAACATGTGTGAAACCTATGGTTTTTCCGGGGAATATATATATATATATATATATATATATATATATATATATATACATATATATATATATGAGGCATACAACGTCTTCTACAGTTGATGGAACAAGACGAGACGAACCCGCAACTGGTGCAATTTTAGTTTATTTTAAGCCCAACACCAAATCCACCATAACGTTTCAGCCCGCGAAGGGCCTTGATTACTTGATCAGCGCGCAAGTTATAGTTAGCTAAACTAACTATAACGGGGGAATTTCAATGGTTTTGTATGAGTGAAATGTCCAGCTAACTATAACATGTGTGAAACCTATGGTTTTTTCAGTGAATATATACTTTAACCACATTGGTGCTAAGGCTTTTCCAGCTGGGTGCTGACAAGTCAGATTTACCATTGTTCATGACACGGTCAGCTCGTCATTAGCACAGCTCCAGTGTACTGCATGACGAGCTGACCTTGTCATGAGCATGGAAGGGGTTAAAAGATGTCATAATAATGAGGTGGCGTGTCTTAAATATTTTATTGTGGGAGCTATTCTCAAATCGCGCAGGGGTGGCGATCGTGAACGGCAATTGCGTCAATTAGAAACCAAAATGATACTATAATTTTACAGCAAATGGCCAAAAGGGCTCAATAATACAGAGGAATTACACCACTTTCTGTAAATAGTATGTACCCTAGATATTGTGTGCAATACTTGGTTTTATTTTCTGATGATGTAGATGGTAGTATAACATCAGGATTGCTGGCGTCGGTAAATCATTTGTATATCTCCGCATGAAACATAGGTTCCCTAATTTCATGTATATAAAAAGTAATGAGTAAAGAGTAGTAACGGAGGATACATCTGTGATAATCGGATATAAAAATTTGGTTTAACATCTATTTCCATTTGGCTATGAAAGTATAAATATTGTATATAATCAAATCAGAGGATTTTGTATAATGAATTTTAACTCTTTTTTGTATTAATTTTACCAAATGATAAAGTTTTAATGCACTATTTATATATTCTTAAACAATGTTTTATCCTATTTATAAGGATTCATTGTTGTTGAAGATATGATGAGTAGATGTTATTTATCATGCGGTTTGCACATTACAATACTTATTTGCGCAGTAGATTTCTTTGCACAGTATATGGATTTTGCACATTCAAGCACTAAACACTTGCGTAGATTTGCACATGTTACAGATATACAAATTATATTTATGATGACATGAAATTTTGATATGTGATGAAACTTGGAGGTTGAGGTCTGGAATGGAAACAGATTTATAAAGCGCATGGTTACCCGTGGGCGTCCCAGCGCTGTGAGAAGAGATATCAACAGATGAAGCGGATGCTTAAGGACCCTAAGGGAAAAGAAAAGTTTTCAAGTGCTTGCGAAACTTCTGGAGGCTGGGCTCGGTGCGGATGCTAAGGGGAAGGGAGTACCAGAGTATGGCGGCATTGACGGAAACACGACGTCCTCCTGTACGTGCCTTTTTTATTCCAGGAACATTAGCGAGGCACAGGTGGTCAGATCTCAGTGCGCTAATGGCTTTGTAGTGGCCAATCAGACTTCTAAAGATGGGGGGGGGCCTTGCCCTGTAAGGACCTGTGCATAATGCACAGGGATTTAAATTTAATTCTTTCTCGAATTGGCAGCCAGTGCAGGGATCTGAGGGCGGGTTTAGCTGAGAGCTTGATTGATGATCCCGTTAGCAATCTCGCTGCCGAATTCTGTATGAGTTGTAATTTGTTTATGGTTGATTCTGGGGCCCCCAGATATAGGGCATTACCATACTCCAACCTGGAAAGAATTAGTCCCTGAATAAGAAGTTTCCTGGAGTGGGGAGGTAGGAGAGGGAGAATTTTCCGTGTGGTACGGAGTAGGCCAAAACACACGCCCGCGGTTTTCTTCACTTGGGCATTGAGAGAGAGATCTTGGTCGAGCCAAATTCAAAGACTTTTAATGTCTCTTTTTGGGAGGGGAGCTGCTCCCATATAAGTGGGCCACATGGAGTTAAGAATGGATGAAGTCTTATGTCCTAGGAGCATAAGCTCCGTTTTATCTCCATTTAATTTCAGGAGGGATTTGTTCATCCAACCAAAAATCTCGGACAAGCAGGACCGAAGGTTCTCGGAGCAGTGGTCTGATTGGTTTATTGAGACGACCAGTTGTGTGTCGTCTGCATAGGTGATTAATCTAATTCCAAAAGGGGTAACAATGTCTTCCAGTGGGGACATATAAACATTAAAAAGTGTTGGGCTCAAGGATGAGCCCTGTGGTACGCCACACTGGAGAGGGATGGATTTGGAGCGAATGTTACCTTCCGAGACCTGGAAGGTTCTGTTGTTTATAAGGATTTTAACCATGCCAAAGCTGATCCTGAAACTCCCAAGTTTCTGAGGCATTAGATGAGGATACGGTGATCAACCGTATCAAAGGCCGCACTTAAATCCAGTAAGATCACTGCTGCTGATCCTCCTGAGTCCAAGATCTGCCTCGCCTCTTCAACCACCACTATCAGGGCGGTGTCCGTGCCCTGCCCAGGGCGGAAGCCTGTCTGGGAGCTGCGAAGCAGCTCACCTGTTTCCAAGAAGGCGGACAATTGTTGGTTTGCGAGTTTTTCCGCAATCTTACTATTCCCCGGCAGTAAAGAGATGGTCGATAGCTGGCCATCTCGGAGGGATCCAGCTGAGGTTTCTCTAGCAGGGCTCTTACTATAGCATTTTTCCAGCTAGGCGGGACAATACCTTGGGAAAAGGAGGAGTTGATTAGATCGGTGGCTAATGGTGTGATGATTGATGATGCCAGTTTCATGATGTGCATTGGTGCCGGATCACACGGGGAACCACTTTTAATTGATTGCCATCTTTTTTTAAATTCCTCCCTGGTAATTGGGGAGAAGGAGTCCAGAAGTGGACCGGTTATTGAGGCACTGAGAGTGTTAAGTTCTGATGGCTGGTCAGTGCAAGGTAGGATTTTTAAAATGTTTTGGATTTTGCTTGCGAAGAATTCAGCAAGCAAATTACATCTAGACCCTGAGATGTCAGGAATGGGGGGGGGTCAGGGACTTTCAGGAGTTCCTTCACTATACGGAAGGTCTCTCTTGACGAATTTGAGGAGGCTCGGATTTTCTCCTCAAAGAAAGCCGCCTGGGTAGCTTTAAGTAATGATTTGTTGACCTGATGGCTATTCTGTATGCAGATTTTTTGTTGTTAGCCCAGTCTTTCCTCCAGGCCAGTTCTAATTTTTTGCATACTTTCCTCTGGTCCATGAGTTCTGATGTATACCAAGGAGATTTAAAAGGTCTACTTTTTTTCTCTAATCTTTTCCTGGGTAGAGCGCTGTTCAGTGAATTTTCGATCCAGAGTGAAAAGTTTTTATCCGATATCAGCGGATCTGGATCATGTGTGGGGGATGTATGCTCCAACAACCTTATCCAACTCTCAAGTGGAAGTTTGGACCAGGCTCTCTCTTGGCTTGTGTCTCCGGGACTCGGGAGGTACCCGAAGTAAATTGCCAATTAAATGGGGTTAAGAAATGGTCGGACCAAGGGATAGGTAGGGGTTTCTTGAGCTCCAGAGTGGAGATATTGGAGAATATGGGGTAGAGGAGGTGCCCCTTGGTATGAGTGGCATGTAGACTTTTGAGAGGAAGGTCATAGGATTTTAAGTCAAGTAATAATTCACCTGCCACTTTATCTAGGGGGTCATCGAAATGCAAATTTAAATCTCCCAATAATGTGAAATTGGACGAGGTAGAGGCTAGGGAGATAACTGTCTCCAGTAATGACCTACCAAACTGCCCTATGGTGCCCGGGGGTGGTACAGAAGTAGACCTGACATGGTTCTTATTTGAGAGATCTGAATAATGAAATGGACATTCTCACAGTCAGAAATCCTGCTGTCTACCAGCCTACATGATAGCTGGTTTTTATATATAATAGGGAGGGAGCACTCCATTGTCTGCAATGGAGCTCCCAACATTCCAATGTTCTAATAAATTGTAACGTAGACCTCAAAAACCTTCAAATTGTATTTATACAGTAATCACATAATATGTCTAAAACAATGAAATTCATGTATTTATACAGGAATATTTATAAATGTATTTTAGCAGACATATCATAAATGATTTTCTTGATCATCAAATGCTGTTAGAAAAGAGATATCTGCAGTAACATAGTATTTCTTCGCTATTAGCTATCACGTGACTGCGTCACATGGTGTAGGGGAGTACACAACTAAGCATTTAAAAAAGTGAGTGGTTTGTTGCAGCCATTATGTGATCAAGGGCTTTTCAAGCCCGAAACGCGTCATCTTGTGAAACTTGGCAGCAAGAAATAAAATGGAACATCTTGCCTAAATCCTTGTAGTCTGTTCTCCTTCTTCGCCGGCTTCTCGTAGCTGGAGGTGGTTAGGACGTTCGTTTGGATATGGATATATATATATATTGGTTGATATGATGTCCAAATGTTGGATAACATCTGTACGATAGTGTTTCATATGTGAGTTGCAATAATGAGAATATTGTTCCATGGTTATAGGCAGAAAAATATGAATACATTGAGAATGCAGTGAGTTGTGACTGACATCAATTAACATCACATAGGTTATAAGAGTTTAAAGAGAGTGAAATAGTTATTGTCTGAGAGGTAGTGTTGTACTTATCAGTTTCCACTTCAACTGGACTTTCATGATGCCGTCACTGTGGAGTATAAACAACACTTTCTCCTCCCAGGCCATGATGTTGAGGGCCCTGGAAAGACCACCACCAGTTGCCAAGGCCTCTTAATGTGTTCCAGAAGCAACGGAATGGACTCTCCCTGCAGGTCAATTTGCCGCTCATGGATACACTCCTTGAAGGGTCTAGGGTATGGAGACAGCATTCACCTTATCCATGATTTTGTTCTACATCTCCCTTTTCTGGCTCCAGTGCTCCAAACAATAGTGTCTCTGTCCTAGTTATCTCATCTGTCATAATAACTCATTTTTTGTGAGCCTGAGTTGTCTTCTTTAAGGCATTGTAAAAAGGAAAGATGAAGAAGGCATGCTGCTAGTGCATCATGTTGGGTGTGGTAAATAGATTATATGGTTTGAGGACTGTCTTTTCTGGTGTGAGCTGCAGATGTTGTTTTGAAATATATATATAGATATTTCGTGACAGATGTGTGTGTAAACAATGACAGACAATTCTGCCATGTGAAACCCTGTCTGCCATTACTGTACTCCATTGTGAAGGTTCCTCCATCCCACTCTGACGATGGACATCTCTAAATTTAGCAATCAGATGTCTCCCATACCAACATTAACTGAGTTGCATCCGTCGACGGTGGATGATCAGTGGACTGATATTGGACAACTAAGGTTTGTCCGATGGACCATCCTCCCGCATGATGGACAAGGGTGCGTGAGGCTTAACCCCCAAATGAGGCAGAATGATATCTATCAGCCTTGTGGATAGACCGGTCCATCTGTGACAGAGGAAATTCTGGACGCCAAATTCTAAATCAGGTCCTAAGTTATTAACACACATATTAAGTCACTACATCCAGGGGCTTCCCTGGTTCCATGGTGATTTGTAGCACGTTGCAAGTTCAAAAATGGCATTGGTCTGCTGACTGCTTTCACCCCCACAATTGCAAACCTTTAAAATACAAATTGGGGATTGAAATCTAATTTAAAAACAAGTGCCCAAGCATAACAAATATATTGATTGATAGAGGAATGCATTGTAGTTTTGAAATGCACTACGAACCTTTCAACACTGGCTTTCTCCAGCATCCAATTTGTTATAAAGCTTTCACCTCTGCTGAGCTTGTGTGTTTTATTTCGAGCTTACTTTGTAGGTCTCATTCATCATATCTTCATCCTGTTTGATAAACCAGGCTGTCTCTCAAACAAGTTGATTTTATGAAACCAGACTTCCTGTTATTGCCTTTAATGTTAAGCTGGAGCATACATGCTGTGGCTGTCAAACCCCCGGCAGAATCGAATTTTACAGATATTGCATTCCCACAATGTTCTTTCGTAACTTCAAATAGGATTTTGTTTGTTTCCTACAAAGGAAATGAAATAATGACAGCAAACAGACACAAGTCGAAAACTGTTTTCAGAAAACAGCTCCTCATGCAAGCATAAACAACTGTTAAAGCAAATATCTGCATGTAATAAGTACATGCCAGCAGGTTTAACCAAAGACAAACAAGAAAACAAGAAGCAAGATGCCACTTGGAATATGGGGGCAACAGAATGTGGGATTGACCTGGGTATTGATTCTATTGGGCAAATGTAGGGATTGTAAACACACCGGCAGAAAAAGACCCTGCAAATGGCAGACAGCAAAGTGTCACATGTAAGTCTCATGTTCAAGTATTTGACGCAATAAGAATACGAGTTCCAACAGTATACACAGGTTGTTAAGGTCAAAATGAGCATTTTCCACTTTGACTCATATATCTCTGAATGGAATAACACCAAACCTGGCATGAAAATAGAAGTTTACTCAGACAAGTGCCTTGCTTGGTTTGGTGTAAGTCCATTACGTTGTTTTTGACATATTAGCATTTGAAAAAGATGTGGAAATGGTTTGAATGGGTAGGTTATCTAGATATTTTCGGAGTTAAAAACGTGTTTTTGATTTGCTCATAACTTAACACTGTTTATATTGCACAACATTAAGTGGTATAAAAAATCCATATTTCACAGGGAACAGTGATATTTCCAATTCTTCAGGGTTACTGTGAATTGAGTTTTTTTTTATAACAATGCATATTGTGCAATAAAAGCACCCAAACATGTAATATAAATATATATAATAACTACATAATGGCTATCACTATATATATGCCTGGCTGTAGCCAGTAGGTAGTTATAGTGAAGATCATGTTTCCATCGGAAAAGTGTTTTTTGACTTGCCTATATCTTTGGCTCAAGGTTGATGAAGCTTCACAAAATCTTCTACAAAAGGTGCGCCACTAATTCTAGTTGTTTATGGAAAGTTTCAGGTGATCCATCAAGCGGGGGCCGAGAAGAAGGAGGGTGCAAAAGTGTGTTTCCTATGTTAATTCCCAAAGAGATTTTGAACACGACTACAGCCCCAACTGCTGGGTGGAATTACACCAAATTTGGCATAAAGCTAGCTCTTGGTCCAAAAAAGAGTGCTTTTTGTTATTTGGTGTAAATCCATTCAGTAGTTTTAGAGTTATGAAAAGAAATCTGAATTTATATAAATATATAGGGATGCAGATATTCTGAGGATCTGACAGTCCCTGTGCTGATAACTGATTGGCTGCCAACACTTCAACCAGGAATTGTTGGTAGACATCTTGGGACAAAAAAAAACTTAAATAAAAAAGAAATGCGGGTAAGGACATACCCTGACCCCTTAGCCCTGGTCCTGAGGTCCACCTGGGCTCCTGCTAGGGCAAAAAAGAATTATTTTAAAAAATACATTGCCACAAAATCAAGTTCAAGTTTATTTTACGTTTATTCGGACCATTGGTCCACAAACAATACATGTCGATAAAAGGTTCATCCAACAAATAAAACAAAGCATTTCATTAACACACATAAAACCTCCTAAACATATTTAGTCTAAAAACATACAATTATCTGATCTGAAAATTACTATTTATTAAAACTCATTAAAAAGATATAAAACTGCCTTCACTTTTTGCATATATTTCCCCATAGCCACAGCAATATCTAAGTGGGCCATTTCTGTCATCAGTGTCACAGCCTGGGTCCTAATTTTAATATCATATTTCATAAAAATTGGTTTTAAAAATGTAATACGTAAGTCCAAAAATTTCAAGCAATCAAATAAGATGTGTAGCATATCACATTTGGGCCCCAAAGAGCAAAAGCAGATTCCCTCCTCATTGATCATAGCCCGCTTTACAGAATTGTTCATGTAACAAGGGTTTACCCCAATTCTTACCCTCCCAACCTCATTCCGTAATTTGCGGTCCGGTAACTTATCAGTGTAGGGGAAACATTTATCATTATTCAATGCGTCAATCATAAAGCAGATCGAAGTTTTACTAGCGAGATAGTTTTTGTCCTGTGCATGCGATAGTTCTTTCCCCGCTGACCTGAGTAACTTTTTATCAATATTAGCCACGGAGCCAATAGGGCCTACATTAACGCTCATCTTCTTACATAACTTTGTTAATTTCCCCCTGATCTCTCTTGCCCACTTTAGTTCACTATCCTGAATTTCAATTTTGCACCATTGTGAGATTTTGGTAATTGCGCCTATTTCTAGTCGTTGCCAAAATCGCAAGAGAGCCATACCAACTTGCGTACCCCATGAAGTCAGGCCTAGTTCCAATCTTACTGCCTGAACCATTGCTGACCGGGGGAGCATAAATAACTTTTTTAGGTTTTTACCTTCTTCCACATCCCAGTTTTCCTTACCACTTAGGAACAGCAATTCAGCACCATACAAAAATTGCGGGGGTCCAATAGCAGCATAAGCTTTTAGCACTGGATTGTCGGTCATAGCACCATAGGTTTTGTTAAACAATATCAGACCGCTAATCGAGGCAGAGGTTCTTAATTTAGCTGCCTCTAAGTGGGTATTCCATTTCAGATTCTGCTCGAACCATAACCCCAGATATCTATACTCTGTTACTGATTCCACTTTTTGTGACCCGATCCACCATGAGAACTCAGTTTTCCTCCGGCCAAAGCTCAATGTTTTAGTCTTGTCCATATTTATCACAAGTTTTTTCCTTAAACAGTAGTCGTTAAATACATTTAGTTTCCTTTGCAAGCCAATCTGGTCCATAATCACCAGATCATCAGCATAGAGTAAACATGCTATCTGCTTGCCATTTTGTTTCGGGCTTGCCCCAGTTGTATTTCCCAACATTAATGGTAGGTCAGCTAGGAACAGGGAGAACAACAGGGGAGCTAATACGCATCCCTGACGCAGGCCATTTCCAATTACTATTTTCCCTGATAGACTACCATCCAAGTCCAAAATTATCTGTGCCCAGTTTTTAGTATGGAGCATTTGTAGCAGCCGCAGTATATCATTAGGAATTCCCTGACTAATTAAAGCCTCCCATAGCAGCTCCCGGTCCACTAGATCGAAAGCTGCACGGAAGTCAACAAAACAACAGAATAACCTACCCCGAGATTCCATTGACTTCTGTGCTATGGCCCAAAGGGCAAAGCAGTGATCGATTGTAGAGTGGCCGGATTTAAACCCACCCTGTTCCGGGGGAATGATTTGGTTTTCCTCTGCCCAATCTTTTAATAAGTTTAATATTATTTTTGCAAAGACTTTTTCCCCAATATCCAGGAGGTTTATCAGCCTATAGTTTTTTGGTAATTTATGGCTGCCCTTTTTATGAATAGGCCTTATAATTGCCCCCTTCCAACTTTCTGGAATAATTCCCGTGTCCAGTATTACCAGAAACATCTTAGCAAAAAACTCTGCCCACCATTCTGGATTTGTTTTAATTATCACTGCCGGGAGGTTGTCTGGACCTGCAGCGCGGGTAAGTTTCAAGCTAGCTATAATCTCCGTTATATATCTTGGGGTAAAGTAGTCCTTTATATCGTCCCTCACCCGTGACCAAGCTAAGGTTCTTGGTATTGATTGTGTCGGCCATCTTCCATAGATTTCTTCCAGATAGCCAACCCAATCATCTTCGGGGTCCATACAGGCCATGGAACCAGATTTCCCGCCCACACTCTCTTGAACTAATTTCCAGTAACCTCTTGCATCCTTGGTTTCAATCACCTCCAACATTTTTGCCCAACATTTCTCTTCATACCTTCTTTTTTTATTCCGAATTAATGTTTTATACTTTAACCTTAATTTCTGAAGTGTTTGGTATAGATCCACTTTGTACATGGCCCTTACTCTTCTCTCCTTCTGTCTTATCAGTGCCTTAGCTACCCTGCATTCTTCGTAAAACCAGGGTTTCCTATTTTTTTTATCAACATAGCTACCCAATCCTGACTTTTTTGACTTGAATTCCTTCTTGAGGGAATTTGCCAGCTTACCTATGGTTAATTCAAACCATGGGATTCCTGCATTAGGATGAATACCTTCAGTTGGATTTGACCTTTGAATTTGCTTAAGCTTTTCCATCTGTTCATCTGATATGCAGGTTGTTAATCGTTTCGGGTAGTCCACATTGACCTGTAGAGCCCTATCTTTGCTTTTACGTTTCGGCATAAGTATTTCTAGCTTCAAAGGGAAGTGGTCGCTACCTGTCATATTCACCACCTCGAAATGTCTTATTTTGTCAAAACACCAGGCCTGACAAAACATGTAGTCAATTGGGCACAGTTGCTGGCCCCTCATAAAAGTCCTTCCCGCTGGCCGGTCTGCTGAAATCTTCCATTTGCACATACCATGCCAAAGGACCCCATTAGCTGGCTAAATGACTCATCCTGCTGTGAGAGTTCCCCCCTTGGAAAGAGTGCTACTTCGATATTGTTGGCTTCTAACAGTTCTTTGTGCCAACTATCAATCTTTCTGGGGTCTAATCTATGGTTAAAATCGCCTACTACTAGTACTAAATCCTTCTGATACTTAACGCTAGTTGACTCCAGATCTTCTTTCAGTTTACCCAGATTCTCCTTATAATCATGAGCCTTTCCCTTCTGTATATACATATTTATGATGCATATTCCTTCATATCGGGGATCTACCTTCTGGAATAAGATTCTGCAACCTAGTGCCCACTCACAAAGTAAAGTTAGCATTTCAACCCGTCTAACTATCTGTGTGGAGATTAGCATTAATTGACCCCCTGATGGCCTCCCCATAATATTTTTCTTTGCTGCTTTAGAATATTGGGCAAATCCTTCTGTAACTAAGGATTTTAGGGTATCGTCACACAGCCATGTCTCCTGAAGGCACACAATATCGTTATTCTTTATAATTTTGTCAAACTCTGTCTGTGCCGAAATTTTCTTATAACCATTTATATTCCATGATAGGACTGTAAGGCTGTGTGACGACCCAGACTCCTAATCGATTTCACTAAGGAATCCCTCCTCATCATACTCCCTTGGTTCTGGGGATGCTTGGGCTTCATATCTATTTCTACTTAATACACCTTCTCCATACCCTGCAGCTTCACAGTTGGTTACAGTAATTGCAATATCCTCCTTATTATTCCAGTTCGAGTTAATTAGCCTTATCTGCCGTACCCCTAGGCCAGCGTGGTTCGCCAGGAAATACTGTCCCTGTATTTCCTCCTTCCTTACCAGTCTGACGCCCTCATTTTGTAGCTCATTTTTTGCTTTTTCCACCGCTTCTTTCACCCAGGTAGAGTGAAATAGGACCTTTGTCACCTCCCCTCCTGTACTACATTCAACAAACCCTACTTCTTTGAGGTCCTTTGTCCCAATACTCCTGAGGCTTACACATTTTCCCATTATAAGTAAAAGTTGAGATCGATTTAATGGGTTTAGTTTCCTAGCTTTTTTCCCCCCTTTGCCACCATTTTCGGGTTTTAGAAAAATCCATAGGTCATTAGTTGTTGTTTGCCTGGCCCCATATTTAACCCCCTTTGAGCTAGCTTCCCTGATCATTGATATTTGATCTCTCATGTCATCTTCCATCGCCACCCTACTACACCTTGGTTTTCCTCGAGATCCTGATGGCTTTCTTTTCACACTTTTCTCCTCTCTATCCTCTCTATCCTCTAACTCTCTTATTATTTTCCATTGTTCTTCCTGTTCCATATGTGGCTTTACTTTATTCACCTCTGATCTTTGAGTTTTGTCCCTCTTATTAGCTCCTACTTCCATCATTTCTCTTTTCCTTCTTCTCATGTTCCTAGTAGGGTTTTTTTCAAGGCAGATTTTTTTACCGGTAGCCTCCCTTCGCTGAGATCTACCCGTATGATATCTCGTTTCCCCCCATTTTTTCACAATCATTGGCTGCCTGGATATATATACTGAGGGTTCCTCTTTCATTATGTTTGGAGCCCCTAACACATCTTCCTCCACCTCATTACTACCTTCCCCCTCCTGGCATCCACCTATCGGTCCAACCAGAGCCTGCATTCAACCTCTGATTTGGGTCAACTCACCCAAGATTGCTTTAGACTGGTCCCCCTGGATTTTTAGAAGGTCGTTATTTACTATGGAAACCTCTAGCAAACCTTGCAGGGTTTTTTGGAGGATCCACATAACCTCAAGCATAGAGGTGCTCGAGGCTCCTGTAACCTCAAGCCCGTGCAGTGGTGATTGCAGATGTTCATTTCCCAGAGGTTCATTTCCTAGATCAGAAGAGCAGTTCACACCCACATTTTCCTTAGGTTGCCTCATAGTTCCACTTTGATCATTTAGGTTTGGTCCATTGCTGTATATGGATAAGTCTCCCCCTTCGTCCTCTAATTCCCCCTCGAGTGACTGTTGGAATAATCTAGGCGAAGAAGACAAACGTGGGTTTAGCGGTACCCCAGATAAATTAAGGGTGGATTGGTTCAAGGAGGTTAAGACATCGTCTCTCCTGGGCTCAGAGTTTATGTCTATATCTATGACAGTACATGGCTCCTTACTAATTACATCCTTCCCCTTAAAGTGTTTTCCCAAGAAGGCTTTGATTGAGTTTGACACTGATGAATCATTACTTGTTCCTTTTTGTTTCACAGATGTAGATGTAGGTGTCAGTAGCAAGGATTGAGTAACTCTTAGGGTTTGTTTCTTTTTCCTTGTTGGCTCACTCAAAACTGCTTCCGGGTTGCCTGTCTAATCAGCATCCCCGGACTCCGAGGGGTTCTTCTCTGTCTTTTTACCCGTTTTTAAGATTTTACGGGCTTTTGTTTTAGCCGGTGCCATTTTTATAGTTTCTAGTTTTACTTTATCCGGCGCCAGGCGCGGATTCACAGTGAATAAGACTTGGTTAGTAGTATTTGCCCCCACTCCCGCAGTTACGGGGGAGAGCAGCTTGTCCTCACCTGGCTTGGCTTATTCCATTAAACAACAAATCTTGCAAATTTCCGCATTTAAATTACGAGTAGATATTGTATAGGCTACACCCCACTTACCTCTGATCCTCGGTCTGCCGTCACACCCCTCAAAACCACGTTGTATAATCCAATGGTTCCACAAAACCTTGCTGTGTGTCCCTATCAGCACCAGGGTATACAGAATTGCCAGGGCCCTCCTTCTGCCGGGCTACCATTAACTGGCTACTTGTGTCCTCTACACACCGCACTACAGGTCAGCAGCTCGGATGAGGACCTTAGCGGTGTCTTTTCCTCCGGTGTCTGCAGCCGAGGTTTGCCTTTCCCTACAGGCTTTCTCTACAGGCTCACAGTCTACCGAGGCCTTCCAGCGCCGTCCCGCCACAAAATCATAACAGAGTCGTAAATCCACGGCAAAATATTTGAAAAAAAACTTGTTTACTATATAGACCCCGGGTAGGCCACATCCCAGGGCCATAAAAAAGAAAAGGAAGGGGGCAAATGCAGCCCCCCTCTTGTGGCTCATTGAAGCAATGCGGACCACCACTTCCCTGCGGCTTTATTTATAAATGAGATGGGGGCTGTACAGACACCCTCCATTGAGCTTTTTGAGACCCAGGGACCACCACCTCCCTGGGTCTTTATTTAAATAAAGTAGGTGGTCTGTGGGGACCCCCCTCCTGGGGCTGTTTAAGCCCTGGGGACCACCACCTCCCGGGGCTAAATAAAATAAGTGAGAGGCCACAAACCCGCACTCTGAGGACCACCAACTTCCTGGGCTGTGTGCAATAATAGTGGGAGGGGGGCCATATACGACCCTGGGGACCACCACCTCATGAAGGCCGGCCCATTGAAATAGAAGGAAGGGACAACACATCCCCCCTTCTGGAGCCATCAATGTCTCTGGAGTCCGCCACCCCCAGGGCCGGCTTCTTCTATGTCCTTGGGTGCCCACCACAAGATATAGCAGTTTACTTTCACATGGGGGAAGCCGACAGCTCCTCCCAAGCGAGAGCAAGCTCTAACTCTGCTCCCAGCCAATAGGAGCTGTCTGACTGGTCCAGCTTGCTGGGAGCAGAGCAGAGTTTTCATCTGTTTCCTTGACCGTTGTCATGTGGGCAGGGAAACAGATGTAACAATTGCTCCTGCATGCAGGGAGCCACATTTCTAGCTGCTCCCTGTTTCCTATAGCAATGCTGGCTCCTGCAAAAGGCAGGAGACCCAGCTGGGACTGCAGGGGCCTTAAGGGTCCCCCTGCAGTCTCCATCCTAGCATATTGGGTGCCCTGGGGGGGCTCTAGGGCACCCAGGTTGTTGCAGCTGGGCCCTGGGGGATGAGGCCCCCGGGGCCCAAAATGGGCAGGAGAGGGTCCCAGTAACCTTTTTTTTTAGTGAATTTCTAAGGCTTTTTTAACATCTTTTTCCTAACTGTAACCTGTAACCTTTAATAGTGGGTATGTGGGTGGCTGTATAGGTCCGTGAGTGGGTATATGGGTCTGTGAGTGTGTGTGAGTGTCTTAGTGGGTCTGTGAGTAGGTGTGTGAGTGCCTGTGTATATATGTGAGTACCTGTGTGAATCTGTGAGTGGGTGTGTGAGTGGTGCTATGTATCTTGGGTATTTGCATACTTAGGGTGTTTAAAAGGGAGAACTATGGATTCTGCTCTCACCAGGAAACTACAAGAAAAAAAACACTCATCACAGTCACTACACATCAGATTGTGCAATAGATCAATGATGAATTGACCTCCATTAAGCATTTCGGTCCATATTTACAAGGAAGTAATGCAGCATGGGGCCACAATCCATTTGGCTGCAGCCCACTGCTTTACTTCCAAAGCAAAGGGATGTTTCATATTTATAAGAATATGACATATCCCTAAGCTCACCCCTGTGCTAGAGCATAATTGGCTGCCATGTGTCAATGCAGGCACCCTTGCACGATGGTGCAAGGGTGCCAGCATTGCAGGGAATGATTGTCTTTGTCACAGGAAGGAACACCTTCCTGCATAAGAGTGGTGTTTTCCTCTTCTATGTGTGCTGCAGAATGCAGCATGCATAGATAGAGGTAAAAACTAGAAGTAATAAAAGCATTTCTCCTTGTTGTGCCTCCTTCTGCCTCTCCTGGGAGGCATAGGATTCTGACGCATTCCCAGGTTTAAAAAAGGTTGTAAATCTGGCAATGTGGCAGAATCCATGGGTGTTGTATTGGAACACCCACAGCAACACCCATGAACACCCCTTTCACGCAAAAGGGGCCATAGTTACAAAGACACTAACAGCCATGCTGGTTGGCTTTAAGTGTCCTTGTAAATATGTAGCACCACACTGCGTCACCGGTGCATCACATGCGTGGGACATATTTACAAGCCCTGGTGGCGCAAGGGGCTTGTAATTGTGCCCCTTCATAATGGGTGGGTGATTTTAGTGTGTTTGTGGCTGTATGAGTGAGTGAGTGGGTGTGTGCGTGTGTGTGTGTGTGTGGGTATGTGTGTGTGTGAGTTGTTGACTGTGTTTGTAAATGGGTATGTGAGTGGTTGTGTGGATCTGTGAGTGGCTGTATGAGAGGGTATATGGGTATGTGAGAGGTTCTATGGATGATTTATGAGTGATGTCATTTGAGATGTCATAAGTGATGTCACTGACCATGTCATGAGTGATGTAATATGTGAGGCCATAAGCAGTGCATTGCTGGTATAAGTTATAGTTATCTCAAGCAACTATGAATGCTGAATTTCGAGCGTTTTGCATAAGTTAAATCTGAGCCTAACTATAACGTCCCTTTTCATCTTTGGTTTTTAACTGTAAATTTCTGAGGTTTTTCCAATTCTATTTCCTAACTATAACGTCCATGTAACCTTAGTTTTTCAGTGAATCTCTATGTTTTTAAAAATATTATTTCCTAACCATAATGTCTCTGTAATTTTAGATTTTGTTGTGCATTTCTAAGTTATTTTAAATATTTTAGTTCCCAAATGAAACCTGTAACCTTTGAGAGTGGGTGTGTAGTGGGTGTATAGGTTTGTGAGTGGGTGTATGAGTGGCTGTGTGGGTCTGTGAGTGGGTGTGTGAGTATGTTAGTGGGTCTGTGAGTGTCTGTGTAGTCTGTAAGTGGGTATGTGACTGCTTCTGTGGGCCTGTAAGTGCCTGCATAGGTGTGTGAGTGGATGTTCAAGTGCCTGTCAAAGTCTGTAAGTGGGTGCATAAGTGGATGCTTGGGTTTGTAAGTAGGTATATGAGTACCTGCATAGGATTGTGAGTGGGTGTGTGTGTACCTGCATGGATGTATGAGTGGGTCTCTGAGTGCCGTGTAGGTCTGTGAGTGGATTTGTCAGTGCATGTATGGATATGTGAGTGGATGTATGTGTGAGTGAGTGGATGTATGAACACCTGTGTGGCTCTCTCAATAGATCTCTGACTGCCAGTGTGATTCTGTGAGTTGGTATGAGAGTGCCTATCTTGGGTCTATGAGTGGGTGTGTGAGTGAGTCTCTGAATGGGTGTGTTAGTGTCTGAGTGGGTTTGTGAGTGGGTGTCTCAGTGTCTGTGTGGCTTTGTGAGTAGGTATATGAGTGTGTGAGTGAGTCTCTGAGTGGGTGTGTGGATGGATCTGTGAGTGGGCATGTAAGTGTCTCTCTGGGTCTATGAATGGGTGTGTAAGTAGTTTTGTGGGTATATGAGTGGATGTGTGGATTTTTGTGTGGCTCTGTTAGTGCCTGCATAGTTTTGTGATTGGATGTTTGAGTGCCTATATGGGCCTGTAAGTGGATTGCATGGATCTGTGTCTGAGTGTGTGAGTGGGATTGTGAGTGCCTGTGTGGATCTATGAGTGGGTATCTGTGTGGGTATGTGGGTGGGTGTCTGACTGGCTTTATGGAACTTTGAGTGGGTGTGAAAGTGCCAGCATAGAACTGTGAGTGGGTATGTGAGTACCTGTGTGGGTACATGAGTAGGTCTGTTAGTACCTGCATGGATTTCTGAGTGGATGTGTGGGTGCTTACATGATCTGTCAGTAGGTCTGTCAGTGCCTGTGTAGTTCTGTCAGTGGGTGCCAGAGTGCATGTGTGAGTGTAAGTGAGTATGTGAGTGGTTGTTTGGGTATATAAGTAGGGGTATGAGTGGTTATCTGAGTGGATTGGTGTGTGAGTACATCCATGGGACAGTGACTGGTCTGTGAATGGCTGTGTTGGTATGTGGAATGAGTGTATGAGTGACTGGGTGGGTCTGTGAGTAGCTCTGTGAATGCCAGTGTGGGTCTGTGAATGGCCGTCTGAGTGCCTTTGAGGGTCTGTGAGTGGCTCTGTCAGTACCTGTGTGGGTCTGTGAGTAGATGTGTGAGTGGGTGAGTAGGTATCTGAGTATCTGTGAGTAGGTATGTGAGTGGGTATACGAGTGCCTGTGTGGGTCTGTGAATACCTATGTGGGCATATGAGTGGGTCTGTGTGTACCTTGATTGGTCTATGAGTAGGTGTGTCAATACCTGTTTAGGTCTATAAGTGGGTGGGTTAATTTCTATGTTGGTCTATGAGTGGGTCTAAGAGTGCCTGCAGGGCTCTGTGAGTGGGTGTGTGAATGCCTGCATAGGTCTGTGAGTAGGTGTGTGACTGCCTGTGCGGGTCTCTAAATGAGTGTGAGAGTACCTGTGTGGGTGTCTGAGTGGGTCTGAAAGTGCAACAAGATTCAGGGGGCCATGCTGAGCATGGCGGGGATCTACGGATTCTAGAAGTAGGGAAAAAACAATATAACTCAACGTTTTACCAAACCTAGGTCCCTTTCACACTCCTCTAACACAACCATGTTGTTTTGGTATCTCTACCCTGACCCATTTAATCATTTTGCAGAAAGAATTTAAGACCCTAGGACCTTTCTGCAATACTTAAAATTGCTGCTGCAACCTCCCAGTAGGGTTGTGGTAAGCCAATCTTGGCGCTTCTGGTGGCATGTGACTTCGCAGATCCACCATGGGGATTCACAGAGAGTTTACATCCCTATTTGTACAAATATGTTTTCCTTAACTCCGCAACTACTAAACCGATATGCTCCAAATCACAAAAAGGGTTCTTTCTGTAACATGAACCCCCACCCCCTTTTTCTGAGCCTGCGCTTGACGGATCATCCCAAAACTCTCCATGCAGAACTAGTGAAACAGCGCCAAAGATATAAGCGAAACACTCTTCTCCTATGGAAACTTGGTCCTAACTATATATGAAATACCTACTGGCAGTCGCCAGTTGGTAGTTATAGTTAGGACCTAGTTTCCATAGGAGCAGTGTTTTTTGATTTGCCTAAAACTTTGCGCCGTTTGATCAATCTCTGCAGAATTTTCAGAAATAATGAGTCACTCACTTCAGCTGCTGGGTGAGAGTTTTGAGGTGATTCACCCAAAAAATGGGGGGGCCCAAAATGCTTTTTCTTTTTCTCCATATTAACCCATTTAGTGCTGCCGTCGGCCAACGGTTGTCGCGAGAACTACCTTGCCAGTGCTGCGCACGTCCGTTGGCTGACGCGGCCGCACCTGTTTCTTCGAACGTTCAGCACTGGCGCAGAACGTTCGAAGCAACAAACGGGTTAATTTCCATCGGAAATTTTAGACACAGCTACTGCCTGAACTGCTGAACAGAAATACACCAAATTTGGCAAAAATGTTGCTCTTGGTCCTGAAAGCACTCTTTTTGTTAAATTGTGTAAATCCGTTAAGAAGTTCCTGAGAAATTTAGGTAATTCTTAGATATATAACTGTTGCTGTGATGGATCCACAAACCCGCCCGATCTCGTGCCTAAGATCTGATTGGCTGCCAACACTTCTTATCAGGAAGTGTTGGCATCCATCGTGTGACTCGGTTAAGTCACAAGCAAAGATTTGAAAAAACAAGAATAGGGGGCTCGGTAGAAACACCCTGACCCCTTTGGACTTTTCAGGGGGCCCCACAGGGACGGGGATCTGCAAATCCTGAAGTGTATACTCCCGTGCTTTGTTTCTTTTAGGTCCTCAGTGGGCCAGGTCCTGGGGCAACAACTAAAATATACGGCCTCCCACGACCCCGTGGACCGCCACCTCCCCGGGACTATTTTGAAATAGAGTGCATGGGGGCTCCAGCCCGCCCATGCAGCCCCAGGGACCGCCACCTCCCTGGGGCAATTTGTTTTCATTCAGGGGGCCACACAGCCCCTAAGCCTCTCCCTGAGTCTATATTTACAAAGAAGTGTGGGGGCTCCAGCCCCCCTACACAGCCCTGGGGACCGTCACCTCCCCGTAGCTATACTGAACTAAGGAACATGGGGGGCTCTGGCACCCCCATGCAGCCCCTGGGACCACCACCTCTTGGGCTATTTTAAAAATGGGAGGGGCCATGTGAACCCCCTCCTGGAGACATAAATGGACCTGGGGGCTGAGTGGGGTGGGTATGCCCAAATATGGGTCCAGTGTTTGCCATGCCACTAGAGTCAAGCAAGCCTGGCAGATGAGGGGTGAAACCCTGAAACCAGTCCTAGGATGCTTGTTTTCGAGTCCTTAGGGAACCTGGCCTGGCAGTTTGGGCTGGACTGTTCCCAGGAGGGACAGGGTCAAGACTGATTTGCATATAGCTGGAATGACATGGGGAGCAAACAAATGATGGATTTAGCCCAGAATTCTGTACTGGTGTGAATGTTTGACATTGCTCAACATTCTGTCCTTGATTTGTTCATTTTGCATTTGTCATCCCGAATGGGAGAGGTATGCCCAGACGTGGGTCCTGAGCTCTCCATGCCACTGACGTCAAGCTCGCCTGGCTGATAAGGGGTGAAACCATGAAACCGGTCCTAGGATGCTTGTTTCCCAGTCCCGAAAGAACCTGGCCTGGCAGTTCGGGCTGGACTGTCCCATGAGTGACAGGGTCAAGACTGGTATGCGAATGGCTGGGTTTAAGCTGGAATGGCATGGGGAGCAAAAAAAGGATGGATTTATGCCCAAATCTCTGTACTGGGGTGAATATTTGACACTGCTCAACATTCTATCCATCAATTGTTCTATTTGCATTTGTCACCTCGAGGTGGACAGGTATGCATAGACATGAGTCCCGTGCTCTCCATGCCACTGGAGTCAAGCTAGCCTGGCTAATGAGGGGTGAAACCCCAAAACCAGTCCTATGATGCTTGTTTTCCAGTCCAGATAGAACCTGGCCGTGCAGTTCAGGCTGCACTGTTCTCATGAGGGACAGGGTCAAGCCTGATTTACATATGGCTGGGTTTAAACTGGAAGGACATGGGGAGCACAAAAATAATGGATTTAGGCCCAGATCTGTGTACTGCAGAGAACAATTGACATTGCTCAACATTCTGTCCATCAATTGTTCTTTTTGCATTTATCACCCGAGTGGGACGGGTGTGCCCAGACATGGGTCCTGTGTTCTCAATGCCACTAGAGTCATGTTACCCTGGCTGATGAGGGGTGAAACTCCAAAACCAGTCCTAGGATGCTTATTTTCAAGTCCAGAGGGAACCTGGCCTGGCAGTTCGGGGTGGACTGTTCCCTTGAGGGACAGGGTCAAGACTGATTTGTATATGGCTGGGTTTAAACTTGAATGGCATGGTAGCATACAAACAATAGATTTAGGCCCAGATCTCTGTACTGGGGTGAATGTTTGAAATTGCTCAGCATTCTGTACATCAATTGCTCTTTTTGCACTCGTCCCAGCAAGACCACCCAGGATGGGGACTGCAGGGGGTAACGGCAGGCCCTTTCGGCCCCAGTCTCCTGCGGGAGCCAGCATTGCTATTGCACACAGAGAGCTGCTGGAAATGCATGCATGTCTGTGATTAGGGAAAGAGCTAAAATCTCCGCTTCAGTCAGCCAATCAAAGTTCTGCAATTCTCTGCACAAGCTCATCATTATTAGCGATGACTTTGGGGTCGTAGATATACAAATTTAAATTTGAATTTATTTGTCGCAAACTACTGAATGGGTTTACATTAAATAACAAAAAGCCAAAAGCTAGCTTTCTACAAAATTTTGTGTAAATCTGAAGAACATTAAAACCTGAAACAGGGGTCCCACTGATACTTGGTCCTTTTAAACCTACAAAGAAGAAATTGGCACAGAAGCTGAAATATAAAAGAGCATCTTTAATAAACTCAAATAAGTGAGACTACGTCACACAGAAGCCTTAGCAACTGAATGAGGCAGTCTGTGGAGTACATTAAACAGATGCTTTATATATGCTTGGGGTTACATACTTACCATAAGACCAAGGGGCAGTCCTGGCTCATGTAAGCATGCAGAATTACTAAGATGGGCATACAAGATATGCTTGCTCAACAAAGTGGGAGGAGAGTTACTTCTCCATACAGCCGCAAAAATAGCCTGACATTTAAACTAGAAAAGCAGGTGCATTCTACTAGCTAGGCCCTTCTGGGCATGTGCGATGGTGGAAGATGCTAAACATAGTTTGCCTCTAGAGAGACTACAAGAGCAGTTAACAGAAAGGTAGGACAGAGCACATGGCAAACAAAATGGCTGCCAGAAATACAAAATGGCTTTAACAAAGCGGATAAGATAACTTCTAAATACAAGATGGCTTCAGCTAAATACTAACCCATTGTTGTCAATTTACGACAGACAACCGTTTTAGCATTGGCTGAAGACAGTCCTATGATCCAGTAGAAAATATTTGCACATTAATTTTTCATACATTTATCAATATCCTAATTCATTGCTAGGTTGGCATTTTCCATTCTAAACATTTCATTTAAGCAGGTATATGTAAGCTATAAGCAGGAATACAAAGAGAACGGGGCAATGGGTCATAATTAACATTCAGATAGCAGGAGAAAGTAATGACCACTATCACAAACAGAATTATCATTTTCTAGTCCTAAGCTAAAGCAAATCCTAAAATCATCTAGTAGACATTTTCAGGGCTCCTATACATTTCAGTGACTATTATATACTCAGGTGAGACAGTGGCGATCCTTATCAATGCTCTCAGGTGAAATGAGAATACCATTTATCAGAGTACAGACAGAACACTATTTTAAAACGATGCTAGCAGAACAGTAAGAACAGTCACACAAATTCACTTCTGGTGGACCATTTTGGATGCTCGGGCGGAGCCACTAGAGGCTATTCCTCTTCCATGGCAATTCAGTCAAATGGGAACATATCCAACACCCACGTTATACAATTGCACTGGAATCACGTGTGCAACTATGCCAAAGTCCGTTCTAAGCCTCTTTGGTAGGCTTCTATCGTTGATCAAATCTGCTTCCGATGTCTTCTTCCGCGTTGGGCCTCTCGATCCAGGCCTTCCATGAAAATAATGCTTCTCAGTATCTGTTGGAGTGCCCTCCTGGCAAACACTCACAACTCACTCGAAAGTCTCAATGTCTCAATGCAGTGCACCAGTGTCTCTCCTCTGCGGCAGGCACTACGGATATTGTGCCCTTTGTTGGTCGTGGGCACAGATCATCTCGTGCAGACCCGGGTACTGCTTAAACAGAAAAAGCAATAACATTTCATGTTCAGCTACATTCTCAGGCTCCAACACTCATTATTCAGTGTCAGAGGACGCTCGGGCTGCTCTTTCATTTTATTTTTCCTTTCAACATGGGTACCACAATGTAGTGCCTTTTGCCAATCTTGGATCCTCCGGTGCACTGCCCTTCCGTTGGAGCAAAGAAAAGGGGGGTGGCCAAAACTCAGGCCAAGGGGCTAAAGGGACCGCGCGCTGTCAGAGGTTACCAGCACATGACAGGTAGAAAACTGAAGCCTCAAACCAGCACTGCCATCAACAACAGGGATCCTTCTCTTTTGCTCTTTCGCACTGAAACTCTGGTTCTGTGGCAAACAGGGAACCAGCTCCTCTTTCTTGTCTGATGTCCAACGCCGTCTGATGGAGCAAGCACGATGCATTGGAGATGCCATTGATGGCGCGCTGGCGATCGGTGTCCAGCCTTGCTACTTTCTGGGTGCTGGGACTGTAGGTCCAAGACGTCTGCCCTTCATCTGTAGCTGTCACTGATGGGAATTAGGACTCATCTGAATCATTGTTCTACAGGTTATTATGACTCTTCCTTTTATTCTGGAAGATCCTGCAGAACCTGGTGACATAAAAACCTGACACAGCTGTTAGTTTCCTTCATTATAGTACAAAAACAATTCATTGTATTTAACAATGGGACTGCAGGCAGATGGCCTGCAATCTTCAAAGGAGTGGCCATAAGCCATGGGACAACTCTGCTCTAGAATGCACTGTCACTCTCAAAGGCAAAGGCAGTACTTCTAGTCTCTTTAATTGGGTACTCTTCATTTTCCTCACTAACTTCAATGTGAGAGCATTATCCTCTGCCATTTAAGGGTAGATAGCTACATGGGAAGTCTATCTGCTGAAAATTCTTTTAAAAAAAAGGAAATGTTCTACACTTTTGCTCATAATTTTTTACATTACTTGTACAGGACTGCAGACACTTCTTAAATGATTCTTCTTAATAAAAAGCACCTACATTGTACGTTTTAGGACCATGCTCTCATGTTATAGGAGCAGCAGAAAAATCTAAAACTGCTAATTTAACAGGTTTTCTTATCTATAAAACAATATTTCCTTCAAAATATTTTTTTTCTAAGGATCACATGGGCATCTTCCCTACGTTCTAGTTTTCATCCAAACTATGCAACATCAGCTCTAATAAGGACTGTCAGTTTATTTACACGGACTAGCTAATAAAAAAACTAGCAATGCCCTTGCAAAACTACAATAATTCTGTTATCACCTAAGACTTGTAGAACAAAACTACCCACATCTAATTCCCCTTAAAGATCAAAATAAGGAAACAACAATCTAGACTACTGATCCTGTCATAATTTCATCAAACAGGATGGGCAGTTATAAAACCTATATATTTATTCATTTTATTAATGCTAACAATGTTTAAAACAGTATTACTGAATAACCAATTAAATGTCTCATTGCTATTTCACAGACAGTTTAGACAGGCTAAAAGAAAATTGAGAAAAGGAGAGAGCAACATATATATTACCTAGCCTTACTTTGCAGAGGAGCTAGCCTCCTTCCCCCATTTTGACAGTAATGAAACCTGAAACAGGTTTCACTTCTGTTAACACTATCAACCCCTGTGTGTAGCAACTGGGCATAAACAAAGTTATAGGAGGTACATAGAACTTTTGAGAGGGCTAAAAATCATTTTTGCAAATGTACAAATTTCATTGCCTCGGCTTTCAAGCATTAGTGCTGTATAAATATGGCAAAGCTTATCTGTTAAACAAAGTTCACATATACAATTATAAGCAGTGTGCAATATACTTGTCTAATAATATAGAAGTCAGCTATTTGTATTATACCAAAATGTATGCACTTATTGAAGCCTAAGGCAGTTTAAAAGCTACTGTAAATGGAAAAAATGCTGTTTAAATAGTGAAATTTACCCAATTTCGACTTTGATATTTGGGGCACTTAAAAATGAATATCCTATCATTTTTTACATATTAATCATCCTCAGAATGTTCTCTACAATTTGTAGAGATTGGAAATTATACATATCTCATGTAAATCCTTAGAAAAATGAGTTTTTTATACCTGCGCAGAGTGATATTTCATATGCAAATATCCTCATTATGTGATATAACACAACTTAAATTCAATTGTAATGCTAGGAGGTCATATTATGAGTATTAAGCTATATAAATATTAAAAAACGAATTTAAAAGCACTTATTTTTTAGTATTTTTTTATAATTAATAATTTTTCTTTTAATAAAAACCAATCATTTTTGATAATTCCACATATAAAAAGCAAGCTGCATCCCTTGCCTATCATATTTAGACGCATTCATTCACAAGCCTAAGCACAGAAGCCTAACTTGAAACATGACAAATATTTAGTTATATTTAGCAACAGAACCAAGAATGTGCTTATGTAAAAGACTTTAAAAAAGGAAATCCTGTTAAATGTTTTCCTGTTATCCCAAATAATGACCCTCATTTTTGTAACTTTAAAAAAACAGGAGTCTGAAATGCAGGGTCTCACCCGTGTTTAACTGACAAAATCCTGGCTGAGTGAACATTCCTGTCTATTCGTGGCCTACAAAAACGACAGCTGTTGCTAAGCTTTTTTTAGTGTTGAAACGTAAGCACGGTGGCTGTCCATTTAAAACTGAGATATTTCTAGTTTTAAAATGTGTGTGCAGTTCAGCAAAATCCAATTTATTCAGATGATGTGTTTGCCTGTTAATATCTAATACAATGATTCTAAGGAAAATGCTGTATAATTGTTTATTTATTTCAAAACACACAATTTCATTTTTGAGGCCTTTTTATTCCTATTGAGTGTAAATTCTAATTTTATCTTTTAAGCATTTAGCAGTTTGTAATGTTCATAATTGCTTACTATTATCAATTAAATAGTAACATATAATTTATTTAGCATATCATATGGTTCATTTCTGGATTTTTATTTAATTTGATATAATATTAATTAAACATTTGCATAACAGACTGAAGACAACAATAAACTCCATAAACACGCATTAAGCTCCTTTTAGACATATATAGAAGGGGTCAAACACTCAGTACACATAATACAGCGCGCTTAATAGCCATTATTTCATAAATAGCGCAATTACTATTTACTTCCAGAAGTTGCAATGTAAAACCACGAACTACATAGACATTTAAACACACATTTAACCCACAGATCAACACTTAGGACAGAATTAAAGGACAGCCCACAGACTGTACGTAAACCAAACCATTTGTAAATACTAGTTGTAAGTCATATTTACAAGAAAAGCTTCTCAATAGTATTCCAAAAGACTGCAAAAAAAACAGCCCAACAGACTATTTTATTTCCAAGAAGCCAAAATACACTCAATTCACTAGCTTTGTCTGGCAGAACATCCCAAAAATCGCTTTGCATATCTCCATTCATAAAATTACGCAGAAAAAGGATCTTTGTTTGTATTTTTGCACATATTTGAATTCCCTGGGGATACAGAATCACCAAGGAAAAAATATGTTTTTATACCTAAACCTATTTAGATATTTCCTCATGGGAGCCGGCTAATTTAATTCACATCTCTCTATGGCACCTTCAAAAAGCAACACATTCTTCGATGTGTGCTTGAAACAGGCATGCCAAAAATATTGCAGAATATGCAAATATTATACCCAAAGTAGTGCTTAAAGTACTCTTCGTACATTGCATCGTGCAAACAAAATCAGACAGAGAAAAATCTCCTCATTACCTGCCTACAGAAATTGCAATTCGCATATCTAATTCATACAAATCCAAAGTTGGCCAACACAAATTCCAAAATTCCAAAGCCACAGTAAGTGTTACTAAGCTACCTTACCAATCCAAGGCATCAAAACCAACAGTAAGAGCCGCAGAACGACTCTTACCAAACAAATGGTTGTCCAAATTCTAACTGCCAAGATCTGAATGACCTAACTGTCTTTTTTTTTTATACTCACGCCAAAAAGGTTCTCAGTCAGGGGTGACATCATGTGGAGGATCAATATCAGGAAGACCAGAAATATACCGGGCTGCAGAGACAGAGAATCTCCGTGCACAGAGTACCTCCTCAGTAGACTCCTGTCCTGTCCTCCTCAGTAGATTTCTGTCTCCTGACAAGATCACTCCCTCAGATAGCCACTTCTGATGAGGTCCACGTTGGAGCGCCATCTGAAGAACATTAAAACCTGAAACAGGGGTCCCACTGATACTTGGTCCTTTTAAACCAACAAAGAAGAAATTGGCACAGAAGCTGAAATATAAAAGAGCATCTTTAATAAACTCAAATGAGTGAGACTACGTCACACAGAAGCCTTAGCAACTGAATGAGGCAGTCTGAGGAGTACAGAAAACAGAGGCTTTATATATGCTTAGGGTTACATACTCAGCATAAGACCAAGGGGCAGTCATGGCTCATGTAAGCATGCAAAATGACTAAGATGGGCATACAAGATCTGCTTGCTCAACAAAGTGGGAGGAGAGTTACTTCTCCATACAGCTGCAAAAATAGCCTGACAGTTATACTAGAAAAGCAGGTGCATTCTACTAGCTAGGCCCTTCTGGGCATGTGCGAAGGTGGAAGATGCTAAACATAGTTTGTTTCTAGGCAGACTACAAGAGCAGTTAACAGAAAGGTAGGACAGAGCACATGGCAAACAAAATGGCTGCCAGAAATACAAAATGGCTTTCACAAAGCGGATTAGATAACTTCTAAATACAAGATGGCTTCAGCTAAATGCTAACCCATTGCTGTCAATTTACAACAAATCTATTCAGCGGATTGGGCTGCAGCCGTCTCTAAAGAGTCTATGGGAATTAACATGGGAAGTGCACTTTTTTTGACACCCATTTTTTCTCAGTCCGCGCTTGATGAATGACCCCAAACCTTTCCATGCTCAACAATACCCAATATGGCAGTTTTTTGGGAAAATGTTTTGAAAGTTTGTCAATCTGCAGAAAAGATATTGCCAAGTCAAAAAATGCTTTTTCTATAGAAACATGGTCCTAACTATTACTGCCTACTGCTGAATGCCAGTAGGCAATATATATATGAAAATACTGAAAAAAACAAATGTTTCAGGGATGCTGTAGTTAGGCATTAGCAATTACAAAAACCTTAGAAATTAATGGAAAACAACAAAGCTTACTGGAACGTTATAGTTAGGCTGATATTTAACTCGTACAAAACCAGAGATATTCAGCCTTTATAGTTAGTTGAGCCCCCGCAGTGCACTAATGATGACGTCACATATTACATCACTTATGACATGGTCAATGACATCACCGAAGACATCACTGGTGGCATCTCAAATGACATCATCCAGGGACTGTGAGTGTTTCGAAAAAGTTAAAGAATGTGATATATATATAAATATAAATATATATATATATATACACACACACACATATGCCAAGGTGTATTGAAGAATGAATGGGTATATGACTGACTATATGGATGATTCAGTGGGTGTGCCACCAACAGTATAAGTGAGTGATTGTACGTGTCTCAGTGAATGTATGGGGAGTGACTAATTTGTGTAAATCTCTGTATCAGTCTGTCAGTTGGTGTGTAAGTGGCTGAATGGGTTGGTGAGTCACTATATGAGTGTCTATATGGGTTATTGATTGGTTTTCTGAGTAGCTGTATGGGTGCCTGAGTATCTGTGTGGCTGGGTGAGAGGGTTTGTGACTCCCTGCATATATGTATAAGTGGTGAATCACTGGGTGTATGGGTTCAGTAGTGCATCTGTGAAGGGCTGTATGAGTGAGTGAGTGTGCGTATGGCTGTGTTGGTGAGTGAATGGATGTCTCATTGGTATATGGGTAACTGAACACATGAAAGGCAGTGTATGTGAGTATTGGAATATATAAGTGACTGTATGTGAGAGTGAGTGATTGTGAGAGTAGCAGTATGGATGAGTGTGTGCTTGTGTCAGTGATTGTATAAGAGAGTAAGTATGTGTTAGTATATGTATGAATAAGTGAGGTAGTGTGTGTATATCTGTATGGTGAGTACATGGCAGTGTGATTGACTCTTTGGGTGTCTGACTAGGTGTGTGAGCTCTGTGGGTGAGTAGTGGTGTGTGTGTGTCTGTATGGGTGTATGAGTGCATATATCAGTGGCTGTATTTGTGAGTGACTGCATGTATGAGTAGCTGTATGGGTGAGTGAGTGGATGTGCGTGACCTATGAATCAGTGACTGGTTATATACTAACTGGTATTGGCATGTCTATAATTTCGAGAATGGCAGTCTGAATTTTGGAGTGGGTTTATGAAAGGTTATATCAGGGTGTGAGTAGGTGCATTACAGAGTATGTGGATGATGTCATCTGTGATGCCATTTGAGATGTCATGAGTGATGTCACTGACCATGTCATGAATGATGTAATATGTGACATCATCAGCAGTGCATTGCGGGGCGCGAGTTAGCTTAACTAACTATAACAGCTGAATTTCTTTGGTTTTGTACGAGTGAACTGTCAGCCTAACTATAACCTGTGCTTTTTTTCCCGTGAATTTCTAAGGTTATTTAAATGATAATTCCTAACTATAACATCCCTGACACCTATGGTTTTTCCAGTGAAGTTCTAAGGTTTTTCAAATGCTAATTTCAAATTATAACATCCCTGAGACCTTTGTTTTTTTCAGTGAATTTCTAAGGTTTTTTAACTAGCAGTTACGATTGCATAGTGATGGAGAAAAAGGTCTGGGCATAGAACTTCCAGGAGGGACTCTTGGCCCCCAAGGTTCCTCTGGAGTAAAGTGGACTTCATCCCCCAACCAGTGCTGTGCCAGGAGGTGTGTTTGCAGAGTGGTGGAGAAAGGGGGCATGGCCTCTGAAGACGTTTTAGCAATCCCACTGTGTGCCACTTACTGGATGTAACAATAAGGGTAGTTTCCCCAAGGACGTCCATGTGTGGACAACTACCCCTCCTGTTACCTCCAGTAAGTCTCATACAGCAAGATTGCGGAGTTCTGATAGCAGGCCACACCCCTTTTCTCCTCCAGTCTACCAAAGCACCTCCTGGTATGTTCTTGGTTGGGGATGAAGTCCCCTTCAGTGCTGGGAGTCCTCCGGGGCAAACTAACCCACCTGTTACCTCCAGTATGCCTGTGAACTGTGTGCCTGCCCGCTTCAGTGTAGGTAGGGAAACAGAACTCAAATCCTGGTTCTATTAAAGGCTCATGGAGTGGGGGTTGTGTGCCCCCTCCCTTTTTAATTAAGGAATAGTCCTGGAGAACGGGCTCCTTTGGGCCTTTTAAAGACTCAGAAGTGGGTGCATGGCCCCGGGGATGGTATCCCCGGGGCTAAAAGCAGCTCATGGGGGGGCCACATACCTCTTCCTCTTAAAAAATACTTTGGGGATGGGGCCCTTGGGCTAAATAAGGCTTGTGGAGGGTACCCCACCACTAGGCCTAGGGGATCAGGGGATCTCACCCTGACCCTTTATGTCTTTTTTAATGTTTTACAGGGTATCACACTGAATCTCGAGTCCTAAGATGGCTGGCACCACTTTCTATGTGAGGTGGTTGCAGCCAATCAGATCTCAGTTTGAGACCTGTCGGCTCCGTAGATCTTCTGCAGCATGAAATATACATATTTTTAAACTTAATTTCTCCAAAAGTACTGAATGATTTACACCAAAACACCAAAAACAACTCTTTCTGGACCAAGATCTAGCTTTCTGCCAAGTTTGGTGTAAATCTGTTCAGCAGGTTGGCTGTATCTGTATCTAATATTTCTATAGAAAAAGTAATGGGGAAATGCGTTTTGGGACCTCTGTTGTTCTTGTTCCCCCATTTGATAGACCACCCCGTAACTTTCCATTTTGTCAAAAAGTAGCACTTCTTTGTAAAGTTTTGTGGAGTTTCAACACATGGCGTGATACATTTTTAGCAACAAAAACAAAGGCATTTCCAATGGAAACACAATCCTAACTATAACTACCCATATATACACCTGTGCATACTATAGATATATTAACTTATTCAGCTAAGTTTTGGCATGCCAAGTCTAATGAAGATCCATCCATGGAAAAAAAAGCCAAAGCTTTGTGATGAGAAAAACAGTGATTTCGCATTGTAGCACCCATAGGAAATGTTGCTTCAACTTATATGCCTGAGCAGGTTTACACAAAACATGGCATGAAAGTCAAACTTTAATTAAGGTGATTCTTTTTCAGTTTTAAGTAAATACTTTCAGTATTTTTTTCAGATGTACATGTTTAAAAAGTTACAGAGTAGGCTTTATAATGGGTTAACGATATTGTATATTTCTGCCTTTTGGTATTCAGAAATATCTTGCTAGCCTACCAATTTAGAAAAAAAAGGTTCTTATTGGATGAGTGAGCCTGTTGCTCCCATTCTCTTGTAGCAGCCTATTTCAAGACACAGAGCACAGACTCCGTGTTGTAAAAAAGGTCATAAAAGGGAGCTGTGTAGGGACGTCCTGATCCCTAGCCGCAGTTGGGTATTCCCCAAGGGGCACCCCTTTTTCTTATGTTTAAAAAAAAAAGTAATTCAAGTCACCGTACTCTCAAATCACTTGTGACATGTGAGTAGGCAAAACCTAAAATGGCAGCGTACTAGTAGTCGCACTGTGGTTCCTGGCTGCCATTTTAGGCTTCTCTCACTTGTGAGTCACAGGTCACTGGCAATTAAGGGCACATTTTAGTGTGTGATGCTTGTGCAGGGTTTACAAATGATTTACAAATCTGGTAAACATATTAAAATCAATATAAAGACCTGGCCAAAGGCCAAGCACCAGGGCCAACTCTGTACCCAACTATGCACTGCCGAAGGCCTTGTCCTGCAGATAAGTACGTACAGCATAAAAACCATTGAAATTCACTTTGAAAGCTCAATTAAAAACTGGATCATAGACCTGGCTCATACGCAGCAACCAATATTCATCAGTTATGGTTAACAAAGCACACAACACATGCCATAACTCATGGCATTCACCATTCTCAAATCACCAATTAGCCAATGGTCAAGAAACACAATGAAGTTTATGATTAGATCAATATGATGAACACACTGTATTTTGGCATGTGTACTTTTTTTTTTTTTGTAGAGTTTTATATAGCGCGAACTAGACCCGAACCGAATCAGGTATCAGAGCGCTTTACATAGCACCAGTTACGTTACATGAGGACACACATTCATTTTTAGGCACGGGGAGATTAAGTGATTTGCCCAGAATCACAGGAGGTTTTAGCGTCGTTACTGAGACTCGAACCCATATGCCCAGGTCCGAGGTCGAGCGCCCTAGCCGTTAAGCCAACTCCTCTCCCCCATGTGTACTGTGCTTTGTCAACCATAACTGGTGATTTTTAGTGGTTTGTTGTGCTCAAACCAGAACCATAATTATATTTAACTGTATGTAATTATGTAAATATGTTTCACAGAGGGGTTAGGTAAGACTTTCCTTTGGCAGTGTCTGAAGAATCTGCACAATGTTCCAAAAAGAACGTCCATCTAATTTGGATTTGGCATTGCAATTTTCTTGCAGATCCATACAGCGTGGCAAAAAAGGGGTGGGGTAAAAAATTAAATGTTAACTTCCATATGATTCTTTGTGATCTGTAATTCTGTAATACATGTTGCCATTTCCAATCTGTCTGGCTTAAAAATGAAGTTGTTTCTACAGATATTGATGCATTTAGGCACTCAAAAGTCATGGTATATATAGACTTTGTCACGGATTCTTGAGCTCATGCATCTACTCATCCACCCACTGATTCATTTGTAGATTTATCCACTTACACAATCATAAAAACATACACACAAATTCAACATATGCAATATAAACTAAAAGATATGAAGTAGAAAAACTAAACTATAGTGCTGTCTAAACAAGGGGATGATTATTCTATTCTAAAACAAGAGCAACCCTTATACTAGTAGGAACCAGTGTATACAATTATTCACCTGGAGCTCATTTAACACCAATTATGCAGTTTGTCCAGTAAAGTTACTGTTTATATTTAATACTTATATTGAATACAATCATACAGCATATTTTAGGTAAACTGATTTAATATACAGTATGAAATTGGTAATAACAACATGGCTGTTGTAAAGTTTCCCAAAAGAAGGAGTGCTGTACCCCGAGTGAAGAGAATGTGACCAAACAGTAGAGGAAGTGAGTAGGTAGTGAACAACATGTGTGCAGTGTGTGTTTGTTAGAAGTTAATAACTTTGTCTTCAACAATTCAACAAACTCGCAATTGGACTCAAACCATATTTTTATTAGGCTACTGTTGATACCTGTGAAGGGACCTGAAAGGCTGGATCAGCTTCCACCTGTACCCAGGTATAGAAGTGCACTCCAAGGGTCAGTTGGCTGACCTGTTATGCAACTGGGACACAAAAAGCTGCTAGAAGCCCTTTTCCTGAAGATCCCAGTTGACTGATTCAGAGTGGACCTATGCTGGCATTTGCTGGTGGTTTCTGCTGGAATGTGTTTTGAGCCCCAAGTGATGTTCCTGAGATCCTGATTCCCTACACTGTGTCAAAGTGTATACCTCCTAACATTCTGAAAAACCTGGAACTTTGAAACTTTTTGGCTCCAAAGACCTTTTGAGGAACTGGATAAACCTGCCAAGTCAATCTAACAAAGGTGCGTTGCTGCTGAACCAAAGATTCATATTGCTTGCTGTTTTCCCTCAGCAGCAAATTGGTTCTAGCTATCTGGCCTTGTGGAGACCTGTTGAGATACAGTTTGCAGCTACACCTCACTGGAAGAAGCTGAGCTCCAAAAAAGTAACTATGTCCGAACAAATAAACCTTCACCTGGCAAAGCAGCAAAAAGTATCTGTCAGCGAGTGACCTGCCTTGAGAGCGATTTTTTTATTTCTCCTGCTTTCTGCCAAAAGTCAATGGCTTCATAAGGACTTTGTCCATTGGCTATCTGTCTTCATGAACCCTTTTTGGCCACAAGGGCTGTCTTGTTGCATTGAGAATTGTTGACTTTCATTTCAGAGTTTGAGTCAGAAGATAAAACATCCTGCTAAGTCAACACTGGCCTCTGTGTCTGACCCACATTCCATTGTGATGAGCCTTAAATCATGTCTAGATACCTGTCAAGTGCAACCAGATGATCAGGAATGGTGCTTATCCCTTTCTGGAGCTAATTTTTATTTACCACTTTAAAAATTCATATCTTTGCGTCCTCTTATTAGATTTTTGTTGTTTTGTTGTAATTTTGTTAATTAAAATATTCTCTATTTCTAAAATTGAAATAGGATTTTTATTGGATCATGTTTTTTCAGTTTTTAGCTGTTTTGGCACTTCCTAATGCTTTATACATTTTTGTAATTTAAGCTACCAGTGGTTGGGTTCAGGCTCACATTACTGCAGCCTATAATGGCCTTAACAAGAAAAGTGACGTTATTACGTGTGGAGGACCATCCTCTCCAGCTAATAAACCACTTTCTCACAAATAAAGCATCTCTCTGAAGAGGGACTAACAAGCACTGCCACTTTGTGAATCTTCTATCACTAAGGTTTTTCATAGGAGGTAGCCAACCTCAAAATCCTTGCATACTATGGGAATTTGTGAGATTCTACATAATAATAAACTTATGTGAAGCTTTAATTCAGAGAACTATCAGTCCATCCATAAATGCCAATTGACCTTAACATATGATTTTCACAATATACAACTCCTTCCTTTATCATAACGTTTTATAACAAACACATCAGACTTAGAGCCTTGATGAGCAAATGAGTTCTGTATTGAGCGTATCTTTTCCCACAAAGCTAAAAGTGTAATCCAAGCACTCTTATTCCTAGAAACACACAATTTCTAACCAAATGTGGTATTCAAGTAAACCAATTTGTGGTTAGAGCCTAAGCCTCTCTCAGTGGTCCTTTTCTGTGGATCACATAAGGTCTAGCTACAGCTGCATTGTTAAACCATACCTAAAAAAATGCTGAAATGAAACCAAGCATTGGCAAAGTAATAGATCTGGTGTCGTCCGCTAGCCTTTTAGCAATCCATGTTTTTTTTTGTGGCTTTTGCAAAACGTTATTGTTTGAGAAGCTACCACGCAATTGTCAATCCAAAAAAAACATTAACCAAAGGCTAACATGTTTTTAGGTCTCATAAAAGCACTCATTGCCATAGTACTCCCTGTCACTGAAGGGAACTACTTTGTGTGTTGTTGTGCTCCTTGCGAAAGGATGGTATTCCACCGTAACTCATAGTGAAGTGGGGCGACCTGTTGCCCTTCGAGTGAGTTCAAGGAAAATGTGAATGACACAACTACAGACAAATGTATGTGGTGTGGCAGAAATTCCATATATGTTACTAGAGGTCTGATTATCATCTTGGTGGACAGGGTTCGAAAGAAGGTAAGAAAGAAAAACCAAAAGACGGAATATAAGAAAAATGCAAAGAGAAATTAAAGAATGAAAGAAAATGCAAGGAAAAGGGAAGAAATAAAGAAAGAAGGAAGAAGTAAGGAAAGAAAGAAGAAAAGAAAGAAGGAATCAAAAAGTGTTAGAAATGCTGCAATTAAAACACTATAAAGAAATCTCTGAAAGTGTCCAGTATTCCTTTGTTCGATGTGTGTGATTTGTTCGTGCCGTCTCTGACTGCTGCTATTGTGTGCTGTCTCTGCTTGCCCTTGAGGTATGCCGCAAGTGCTTTCCCTGCCCTGTTGGCCGAGCATAAATTTATTGCTCTATACTTGTTAATCCAGGTGCCTGCCCTTTCACTAAGGATCCTGTTTAATTCGTACTTTTTCTTTGTTAGTGTTGTGAGGGTGTTCCTGTCTTCTAGATTTATTATGTGACCTGCCTCTAGTCTTTTTATTTCGTTTTCTAAGTCAGATATCTTCTTGTTTCTTTCCCTGTTCTGTCTACCTTTGATGTTCATTATTGTCCCTCTCACAGTAGCTTTCATTGCGTCCCATAGTGTGTCTCTTCCTACGTCTGGTGTGTCATTGTTCGCTAGGTACTCCTTGAGTGCAACTTCTATTTCAGTACTGTAGCTGTTGTTTTTGAGGAGGTCATCATCAAACCTCCATCGTCGTGTGGGTTGCTCGTTGTGTCTGCCCGTCAGAGTGAGGCAGATGTGGGAGTGGTCTGATATCGCTCTTGGGCCTATCTCTGTGCGTTCTATCAGGTGTGTGTGAGTGTCCGATATCAGTATATAGTCGATCCTACTGTATGAGTTGTGTGGATTAGAGTAGAAGGTGTATTCCCTCTCATCTGGGTTTTGTAGTCTCCACGGGTCTGCTAGTCTGAGTCTTGCGCAGAGGTCTTGTAGTGGGTTACCTCTCTGTGTGTTCAGGCTCTGTCTTTGTGGGTGTCTGTCTATGGCAGGATCCAGAACTTGGTTCATGTCGCCCGCTACTATTAGCAGCTCACCCAAGGGTAGCGCGTCTAGTTCTTTGCCTGTCTGTTCCCAGAATGCCTTATCCTCTGTGTTGGGTCCGTATATGTTTGCCACATGTATAAGCTCCTCACCCCCGAGCACGCTAGTGATTAATAATCTCCCCTCCTCGTCCCTCTTAGTTTTGACCGGTGATAGTTTTGACTTTTTGCTTAGTATAGTGATGACTCCGGTTTTTTTTGTTCCTTGCGGGGCTCAGAGCAGATGGAGGAAAGGAACTACTAGGGAGTGTCACGACTCCAACCCTGACGGAGACACAGAAGGACAGACTAGACTCAGAAATAACTGGAGACGAGATAGAGAGAGCAGTCAACAGCCTGAAAGATAAAAAAGCACCTGGGCCAGACGGCTTCACAGCCAAGTTCTACAAACACTACATCAAAGCTCTAAGGCCAGCAATGACAGCAGTCTTTGCGAACTGCATACACAAAGGACGCATGACGCCGTCAATGGCGGAAGCAAACATTATAGTGATCCCCAAAGAAGGCAAAGACGCACAACACCCAGGGAACTACAGACCAATATCACTTATCAATGTTGACTGCAAAATATATGCCAAAATCCTAGCCACCAGGCTCAACACCTACCTTCCATCCCTCATACATTGCACACAAGTGGGATACCTGAAGAATAGGATGTCCCAAGATAATACAAGACTGCTATGCCACGTAATCAACCACGCAGCCAAAAGCAACAACGCGGCAGTCATGATCGCCCTAGATGCAGAAAAAACTTTCGACAGAGTGTCATGGCCCTATTTAGAGCTATGTATGCAAAAATTTGGACTGGGCCAACAGTATAGGAAGATGGTAATGGCACTATACAACGAGCCCAAAGCCCGTGTGGTTGTGAACGGAGGCACATCGGAGCTACTAGACCTCAAACGAGGGACGAGGCAGGGATGCCCTTTATCCCCAGGCCTCTTCCTACTAGCGATTGAACCCCTACTGTGCATGATCCGCTCAAACCCTGACATTAGGGGCATACCTATAGAGGGTGAATCCTTCAAATTGGCAGCATATGCAGACGATGTCCTCATAGTAACGGAAAACCCGGGAAGTTCCATTAAAGCACTAATGGGAACCATAGACCAGTTTGCGCAAGTGTCAGGATACAAACTCAACAGAGAGAAATCGGAATGCAAACCACTGAACGTACATACCAACAAGACAGTACTGGGGACCTCGGGTCTAGCATGGCAGAAGAAAGCCATCAAGTACCTGGGCCTCCTGTTCGAGAGAGACTTGCGGACCACAGTAGACCAGAACGAAAAAGCAATCTTGCACAAAATAAGAGAGAAGCTAGAGGGATGGTCACCAAGATTTACCACATGGTGGGGAAGGGTGGAGACCATCAAAATGATGGTCACCCCTATGATCAACTACATGCTCAACATGCTACCACTAACTAGCACACCTGACTTCCACAAAAAGCTGGACAAACTACTAAACACATTTCTTTGGAGGGGAAAGAAGCCGAGAATCAGCCTTCAGAAACTCAGACTACCCAGGGTTCTAGGAGGTCTGAACATAACGAACTTCAGAACCTTCCAAACAGCCTGCTTGGCAGCACAGGGCCTACACTGGATATCACCAAAGAAGGATTACACCCCGGCCTGGCTCTCCCTAGAGCGGAGACTTCTAGGAGGAATGGAGCCCGTGGCACTACTCACAGCGACAAAACACCCCGCGATTAAACAGAACACAATCCTCAGGAACACGCGACTGGCCCTACTAAAATTAGACAAACTGCTAGACACCAGCGTCAGACAATCTCAGCTAGAGTCGCTATGGCACAACCCCAGAATTAAGTACAGGAATAAAACACTAGACATGCACACCTGGTACAGGCAGGGCATAACGACGGTGAGCCAGCTGAAGGAGACAGGGATGCAGACATCATTTGACGAACTCAGACAACAATACAACTTCGACAACATAGAGCTCTATAACTTCCTTAAATAAGAGTAGCAATAGCCAAAGCCAACATAAACGCGCTCGCCCCATCAATAACACAATACGCCAATAGCCTGAACATTACGGGACACCAGGTAGCACACATATACAGAGCCATGACCCCCAAAACGTCCAAATTGAACAACAGAACTGTAAGCCAATGGGAAGAAGCAGCAGGGAGAGAGCTAAGCGAGAAGGATAGGCCAGACTTATGGTCCTCCACATCAAGGAGGAAAGTGACAACGACCCTAGATCAGACAAAATTCTGGCTAGTACACAGGGCCTACTGGACCCCAGCCCGTCTCGCCAACATAGGCATCAGAGAGACTGACTCCTGCTGGAACTGCAACAGGCAGAAGGGGGACCTAGCACATCTCCTATTCCACTGCGCCAAAACAAAGAAGTTCTGGCACTCCATAATCACTCTAATCACTCTAATCAATGACATGACAGGAGCCACACTATCAATGGACTTCCACCACCTAATACTGGGATACACGGACCCTTCCATAACATCCGAAAATGACAGAGACCTGATTGACCTCCTGCTTACAGCAGCAGTCAAGACGGTGTTGAATAACTGGAAGGACACAGCAAAAGCCACCTTTAAGGCCTGGTTCAACTGGGTCATTTTCCTAAGGGGAGCCGACACCATAATGTCTAACAGCCAAAGGGACTCAGGGAAAAAGTGCGAGTTATGGCTGTCACTAGACAACTACTTGTCCTCTCACAAGCCACCCTAGACACTCAGACCAGACAATACTACCGAACGCACACATGCACCCTACTCAACAACACAATATGCCTACGTCTCTCTTCATCTTTTGATCTCCTATCTCCTCACACCACCAGGGGGGCGGAAAGATAACCATGCCGGTGGCAAAGGGGCACGGGGGAAAATGGAACGTGCAAGAACGGAGTGAAGAAGATGTAACAAATTTCAGAATGAACTGTCAAGAGCCAAACTAATTAAAGCCAATGTATACAATGCTTGACAACCTAGCCCCACCCCCCCCCCGGTGCGTTTTTTCTTCTTTCTCTTTCCCCATGTGTTCTCCACCCAGTACCATGTAAATATGCTCTTTATTTTCAATAAAAAATTACATAAATTAAAAAAAAAAAACACTATAAAGACTGTTTTTCTTCCTGGGTTACAGTTTGTTTAAGAACCACTGGTGAAATTGAGTCCAGTACATGTATAATATTGAAGCTTTCAGTAAATTAACATAGAACAGTTTCAAATCAATGCAATCAATTTTGCTGTGAAATTCTTTTTAAAGATTCTTTTGTTTATCTTAGAAAGGACTTTGCCAAAAGGAATTTACAGCAGCATTGGCAGGAGGCAAGAACTGATCAAGCGTGGAATGTTGTCTGTGCTCTCATCAGTTATATAGTGGCCTGCTGTCACATTAGACTCTAAATACAAAAGCAACATGAAAGTGATAAAATGAAATAAAAATGTACATATGGGAACTAGCTTGTGTGTGGATGGGCTCCTTGTGAAAGAACAAAATGCAGCCACTCAGAGTGAAGTTATTCAATGGCATAAGTGGGCTGACCCCCTGCCTCATGCTACATGCTGTAGTGGGCAAAAGCAAAATGTGAATGACACACCAAGAGACCAATAGATGAAGAAAGTTGGCTGAAAGCCCTGACAATTAAGCATATTGTACATACATTTAAAAAAAATATATCAATCAAACGATCTTGGCTAACTCCAACCCTTAAAAGAGACTGTGAGAGAATGCCTCTTTTTGCATGGCCATCCCCATTTTATGCTGACTGTTATTGCTAGTTTTTAAACTCTGCACACTGCTGTCCAGGCCTCATGATATGTGCTCTATTAAATTGGCCTAATCCCAATTGACATATTTATGTGTACAGTAAAGGCCGTAGTATATGATGCAGGATACACCAATGGCATGGAAAGCTAAATGTCACCTCTGGATGCAGGACTTATTGTGCCATCCACTAGAGTGACATTGAAAAAATGGTTTCAAGCCTACCTGACTACTGCAGCTTTTAAACTTGCCAGCAAACCTGTTAAAATAACCTTTTCTGACCAGAGAGAACTCTAATTTTAAATATTAAATACGTCTCCCCTAAGTAGGCCTTGTAGCTCATGAGGTAGAATGTGTAGTATTTAAAACTGGTAAATGCAAGAATCTAGTGTTCCCATGTACCTAGAGTAAGTAGCCCCCAAAAGCTATTTTCAATGTGAACGGCTGTTGCTTTCCTATGAGAAAAAGTAAAGTTCAGAATAAAGTCATAACTCTTTAATCTTGGCTTGGGACAAGCAACCAGAATAATGATACCACTATTTAAATAAATCCAATTCAGTGGTGAAGTAGTAGAATTTAATATATATTTAGAAAAGTGACTCTTAAAAAGTTAGACTTTGTCTGCCTGAATCTCCAGTACGCTACTTAGCGATAGACATCCAGCAAATGGCCCTTGTCAGGGAGCATTATCAATTGCTTAGGCCTTCTGGTAGGAAGTTCTGAGTGTGAGTTATGTGACTCCTTCCGATAGGAAGTACAGTTGAGCAAGGCTCAGGGACTTTATTAGCTTGAAAGGGACTGGTGTGTGGCCTGCCCATTTATAGTGTAAGGGGAGATCTGAGGAAGAGAAGTATTTGATCCCAAGGTAGACTGAAGCCAGATTGGCACCAGGCCATTGGGATGGGGAGTTGGACCCAGAACCAGTTTGATGTAGTTGAGCATGTGGGGACTGTACGTTTCTAAACACACCCCTGGCTCAGCAGCCACATCCAAGAACAGAAATGTTGTGCCATTTTGGATTTTACTTATAGTTTACTGTGGGATAGTTTGCAGTAAGGCACGCAGGATCAGCTGGTAAGGTTTGCTCTTGCAGGCTTTTTTCTCATTGGGTAGGGTCAGGGAGAGTCTGGAATTCAGCCCTACCCATTGACTAATGAATCCTACAAAAGTGCCACCTCAACCGCAGCTCATCATAACACATCTGCACCTGAGAAAGAACAGAAGAGGACTGGACCTGTTGTCTGTGACCTGAGCGAAGACCTGGGGGATTGACCTGCTCCCTCTCATTCCCAGGACTGAAACGTTGACTAAAAGTGTCAATTGGCTATCCTCTCTTGTAGCTACATGGACACAACAAGCTGCAAAGGGTCTTTACTCTGAAGTGTCCAGCTGACTAGGTATAATTGGACCTAAACTGACCCTGGTAGCGGCCTTTGTGATAGTGAGTCTTGGCCCTTAAGTACCAGTGCTGAGGTGCTGGGGGCATTAAAAGTGACCAAGAGGAGCTGCTCTGGTAACTCTGAAAATGTGGACTTAAGAAATGTTTGGACTACCAAGATCTCCAGAGCTTCAGAGAGACCTTGTGTCAGCAGTGTCCAATTTTTTTTTTTCTTAAACAGTCTTTATTGCAATTTATTATATATACAAACTTGAAAGTATAGACCACACAAAAGCACCAGAAACAATGTCCCTCCCTCCCCTTCCCTTCAACCCACCCCTCGCTTCCCCTTGGTCCAGACATCCCATCAAATATAGCCTGATTTTCCAATGATGAGGAGACAGTAATAAGCATAAACTCACAGAGCCTGTTATCCCTTCACTGCCAAGCCTAGTGTCAATCATGAATGTATTTTTGAAGATATATACATATTGTTAATCCTACTGTTATCCCTCTTGAAAGAAGGCCCTTATATTCTCCAAGAGAACCAGGAGAGCCCGCCTTGGGCCTTTCCACCTATAGATCCCCACAGTTCTTAAATATTATTTGCCTCATTTGTTCATTGCTCTCTCCCTTCCCCCTCCCGAGACCATCTTATCAGAGGTGCCCAAATTTCAGACCCTCTTTTCTGTGCCCTGCGCCCCCTCCTAGCATAGACTGCTGTTTGCAGCCGACAGACCACCAAGAATCTGCCCAGCCACTGCTGGCTGGTTGTAGGGATCAGTCGAGCCTGTGAGTGGCTAAACAGAGTCTAAATACCGTCATAGAAATGTATACATATATCTGCATCTGCCCTGGAAGTGCAGAAGCAGATGTTTATATACATCGCTATGACGGTATTTAGAGGCTGTTTAGCCACTCACTTGCTCAACCCGGTCCCTCCAACCAGCCAGCAGTGGCTGGGCAGAATCTTGGCGGTGCAGCAGTGTCCTATTCTAAGGAGGATGTTGATAGATTCAGCTCCAGGCTTGACCCACTGGAGGATTTTGAGCACCATATAAAAGATAAAGTTCAACGGTAGAAATCTTGACTGGCAGAAGGAAATGAATAGCATCTGACCGAAGAGAAGTCTTTAGTGTAGTGTAGTTCCTATATTCCCAATAGGCTCTGCGCATTGCAATAACATAAACAATAGTTTAGACGTAGGACTTAGGTCGACTAGGTCTCTATTGAATATGTTAGACTTAATTATGAATGCCAGCTAGCTCAGAGGTCACTAGAAACTTTCTCGAATTCACAAGAAGGGATTAGTTTCTGACAACCACATAAACATGACAACTTTGCTCCCTCAAGAATAAGGAGTATATCTCCAGAGTCGCGGAAACAATAGATAACTATTTTACTCAGTCAATCGTGCATGCTTAGTTTCACCAGAAGTGCAGAGAAACAGAGAGATGGGCGTTTTCAATAAAAGAGGTTATTTATTGAACAGTCTTCTTTCTTATGCAAGAGAAGTGAATTGCTACAATCGCAATACTTGTCGTAAAGTGCGTACAGTAAAAGGAGTATTATAAAATAATACTGTAAAAGCATGGTATGGTTTCTAAGCCATACGGTGTTTAAAATGGATAAAATACATACAATGATAAAATAATGACTAAACGTGCTCAACTGGTGCTTCTAAGATACGCCTACCCCGGTGTACCTAACCTAAGCCTAGTACATGGGAAGTAGTAAGTGAGATGTAGTTTGAGTTAAGATAGTTTCTGCCAAGAGTCTAAATCAAGAATTCTCTAAGGGTCTAATCAGCTCCGTACCTTGGTTAAATAATGAAGGAGGTCTTGTAACTCTCTCTCAGGACTTGATCTCCCAGCAACCCACAAGGGTGACAGGGAAACACTGGAGCTGGATTTCTCGGCAGGAGAAAAGACAGCGTCTCTCTCAGTGCGTCAGCGGGAGGGTGGGTTTCCTTCGGCACTTGCTACAGTAGCAAGTAGCAAGTGGATAGTCTATCTGCTCCAAACCACGCGTGTTTTGCTAGGGCAGATACTGGTTTATTTATACCTGGAAGGTGCCGAGTTTGACGTAATGGTTGGACATAAGACGTCACTATGAACTCGCAGTTCTTTCAGGACTCCGGGAGTTCTAGGACAAATCAATACAGAAGCAGGGGGAATTCCCGGGCTGCTGAAGGCGTAGTTTGTTTAAGAACACGTTGTGCTTTCTAGGAGTCTATGGGAGTAGCCTTGCCATATTTGGACTGCATTGGATATGTCTAAATATGGGTATGATTCTTATGCCTATATAAGAATATGATTTGATATAACCACATAAGGGCATAAATCGGGAATATTTAACTAGAGTCCTAGAATCGTCTACAACACCCACTCCACGTATGATGTCCATCATTACTAAATACTAAGCAATTTGAAACATATCTATGCATGTGTTTTCCATCCCACCCCAAAATACATAAAATGCATTTGAAATGGTATATACACAAAAAATGAGTATCATACTGTACGTTTTCAAGCAGTGGTATCATTCAGATAATGCATATATTGTACATTGGAATGTTGACTGAATGAATCACGAAATTTACATTTATGAAATGGCTCTTAATACAGAAGAGAGGGTTGAGACCATTTCATCACATATTTATAAAAGACTGTACATACAAAACAAAATATTGTCTCTAGAGTTTTCAAAAATAGAAATCTTGTTCTCTAAGAATAGTTCTACTTTAAGCAGAGTAACATGTGCCAAAAAGGTCATTATTTTGGGAACTGGGAAAAAATAATTTCGTTTTCAGAAAAAAAATAGTTCCAGAGTTTTTAGAAGTTCTGTTTATCAAAACTGAAGGTCGAATTCAGAGTTCAGGGAACGCTGTGTGCTCGTGTTTTTAAAAGCTATTCTCGTTGTTAGGAGAGAACATTAACTCAGATAGGCTGGCAAAGAATTTGTCTACAACAGTAGGTGAAAGTTGGACCATGTCCGAAAAAGTAGAAATAGTGCATATGTGAGATGCATTGCCGTCATCGGTGTCTAGATCAGCAATGGTTGTACCTGTGTGCCGCTTTCATCTCGTACCTCACGGCCACCTAGTCGCAATGGTGAGGTCTCAACAAATGCCGTCATCAGAATAGGTAGCCGCTGGGGACAACACGTTGCATGAGCCGTTACCGAACCAAGCAAAGTATCGATATCTATAGGTGCTGCTGATGGGAGTGTGAGACAGACGTCTAACACGCATTCTTCTCCACAGAGCAGGCATCGTAGAACAGGTAGGATGCAATCTTGCCAGATTGGTCTGAATGAAAGAAACCAGGTAGTATTCAGATCTCTTAGCCGAGCGAAGCCAAGGACTTTAGTAATCCGATCTCGGTATCGCATTGCTAGGAGCGTTTCTTCCATTGTAGCCTGAGTTTTGTCTGTGACTGGACTTGCCATAGCGGAGCAGAATGAACAAAAATAAGATTCCTGCTATGATTCCCAAGATGAAAGGCAGGCCGCCGAACACAGAGTGCACGAAATTCAGGAAGATGCTCAGGACTGCTTCAAAGATTGCTAACAGTCCCGAAATTTTTTTCTTAAATACCTGTGTGATGCCACTGGTATCAGACATGTTTAAGATATGACCTAACATTTCTACGAAATGCACAGGGCAATTTGTTGATAATAATGCTTGTATCTCTGCTGCTGTCCTTGCGACTTGCAGATCATACGTTTCTCTAGACGAGGTAAAAGGCACAGTTGTTTGTAAAAGAATGTACTTCACTCTGCTTAAAGTATCAATTCGAATAGAAGAGATATTCAAAGAAGGCCATATCGTTGCCTCCTTGTCTGGTTTGCTGTTTGGATACAATACTTGCATACAGCAAGTGACCCTGGATGTAACACTGATGAGATAGGCCATTCCTGGCAACATGCCACAACAGCTGCGGTCACTTAACATAACGTAACTGCCGTTGGAAAGTTGTCTAAAAAAAGGCTCTATTTGTGTAGCAGGGGTGCCGTGCAGGTGGCATGAAAGGTTATTTGATGAACCTTCGCAGGCTCCATGCAAGTTAATTCCTTTACACAGAAGTGTACCGCTCAGTGAATTTTTACAGTTGTTACCACTAAGAAATACCTCTTTTCTTCCCCCACTCCAACATCTATGTGTGTAAGGTAAATTCCAGGTTGACTTGATGTACCCTTTACCCAACCTTTCATACAGGCCCACTGGTATGTGCTTTTGGCAATATTGAAACTGAAAAGTCATTATGGGAATTGTAATGGTGCCATGTATTATCCATTCAATGACAGGTTTTTCGTAGATTGTCAATGGTAATCTTTCTAGTTTTTCAATGCTCAGCACCGTATAGTCTGCCCCTCTTTGTGCCAAAGAGATTTGTTTACTGGTAAGGTTAAAGGCAGAAAACAATGACGTTGTGTTGATTAGACGCCATGGCACATAGCCTGAACTGAGATTTTGTAACGTCCAGCCTAACTGTACAATAGAACGTAATTGGGACTGGCCATGTTGTAACATTAGCATATCCTGTTCTATTATATCAATAGCAGATGATACAATGCTGTCCAGTGAATAAATTCTGGAGGACAGAGTCATTAACCCATTGTCCACTACAGACAGTGTTTTTTCTAAATTAATACCATCAATTTCTCGTATTTTTTCAGCAGTTTCAATTTGCGTTACTTTCCAAGTTTTGTTGTAAGCAGCATATATACCGGCGTATATGAAACGTTTTTGACACTGTTTGCGAGGTCCCAATAAGAAATCTCGCAAGTCAGCACCTTCTTTAAGTAAGGTCAAGTGTTGCTTAATTTCAGGTAGTGTGGATTTCTGTAGCCATTCGAGGCATAGTTTTCCTACACTGTATGTTGTTATTATCCCTGGATATTGTCTCTGGGAATATCTTGGGTCTGGCCTGTTCCGTTTGAACCCCTGTGTTTTGTTCAGGAACCTATCTTGACAGTTATTAGTGTCTGTGGGCCAGATCAACCATTTTTTTCAATCAGAATTAGTTCTTTTTTGGTGTAAATATAAAGTAAAGTAAAGTCCACATTTGTAAAGTGCACAATCACCCGTAAGGGTCTCTAGGCGCTGGGGGGCCGTCGGGAAGATTAAGCGAGCTATTGCCCAGAGTCACATGGTGCTGGGCTAACCTGCCGCCGGAGCCGGGGATCGAACCGTGGTCCCCAGATTCCAGCGTCAGTCGCCCTGGCCGCGGCGCCACACCTCTTCCATAAATATGGGATACGTCTATCTCCACATCTGTAGTGCTATTACTATCAGGTATGGGCTTTGGTATAGACGGTTTGTTTAGGTCCTTTATCCTGGCTAGGCTAAGACAGGTTGTTTGTTGAATGGTTTCATTCAGGAACATTATCTGTTCTGAGATCCTGCAGGCTCTGAATAAAGATTCTAAACCTTGTACCTGCCAGTCTTTTGTACCCCAGACCGTTTTTGTCTCAATGTTGTTTTTCCAAAATTCTAAACCAAATGTAGACAATTTTTCATAGGATTTTGCAGAATATATCAGTTTAGTATTTGTCAACATGTTTTTCACTCCTGTCTTATTTATAATCTTAAAATAAAACGTTTCAGGATCAATGTTATTAAACCCTGAGAAGTATGGGAATTTCTCATAAAATGTTTTTTTCGAGCTGCCTTTTGGCGGTGTTGGACAATGTTCCCATTGATTATAAGTGAAAACATTTCTAGGATTAGCAGATTTATGCAAATAGTGGTGCCCATAATGATTAAAGCAATACATTTCTTCATAATCTGATGAACCTTCTAAATAATCATGTTCTGTAAATGTTGCTGACATTTTTAAATCTGACATCATATTATTAATAGTTTCAAAGTCCCAATCATCAGAGAAAGTGCTAGGTGATACAAAGTCACTGAAAGAAACCTTGAACTGATGTGGATATTTCAACCGGGCCATAGATGTCGTAATCAGTAGCGTCCCATGCTACACCACCAGGTATAGGAATGGCTGTGATGTTTACTGATGATAGTTCTCTTTTTTCAATGTGAGAAGATCTGTGAGGCTTTAGAACCAAGTTGATTTTCTGACTTGCTGTGTCCATTGTACTATATTTTCCATCAATCATTCTTCCCAAGCTGAAAACCAAAATGAGCCAGAGTAGGAGGAAAAGTACACCTAACACAATCCACAATTCAATCCATGGTGAAATCAGATATGTTTCTCCAAGTTGATGAAAGAGTTCAGATATTTTTTCTTTGAAAGTTTTATTTGCTGGCTTTTCTTCATGTTCACTTCAGAAAAGTCATCGAAATTGATGAAGAAGCCAGATGCCGTTCTGTCAATTGTTGGAATTGATTCAGGATTCTTATTAATCTTTGTAGTTGCTTCTTCTTTTGTCATATTAGTATAGTCAGAGGCTACATCATTGTAGACAGGTGTTTCATGATGAACTGTCGCAATTTGGGTTTCAAGAGGCACAAGTTCCATGGCTTTGTTGCATAGTCCTTCTTTATTCACTGCAGGTTTATCAAATGTGATTAGTCTCTCAGTTTGAACCTCTTGAATTGTAGCAAGGTTTGGTCTTCGGCTACATCTTGGGAGTCCACTGGGCCTACTACTTATTATTGGCCACATGATTGTGGTTTTACCAGGTCGATTGATACAACTCTGTTCTCCTTTTTACCAGCAAGGGGCGGTAGTACCACTGATCTTGTTCCGCTGATTGCTAAGACAGGTACTGCTTTCCTGTAAGAAGGCCAAAATTCCTTCTTCACCGTGATCTTTTCTCTGACCAGATCCCCAATCTTTGGAATCCAGACAGGTCTTGCTGGGACAGGTGGTTTTTCTTCAGTGGTCGTTGGCTTTAGCTTTGTGTTACTTAGACTTCTTCTTGTCTCATTTAAGTTCTGTAAAACAGCCAAACGATCTTTGATATCAAAGGTTTTTTGTTCCACCACTGAAGTCTGACTATCGAGGTCTTCGATTATCATTCTTGTACGAAACAAAAGTTCATACGGAGTGATTCCACCCAGAGAATGTCTTGGCAGATTATTAAGACTACGTTGGACACTTATTAGATGTTTGACCCACCCATCACCCGAACCTAATACCCTCGCTGTTATAGATTGCTTTATGTCACGTTTTTTCTCTCCACTACCGCATTTCCCTCAGGATGGAATGGACTATAGTACCGCAATGCAATGCCCAAGCTGGCCATGGCCTCCTTGTAAGCTCGAGAGCTAAACGCAGGACCCTGGTCAGAATGTAGCATGCCAATTGCGTATGTGCCGATAAAGGCTCGCAAATCTTTTATAACAGTTCTGGCGTCAGCCGAGCGCTGGGGCCACATCCAAATGAATCTTGTGCAGGAATCCACTGTGACCATGATATATTTATAGTTGCCATCCCTTTGTAAGGGACCACAGTGGTCCAGGTAAACACATGCTAATGGTTTATCTGAGATTAGAAGGGGCGTCTGTGCAGGTCGTTTCACTGTTGAAACCTTCATTTTTTGGCATATTTCACATTCTAAAACATAGTTTCTAGTCTGTTTTCTCATGCGTGGCCACCAATATCTCTGTTTTAATAACGATACTGTGGCGTAAACACCAGCATGTGCAGAAGCGAGCCCTTCATGTGCTGCTAAGATTAGTCGTAACCTATCTTCCCTGTTTGGAATTGCCCTATCCCCCACTCCAGGGATGACAGCAAAAGGAACATTATTTGCATCTGTACTTTACTGGAAAGCCTTTCGGGAGTGTCTTACCACTGTTTTTTACTGAAGCACCGACAGCTTGCATTATCTCGCTGTCTATTTTTGTTTTTGACCGGGTAATGGCGGCTACGGAAGCCGTTTGCACAGCTGCCTTCGCGGCCTCATCAGCCAATGAATTCCCTGCAACGTGAACGCCATCACGTTGATGACTCAGTGTATGTATCACGTGAGTCTTTTGTAGTTCTTTCTGTAAAAGAACTACTTGTTCCCAAAGCATTTTATGCTTGATTGTGCCACCTTTTGCATCTTTGAAACCGTTTGAACCCAGTTCTGCAAGTATTCATTGTTGCAATAATACGAATCGCACACTATTAGTGTGGGGAATTCGCAAACGGTATTTTCAAGCGCCATCTTAAAAGCCTGTAGTTTAGCTCGCTGAGCTGTACAGTCTCCGAGTGATTGAGTTTTAGTGACCATTGGTCTGAATTTATCTAAATGCCAGCGACCTTTAACAATCGCGCATGCTGCATTGTAAACTTGTTTATCCACAACGTAGTGTTGTGCAGATCCGTCTGTGTTGATTACACAGGCGTACTGTTCGAGAGGCAGGATTTCGATCGACAGAGGATATTCATGTTTGTATTCTAGATGTTCTAGCTTTTTCATTTTGGGTTCAAATGCGTGTATCACGTCTGTTGCAGCAGGAGAATTAACCCATTGTATCCATTTTGGATCTAATGCCATAGAATTTGGAATGCTCGGTCTTGTTACTGCCTCAAGGGCTGATACTGCTGTTAAAACAGATATGCTCTTCCCTTGGGCTAGGGCGCTTTCTTTTGCTACAGCAGTTTAGACCGCAGTCAGAATTTTTTCAGTAGAACTGAATTTCATTTTAGCTTGTGTGTACAAGTGTGATTTATAAGCTATTGGTACCATTTCTCCCTCATTAGAGGTCAGGTACGTAAATCCGCATCTTCCTGGGATGACTCGGATTACAAGGTTGCGTTCGTTTGCGCGTGTTTGTAGTTTTGTTTTAGTTAACATGTCTGTTTGTAGTGATCGTAAAAATTTTGTGTGATTCTTAATTGGTTTGAAATCAGGTTTTATTAATTCGTAGAGGGGTTTAACCCTCTCTGCGTAGTTTAGAATGTAAGTTCTTCCGAAATTCAGGAAACCTAGAATTGATTGTAAGTTTTTCAGCGTTTTCGGAGCTTGGAGTACTGCACACTTCCCTAAGAAGTTGTCTGTTAGGCTTTTGCCTTCACTTGATAACTCATATCCTAAAAATAAGACAGTGAGGTGGGCAATTCGTGATTTTTTAAAGTTGAATTTATGCCCTTCTGATGCGAACCCAAGTATAATGGTGTTCACTCTTTTCAAGTGAGTCTCCACGTCATCGTCTGTAAGATAGATGTCATCGACATAAGATAATGCCTCATCATCATACATTTGTAATAATTCTGTCACCCTGGCTGAAAATAATCCTGGGATGTTCTTGAATCCCTGGGGGAGACGACAAAATTGGCTCTAGGCCCCCATACTGGAGAAAGCGGTCAAACATCTGTTTTCTGGTGCAATGTTTTGAGAGAAGAAACCATTTGAAATATCTAATGTAGTTTTATATTTTTTGCGCACAATGTTATTCATTAGTGCTGCACTGTTTGAGTTTTGTACTGCAAATGTTTTGCAACAAGAATTTAGGTGTCTGTAATCCAAAACTAGACGATATGAATCGTCCGGTTTGGAGACAGGAAATAAAGGGTTGTTCATTTGTGAGGTGCATGTTTCAATCACCCCCTGGTATTCAAGTTGATCTAAGATCTCCCTGACTTTTTAGCTTCTTGCTTAACAGGATACTGCCTCTGTGCAATAGGTTGATGTTTTAACTGAATTTTATGGTGAGGAGAATCCTCATCCCATCCTACATGATTTTATATAATGCAGGGTCTTGGGCCACTGCCCATTTTCTAGCATATGCATATTTTTTATGAATGGGAATGTGATTTGAGAAGACAGGCATAATCATTACTTCGCCATGTGGGCACTCCCTGACAAACTCCGGTGGCCAGTCTTTCTCTGCTAGTAGGATATCATAGCCTTTAGATAGGTTCTCCCAAAAGAGACCTCTTATTTTCCTTGTTTTGTCCCCTTCTATACGTAATGTTATTTCATATAATTTATGGGGTACACTAACTCTGGTGTCTGCAGTTTCCACCTGAATGTATTTATTCATGTCCACTGTCTCCAGAAGATTCATTAGGATCTTGCGAGCTATGGTCACTTCTGCTGCGCTGTCTAGCATTGTCTCTGGGCCCATTCTCCGTTCTTGAGTTGTGTCCTCAGAATCCTCGGCATGTTTTATTTTAATACTAGCTACCTTCTTTTTGGGAAATATTTAATTTTTTACTTTGATGAGCAGGTTTTTGGACTTGACGCACTCTTCTTTATGTTCTGACCATCCTCTTCTTTCCGATTTCTGTGAAGAAGTCTGAGAAGATCGAGAGGGACGTCTATCATTATCTTGATATCTGTCAGGTTTTCTTAAATTGTCCCTATTTCTAAGGTTGTATCTTTTTTCAGAGGGCTCCTGTTGAGGAGACCTGTCCCCTCGTCCTGGAGATCTATTTCTCCGTTGGGGAGACCTACCTCTGGACTGAAACTGTTTTCTCTGGGAGTGGTTTGTTTATTACCCTCCCACTTCTTTTTTGGAGTAATGAGATTATTCTTAATAAAGGTTTTTTTCAGGATTTTCAGTTAGTTGTGGTTTTAGTGGTTTTCCACCCAAACTATCTCTACCTAATTCTTCATAGCACTTTTCAATTATTCTGGCAAGTTCAAAAGGTTGGTCTGTTATTTCTGTTTCTCTTAATTTTTGATGGATCGCCACAGATGCTGCTTCTCCTTTTATGTTGGCTAGTAGTATAGCCGAGACTTGCTTAAAGTCTTTCAGTAATTTCATACCTAGATTTAAAGCAGGCTCCGGACCGTATTAATTTTGAATCTGTCTTAGTACGTCTGGTATAACCGCCATAGATGGAACACCATGTGTTTTTGTGTATATTGAAGCAAAGACTGTTCCCCAAGTGTCAAAGTCCTCCACATGTGGTGCGATCCCCATTGGTAGACAGATTGTCAAAATTCTGTGTTTTTCATGAGGTGTACTATCAGGAAATACTTCCTTTATTTGAGTAATTTTTTGAGCTAACCAGTACGGAATTTGTTCCCGTTTTGCGGGTAATTTGCCAATGACTGATTGTATAGTCTGTGGTGTAATTTTATTTGTGTTCCCCTGGTGAGGGGTGTGCTGTGGAATTTGTATTGCTGGTTGGACTGTTAAAGTCCGCATGACATATTGGACAATTGTCTATGTATTTTAATTAATTGTTTTAGCTGAACTAAAAGTTCTCTGTCTGACATTCCTTCAATGTCAGGATGTGGTGTATAGCTGGCTGGCTATTTTGGAACACTGTATCCTTCAACGTTCATTAAACCAAAAACTAATACATTGGATTCTCCTCCTACTAAGTTTTGGGGGATATTAACCTTTCACCCACTCCAGACGTCTATTGGAGTTTTTACTGGAAAAAGGGGTATGTGTGAGAAGCACGACTGAGTTACTCTAGTATCTAGCGTTAAATTATTGCCTTACCAAACGTTGGGCGCTATGTAGTTCCTATATTCACAATAGGCTCTGCGCATTTGAATAACATAAACAATAGTTTAGACGTAGGACTTAGGTCGACTAGGTCTCTATTGAATATGTTAGACTTATGAATGCCAGCTAGCTCAGAGGTCACAAGAAACTTTCTCGAATTCACAAGAAGGGATTAGTTTCTGACAACCGCATAAACATGACAACTTTTCTCCCTCAAGAATAAGGAGTATATCTCCAGAGTCGCGGAAACAATAGATAGCTATTTTACTCAGTCAATCGTGCATGCTCAGTTTCACCAGAAGTGCAGAGAAACAGAGAGACGGGCGTTTTCAATAAAAGAGGTTATTTATTGAACAGTCTTCTTTCTCATGCAAGAGAAGTGAATTGCTACAATCGCAATACTTGTCATAAAGTAAAGTGCGTAGAGTAAAAGGAGTATTATAAAATAATACTGTAAAAGCATGGTATGGTTTCTAAGTCATACGGTGTTTAAAATGGATAAAATACATACAATGATAAAATAATGACTAAACGTACTCAACTGGTGCTTCTAAGATACGCCTATTCCTGTGTACCTAACCTAAGCCTAGTACATGGGAAGGAGTAAGTGAGATGTAGTTAGAGTTAAGATGGTTTCTGCGAAGAATCTAAATCAAGAATTCTCTAAGGGTCTAATCAGCTCTGTACCTTGGTTATAGAATGAAGGAGGTCTTGTATCTCTCTCTCAGGACTCGATCTCCCAGCAACCCGCAAGGGTGACAGGGAAACACTGGAGCTGGATTTCTCGGCAGGAGAAAAGACAGCGTCTCTTTCATTGCGTCAGCGGGAGGGTGGGTTTCCTTCGGCACTTGCTACAGCAGGGCGTCGGGCAAGTAGATAGTCTATCTGCTCCAAACCACGCGTGTTTTGCTAGGGCAGATACTGGTTTATTTATACCTGGAAGGTGCTGAGTTTGACGTAAGGTTGGACATAAGACGTCACTAAGAACTCGCAGTTCTTTCAGGACTCCGGGAGTTCCAGGACAAATCAATACAGAAGCAGGGGGAATTCCCGGGCTGCTGAAGGCTTGGTTTGTTTAAGAACACGTTGTGCTTTCTAGGAGTCTATAGGAGTAGCCTTGCCGTATTTGGACTGCATTGGCTATGTCTTAAAATTGGTATGATTCTTATGCCTATATAAGGATATGATTTGATATAACCACATAAGGGCATAAATCGGGAATATTTAACTAGAGTCCTATAATCGTCTACCACATTAGCAGGTGTGAATCTTTAATGTTCCTTCTTTGAGCTTTTCCTGACAAAACCAACAACTTCCGAGGGACCTTGTCCAATGTCTATGCAACTTTTAGAGATCTCGATGTGGATGCAGCCTGTAACCTTTCCCAGCTGCAGGATTTCAGCTTTCATTTCATAGACTAAGTCAGAATGTAAAATCTTTTAAGAGACAAACACCCTTGAAGTATCTGACCTGTGCTCCAGTCAGCTAATGCTACATCTGGCAAATAAAACTTTAAAATACATTCCATCTTTGAGTTCAAAAAGTAGATAAGCGTTGGGACACAGTGCATTTTATATGTAGCCTTGGGCTAGCAGACATAGGATAAAACTAACCTAGCGGCTCTTTTCCCTTCGAGTAGATGATGGCTTCCTCTTTTGAACAGACCTCTCATTCCATCACTTCTGTGTTAAAGGCATGGTGGTGAACTCTGTCAACTATTGCACACAACTCTGGCATTGCAACATTACTGAAGATTTATAAAAGTTGGGCTTTATTGTAAGTTCGACTCAAAAACATCATTCTACAGAACATGTTTCTTAAGATCTATTATGGCAAGGCAGGACATAGGGTCCCTCAAAAATTCACTGTTTGCAAGGAATGCCTAATTCCCCAATAAGCTCTAGTTATATGTAGGCCTGGGTTAAATTTGAATTACTCTGGAGTAATTTGAGTGAGTTCAGTAATTACTCATTCCTCTTGTGATATAAAATTTGTGAAAATATGTGATTATACCAGCTTGAGTAATTATTAGTAATTTGTGGAAATAATCCTACCGCAAGAGCTGAGAAACAAAGAGCTAAGACAGAGTGAGCAACTACTGGCTACTGCTGTTTGTATCCTGTAGCATTAAGTGCTATTTTCCTAGCACAAAATGCATCCTCTGGCCTGTTGTGGACGTGTGGGTGAAAATAGCACTAAATGTTGGATTATGCTTCTCACACAATTACCCATAATTAATAGTAATATTGCACTAATACAACTAATTACAGGGGAGAGAATCATGCCATTGCACCCATCCCTAGTTACATGGAGTACAAATGGATAAAAATGGCTTATCTGAGATGGGATATGGACTCCTCCATAATGATAACCTAGATAAGGATGCAGAATTCATGTATCCGCCACTATCCCTCTTTCCGTGGGGGTCCCGCAGGGTTCGATCCTTAGTCCCTTATTATTTAATCTTTATCTTTTCCCTCTGGCCCATATTATAAAATCTTATGGCTTCTCCACAGTGTCTTACGCAGACGATACGCAGGTACTTATTACCTGTAGATCCAATTCCCAGGAAACCTGCACCAGTTTTAAACAATGTATGGTTCACATTAAGAACTGGATGAGTGATAACAAACTTCAACTCAACTGCGGCAAGACCGAAATCTTACTATTCAGCAAGGCCAAGACCTTCTGGTCTCAGGACTGGTGGCCTTGAGATCTAGGGCCTTGTCATGAGCCTAAAGAAGCCGTAAGAGACCTAGGGATCATGCTCGACGGGGATCTTTCCATGAAGGTTCACGTCAACCAGGTTGCTGGGACTTGTTTCGGCATACTTCGGCAACTGCGTAAAATCTTCAAATGACTTCAATTGGAAGCCAGAAAGCCTCTGGTCCAGGGATTGATTGTCAGTAGGCTCGTTTACAAGTTTACAGTGCGGTGCACCACCTATAAAGTGATCAGCAACAGAATATCGAAAACACAAATATAGTGTGGACAGAATATCATGTCAAAAATATTCAGGACAAGACTATCAAGAAGGTAAGTGCAAATAGGTAAGTATAAATGTACTATCCTTGAAGATATAAATATTGTCAAGGTACACATATGTGGAGTTTTATATAGTAAAACTTAACTCACCCATAGAAAATGACCTACACAATATTCTTGTCCTCGATATTTTGGAGAGATATTATGTCCCACGATATTATCTGCAATAATATTTGTGTATGTCCAAAAACTGCATTTTCAGGCACTCTACAGCAGTGGTGTTGTCATAAGGAGACATGTAGGTGCTTTACACAATGAACTAATGAACACTTGAACAAAGATTGTAATTTCATATGTTTGCTGGACTTTAAACCAACTCCAAAAGAAGTGTTTTCTTACAATGCCTAATGCATCTTTGAACTTCTGAAATCTGTTTGGATTTGCATAAAAGAAAGGTCACTGAATATACTTCCTCTTATTGAGAATGAAAATTATCTGGTGACATTCTTTTCACGCTAATCCAATGTACTCTAATTTAGACGTCCCGTTGCAAATTTCGGGGTAGATTTACAAAGAAATGTCGCAGAGCTGCAAGCAAATATAGCTGCGCCGCGCTGCATCATTTAAAAAACTCAGGGGTGCACCATATTTGCAAGAATACGGCACACCCCTAGGATTTCCCTTGCACTGGCACTATAAAATGCTGCCTAGCACCAAAACAGACACCCTTGCGCCATGGTACAAGGGTGCCTGCGTTTCAGGGATGATTCCCTGCAACTCAGGCACCCTTGCACCATGGTGCATGAGTATCTGTGTTGCAGGTAACACAGTTTATATGCAGGAAGGACCAATCTTTAAAGAGGCTTTGCTCCTTCTTTGTGTTCTACGGAATGCAGCACACATAGAAAGAGCAAAAACCAGAAGAAATAAAAGTATTTCTCCTCGTTGTGCCTATCTAATGACTGCTATTCAGTTGCGTTAGTTCTTGGCTGCCTCAGATTTACAGATCCTTGTAAATCTGGGGCATCATCAAAAAGTAATGGGTGTTCCAGTGGAACGCCCACAGCAACACGCAACACAGCAACACGCATTGCATGCCCCTTTCACTCAGATACCTGCGTGAAAGAGTACGATATTTACAAAGCGGCGTTTAGCCAAGCAAAGTGGCTTAGAGCAGCTTTGTAAGTATGGAGCAGGGCATTACGCCACCAGAGCGTCTTAAAAAGGGATGCTCCGGTGGTGCAATGCCCTTGTAAGTATGCCCCTTTGTATCTTAAATAATCTGCTACTGGCAAATATTGTGGCTTATTTACAAGCCCCTTGCGCCGCCTATGCATCACTTTTAATATGGGATAAAGTGATGTACCGGCAGCGCTAAGGGCTTGTAAATAAGTCTCATTATTTTTACGCTTCCAAAAAACATTGTCATCTGTTCACCTCAGCAGCAAAGATTAGTTTCTTAATTTAGGTACCACTTAAACCGACTTAGTTATATTTGCTCTTGAGGTCTTAGGAAAAAGATGATATACTGTAGTCCTATACAAACAATTTAAATGAAGAAAGAAACTAAATATTACAACAGTTTACAACCCCTCTGAATTGTTTACAAAACTTCTCTTTGGTCAGAAGCAATTTACTGTAGATCATGAAGCACTACTTGGCCCGCAGAAGATGTGTCCTAACATTCCCTCTTACTACTGCCTTTTCCTGCATATGACATCTGATGATACTTTTACTTTTCACTCATCAATTTTATATGAACTTAAGAACATAGCGTGCAGATGCGTCGAGTCCTTTTGACAGATACCATTCAAGTGATATTCTGGGTGCCAGTTTTGATGGATTTGTCATTTATACTTTATAGGCATTACTGTTTATGCTCATCCAGTTCTGCGGTCTTGCTATTCTGGCAGCTTTGTTTGCAGTTTTTTCAGAGAACATAAAGCAGGAGTATTTTAAAAAGTAATTTGCAACCAGATAAACATCAGCAAATTGTGCAACACAAAAAGTTTAGCACGTGTCTTTGTAACACAACTCGAAAGTTAAAATATAGAATAGTCCAAATGGCATAACATAGGAGAACCCTAAAACAAAACATAGTGAAAGAGTTGGTTACGGAACACAACATTTACACTTTATCAGAAGTTAACTGTGCAACTTTCAAACAATTAGGTAAACCAAAACACCAGAGCATTGTTGTAACCTGCCAGAGAAGATCTACTAGTGCTGGCAAGTGCCAGTTAAGGCAGATGGCATTAGCAGCAGGGATGAAGAAGAGTACCACACATCGAGCCGGGTGTACTGTGGCCCACCTGTATGCAGGAACACTCCCTTTAATGGTGTGTGAGTTCTGTGAAGTGTTACGGGTGGTGCATAGTGTGTGCGTTTGTGTGTGGTCGCACTTAAAGAGCTCCGTTCATCCACAGTCTCTTGAGTCAGACGTCAGATTATGCTGATTGATAAACGAATCCTCAAAACCTTGCACATCAACTAGCTGCATGGCCTATATAGAGACAACAGTCATCACGTCATGTAATATTCACCCATGGATCAAGTAATAACATTTGTCTGTGCCTCCCAATGTCTTAAAACCGGGGAACATCACTTACAACGCAACTTTAACCACGCAGTGCCTTTACGACGCAACTTTTACATCGCAAACCATTACAACGAATTGCGCTGGGGGGCGCTCTAGGATAGGGAATGTGTTTAATGTACTATCCAACACCTTCCCTACTATCCACGGGGACTGGAGTTGGAATAGTAAATTAAACAATTCACTATCCAGCGCCTAAAAGCATTATGCGTTGTAATGGTATGCGTTGTAAAACTCGCGTTGTAAAAGCATGCGATGTAAAAGCATGCGTTGTAATGTCGTACATCCCTTAAAACCTACCATATGCGTGCATGTCATTAACACATACAGGGCCAAGTGCTATGCATACAACACAAGACATACACAGACGCAGCGGAAGTAAAATTGGGTACTAAACTTTGCTCCTGCCTGGTGCGAGCAGTAACAAGTTTGTTTTTGGGAGCAAAGGAAAGGTACAGCAAACTGACAGCACCCAGTATGATACTGGCTTGTGAGCTGACAGGGGTAAAAAGGGCCTTAGGGCTCCCACTGCATCCCAAAACTATTCCCTACATTGTAGGTGCAGCAGGTGGTCATCGGGGCATCCACCTATGACAGTAAAAATGGCCAGCTCCCTCAAGGGGTGCTACCTGGCATTGTGGGGACCCTGCGGCTCCCCCCCAGATCCAAATAAAAAAGATATGGGTGCACTATATGTCCAAGTTGGGGAGACTGCTGGAACCACGGGGGCCCTGGGGCTCTCCTACGGCCCCCTAATAACATAAAACATGTGGGTGTCCCGTGTAGGCCCTGGAACAACCAAAAGGTTTTTTACTGCTCTGTGAAAGAGAGCCTTAAAATGCCCTGCGAAAGCTGTTTATATTTTTATACCTTGGTGGTGTCCCCATAAAGGGCATGTCTCCTGGAATGGGGAGTCATCCAATTATGGACTTTGGCGGTTGGAATCAGTATGTAACAAATCAGAATTGGAGTGTTGCCTCCCAGATCATTAATCCAATTCTACTTATGGTAGAAGGTACCAAAATATTGTTCCCTCAACTGTCTTTGCTCCGGGAGCATCAATGTTGAACTCCGGTGAGCACTTGAACTGGAGTGTTCCCGCAGCAGTGATTCTGAGCCATTATTGCCAAACTCCTTGGCTTCCGGACCATCTTAGATGAAGGGTTCATATACCACATATTTCAAGGTCTGAACCATCATGCACGACCCCATGACATGAGCTGAACAAGGACAAAAGGAATTAGCTAGATACACCGAACAAGGCAGTGACAACATATCTAGCACAACGTGTCCATAGAACAACCTGCCCTGAAGAAGACCTCGCCAAAATTACCCACAGGTCTATCTTCAAAGGTTGAAACGCATTGGCGCAAATTCAAACAGGGTCAAGAGCGAACATAAATTGACGCAGTAGTGCACTCTGAGAGATGGTATCTGGGATCCCATCCCAGTATAGACTCGTGCTCTGACCCCAAACACAATAGGGCCTAGCAGTAGTGAAAGACAATCTATATGGCGAAAGCAAGCGCATTCGAACGCTAAATGAAAAGCGTAGAAGTCCTGAAAGATTAATATAAGGACCATAAACCCGAAAACTCAAGTAAGGGCATCGAATATATGAAAAGTGAACTTTACCATAAACAGCCCACATTTAGTTTAAAAAAAACTCTCTAGAGGTACAAAATACTGATTATATTTATTTGTGTTTTTTTGTAGAAAGAAGTTTAAATCATTGCTTTTAATACTACGTCTGTCCTGAGGAAGGTGCCACAAATGTATTTCTACGCACCGAAACGCGTCGACAATGGGACTTTTTACTGTGTATAACTTGTGTGTATAATGTATTGAATTTGACTACACCTGGATTTTTAATTGTGGTGTGACTCTGCATTAGATACCGTAATTCGGAATTGTTAGAACGTGGTTAAAATTGTTACAGAGCACACTTTTTATAATATATAGGTATATTCAAAATTGTTTTGATGATATATGTTTATTCTTTTTACAAAAACCTTTTTTAAAAAATAAAAACTTTGAGAGTTATAAAGAACGACATTTCATGTGTGGCGTACTATTGGCAATCATAAAATGGTAATTATAATGTGACAATAATTAAAAGTGTGTAGGCCGAATGGTCACCAGCTAAAAGATTAATACACAGAAAGGAAAAATATTTTTGATATAGTTCCACAGTACACACAAACAGGACACAAGTGGCAGTGGTCCCAATGATAACACGTTTCAGTATACTAGACAAGCAACTGCATATGTTCTGTTGCGGGCCTGCAAATCAATTCATGAACAGTATTTAAGATGTGGTCATATCTTTGTTGTATAGTAATTGTTTTATGGAATAATCCTTTACATGTATCTGAGAAATGTTGTCATGTCAGTAATGTTTTGCCCCTTATCAAGATGTCCACAAATGTATACTGGGATTTCTTTAAAAAACAATTATTTAAAAAAACAAGCAAAAGAAAATTCTATGATTCATGAAAAGTTTCAGTGATTCATTTCAGAATAATGACGTAAAAGGCATACATACAGGTGTGATATATAGGCATGTATAACCTGGGCGAAAGATTGAAATAATAGCAGGTCAAATCAAAGACAGTAGAGGGAACAATGTTTTGGTTCCTTCTACCATAAGTAGAATTGGATTAATGGTATGGGAGGCAACACTCCAATGTTGATTTCCTACAAAGGGCATGGGTACCACAAAGCATTTTTTGCGGGAGCTGCATGGGGTGCATCAGCCCCACAGCAGCAATAAAAAAACTGTAAGTCTCCTGGGTTATTAACTCCACAACCTGAAGAGAACTAACCATATTTTTTTAAACCACTCCCAGCTGGAGCTCTTTATCCTTCGACTGGAGTGCAAGTGCTTCTTGTGGTTGTTTTTATGTTTGAATTTTATGGGCTGAAAATGTTAAAAGAAAGACTCAGATATATATTGGTTATATTAAAAAAAAACATTATGTCTCTGAGTCTTTCGTTTAACATTTTTCAGCCCACAAAATGCAATATTAAGAAATATGTTAAAACAGAATTAATAACTTTACTAAGCATTGTTATAATAATCACTATTATGAATTTTTGCATTGTGTGAATTACTGATATATGCATTAGAGTCTAAATATTGGTTCTAACAAGGCACAAGATGGCTGACAACACTTCCTGGTTTTGAGTGTTGACAGACAGTGGCAGCCAATCAGCATGCCTTCCCGAGAAAGCTGCATGGTCATTGGCTGTCAACACTTCTAACCAGGAGGTGTTGGCATCCATCTTGTGCTAGTGTTGACAGACAGTGACAGCCATTCAGCATGCCTTCCCGAGAAAGCTGCATGCTCATTGGCTGTCAACACTTCTAACCAGGAAGTGTTGGCATCCATCTTGGGTCTTAGTAGACTGAGGCACAAGAAAGCAGAAAAACAAACGTGTAGAACACAAAAAGGGGGCAGGGTAGAAACACCCTGACCCCTTAGGGCTGCTCAGGTGGTCCCACCAGGATATTAATATATTTAAACGTTATCCGCTAATAGAATTAGCATTAAAAAAACCTATTGAAATTCACTGAAAAAGCCATAGGTTTCAGGCCTTATATAGTTAGGAATTAGCATTTAAAAAACCTTTGAAATTCACTGAAAAAACCATAGGTTTCAGGCCTTTTAAAGTTAGGAATTAGCATTTAAAAAACCTTGCGAATTCACTGAAAAAACCATAGGTTTCAGGCCTTATATAGTTAGGAATTAGCATTTAAAAAACCTTTGAAATTCACTGAAAAAACCATAGGTTTCAGGCCTTATATAGTTAGGAATTAGGATTTAAAAAAACCTTGCAAATTCACTTAAAAAACCATAGGTTTCAGGCCTTATATAGTTAGGAATTGGCATTTAAAAAACCTTGCAAATTCACTGAAAAAACCATAGGTTTCAGGCCTTATATAGTTAGGAATTAGCATTTAAAAAACCTTTGAAATTCACTGAAAAAACCATAGGTTTCAGGAGTTATATAGTTAGGAATTAGCTTTTACAAAACCTTTGAAATTCACTCAAAAAACTATAAGTTTTAGTGGTGTTATAGTTAGCTGGACATTTTACTCATACAAAACCATTGAAATTGCTCCTATATAGTTAGTTGTACTAACTATATTTCGCGCACCCGCAATCCACTGCTGATGATGTCACATATTAGATCATTCATGACATGGTCAGTGACATCACTGATGACATCTCAAATGACATCACTGATGACATCACTGATGACATCATCCACGTGACAATCACATACACCTTTTCATACACTATTACAATTTTTCATCACTCTTTGTAAAATACAGAGTATCATATTTAAATCCATTGTCACAGCAATACAAGTATCTAAAAATCCACTCAGTGATTCATAGATGTATACACACATCTAATCACTTACCTATGGATTCACTCATACATGCTGTCAATGAACAATAGAACACTATCAAAAATACTTATACATCTATATCGACATTAAACAACAGCACGCATCCTATTCACATATGAAGTCATCCTACTCACTTATGCAAACAATGGATCATACTTACATATTTACTTAGCAAAACACTTATACAAACACCACTTCTTCTACTCATTTAGATAGTAAGTCATACTTAGTGAATTATAAAATCATTATTACTTGTATACAGTTATCCATACAGTCACTCACACAATCATTGTGTCTTATGTATACTTACTTATATACAACAACTGACACATACACTGCCTTTTATTTTTCTAGTTTGTTGGACCTGTACCTTTGAGAAATATATTTGCTCATCACCACACCCATAAAGAGATTCCCTCACCCAAACTGTTAGAACATGTAGTTTTAACTTCATATATCTACTGAATCAACTATTCACACATCTTTGGACAGTCACGCACCTCCCACCGAACCACAGACACTTTCACACTCCCATACAAATACTCAGTTAACTAATCAATAACTAATATAGACTTTCACATAGCTAGTAACCAACTGTAGAATCAGTTTACACAACAACTGACAAAGTGATACAGATATTCACACAGTTTAGTCACTATCCACTTTATTTAGTGAGACATTATAAATTGGTCAAGTAAACAGTCAATTACACTGCTACTAAATCCTCCATCCAAATATTTATTTATATATATCCACTCATTCTTCAATGCAAATTGCTATATATATATAATGCATATTTAAATAACGAAGCAAACCACATTTACTGGATGATGTCATCAGTGATGTCATCAGTGATGTCATTTGAGATGTCATCAGTGATGTAACTGACCATGTCATGAATGATCTAATATGTGACATCATCAGCAGTGGATTGCGGATGCGTGAAATATAGTTAGTACAACTAACTATATAGGAGCAATTTCAATGGTTTTGTATGAGTAAAATGTCCAGCTAACTATAACACCACTAAAACTTATAATTTTTTGAGTGAACTTCTAAGGTTTTGTAAAAGCTAATTCCTAACTATATATACATATATATATATATATATGTACAAACAAAGATTATATATATACATATATATATATATATATATATATATATATATATATATATATATATATATATATATACAGATAGTTGCAAAAGTGTTTGTTTATTCACCAAGGTGAGTGAAAAAACTACTTTTGTCAGAACCTTGGTGATTAAAAAAACACTTTTTCAACCATCTGATGTCCACTGCATGCTGTTTTTTTAATGAATGAATTAAGCTCTCTCCGGAATACTGGGGAATTCGCTGCCCCACTGTGGAACGCCGTCATTGGAGGCTGGGGTAAGGCAACTGCTGTGCTTTGCATCGCTTTGCTGTGATATATATATATATATATATATATATATATATATATATATATATATATTCACTGAAAAAAACGTGGGTTTCAGGGACGTTATAGTTAAAAATGACCATTTAAAAAACCTTAGAAATTCACTGAAAAAACCATAGGTTTCAGGGATGTTATAGTTAATTGGACATTTTACTCGTACAAAACCAGAGACATTTTAACGTTATAGGGCCAGATGTAGGTGGCTCATTACCGGTCGGTAACAGACGAAATTAACGAATTTCGGCCGTTACCAACCGGTAATGGGCTTTTCTTATGTAGGGGCCGAAATTAAGGAATCTGTAATTTACCGAATCGGTAACTTAGGGAATCGGTAAATTACCGATTTCTTAAATACCGATTCGGTAAATTACCGAATTCCTAATGTAGGGAGCACTTAAATGAGTGCTTATCTCATGTTAGGATTCGTTATTTACCACCAACTACAAGTTGGTGGTAAATAACGAAAACCCCCCCAAAAAGCAATTTGATGCAAATTGCTTCAGTGCCATGTTGCAGAAATACATGTCCTTAGGACATGTATGTCTGCAACATGTGCACCCATAAACAATTGAGGGGTGCAACAGGGTGTCAAAGTGACACCCTGCCACCCTTCAATGTTTTCCCCCTTTTACCGAATCGGTATTTACCGATTCCGTAATTGACATTCATTCCTATGGGCCTACAGGCCCATAGGAATGAATGGCAATTACAGAATCGGTAAATACCGATCAGGTAAATACCATATCATAAAGATTCAGTCATTTTTACCGATTATTTAGCTACATAGCATTTACCGATTCGTAAATACCGAATCGGTAAAATTCGGTATTTACGGATCGGTAAATACTATTTACCTACATGAGGCCCATAGTTAGTAGAGCTAACTATAACTCGTGTGTGCACAATTTACTGCTGATGACATCACATATTACATCACTCATGACATGGTCAGTGACATCATTGATGACATCTCAAATGACATCACTGATAACATCATCCAGTGAATGTGTCTTTCTGTACAGTTTAAATATATATTGATATATGTTAATGCCAAGGTGTATTGAAGAATGAGGTGGTGTATAACTGTCTGGGTGGAGGATTTAATAGGTGTGTGACTGACTGTATAAGTGAGTGATTAATTGTGTCTTACTGAATGCATGGGTTAGTGACTAAACTGTGTGAATGTATGTATCAGTCTCTCAGTTGTTGTGTAAGCTGCTGCATAGGTTGATTAGTAGGTACATGACTGTCTAAATTAGTTACTTAATGGTTGCATGAGTATCTGTATGGGTGCCTCATTGTTTGTGTGTGTGGGTGGGGGGTGTGTGACTTTCTGCCTACATGTGTGAGTGGATAAGTTACTGGGTGTATGTGTTCAATAATGCATGTGGAAATAGCTGTATAGGTGAGTGAGTGTGTGTATCATTGTGTTGTTAAGTGAATGTATGTCTCAGTGGTATATGTGTGAGTAACTACATATGTGAAAGGCAGTATATGTGAGTGTTGGAGTATATAAATGAATATGGGGCATATGCATCAAAATTCGGTATTCCATGTCCTTATTAGCGAAAAATAAGGAATCGCTAATAAGGACATGCAAACCGCGATGCATCAAGAGAATCGGTAATAATTACAGAATCGCTAAAAATCATTATTCCACAGCGAAACTACGATAGCGAGACACCATTAGCAAATACCGAATTAGTAAATACCGAATCGGTGAATGCGATTTCGGTATTTGCGAACTCGCAAAAAGACGCGACGCATCGGAAGCAGGCTGATTACATCACAACCAGGAAGTTGGACAGCCCATGCTCCATTCAGTGCCCGAGGAGCTCAGAGGAGGAGGCAGAGCACAGGAGCTGAGGAGCTACACAGAACCAGCAGCAACCAGGACCTGCCAAGCATTTGATCATGGAGAAGGAGGCACCCCAGCAGGGAAAGGACACACCCAGGAAGAGAAAGCGCAATTTCTCTGATAAGGAACTTGAAATACTCATTGAGGGTGTCAGCAGCAAAAATGAGAGGCTGTTTGGGAAGCTGTCCCAGAAGGGGCCTGAGGCAGAAAAAAGAAGGATGTGGCTGCGCATCAAGGACAGGGTCAATGTTGTTGGAGTCACCCACCGCAGCATTGACGACTTAAAGAAACGCTGGTATGACCTCCGTAAAAGGGCAAAGGATAAGATTGCTCAAAGGGTCAAGGATGCAGCAGGCACAGGTGGGGGTCATCCAATGTGACACCAAACACAGCCCTGGAGGACCTTGTGGAGTCAACAATTGAACCTGAAGCTGTTGTGGGGGTCACCCAACTGGACACCTCTGGTGCTGCGGAAGGAGGACAAGGTAAGATGCATGGCAGCATAGATATGCAGCGTGTTGTCAATCCCTGCCCACTCCCCCATGCCAGACACAGTGCACATGTAACCATGCCTAAAACACATACCCTCACCATAGTGTTGCATCATGGGAGTTGTAGTCATAACATGAATGAGTGCATGTCTGACCCCAGAGGTGAATGATATGAAAACAGCAACAAAGGGCCAAATGTCAGTCCAAATATGTACTTTATATAGACAAAAGAATGCAATACCCACATATAATGACAAAATAATAACAATGCACTGTTTCACACACAGATGCATCCCCCATGGAATCTGATGACAGCGGCCGCCTCGTCATCTCTGAGACCGATGCCGAGTACCCACAGGAACATGAAGCCATGTCCTCCCCTTCACCACCACCACAAACAACACCTCCACCACCGCCATCCGTGCGGACAAGAACACCACTTCCACCACCACCATCAGTGCGGACAAGAACACCACCTCCACCACCACCAGTGCGGACAACTCAGCAGAGCTGCAGGGCAGATGTCCCCTCCCTGCACGAGATGGAGACGGAGCAGAGTACAGCAGCCCCAAATGTCCCACGGCAGGCTGTCGTCACTCCAACCACCCTAACAGCAGCACGTCAGCGTGTCAGACAGAGGGCCGGGCCCCTGGGTAGGGCTGCAGCGAGACCAGTGGATCCGGCAGATGTGTACGGAGTCGTTGAGACCCGGATGCTGCGTGTCCAGCGCCTGCAGGGGAGACACATGGGTGCAATTAATCTTACCATGACAAAACTGTCCAACAGAATTGGCACCATGACTGATGCTGTGCGTGAGCTCACCACAGCCGTAGCTGAGGGCAACAATGACATTAAGCTATGCCTGCAGGAACTGACACGTGCTGTTGTTACAGGCCAACAAAGTGAGCGCCGGAGGCACAGGCAGAACATGCTCCATACAAATTCCACTATTAGGGCCATCACTAAGCTGTGTATCAGCACAGCTGTGCTCTCCCGCAGGTCCGTGTCCCTGCAGGTGGACTTAGGGCATTATTGTGGGGATGTGGCAAGGGCCCTCGAGAGAGTGACCACTGCAGTGGAGCATCTGCAGTCTGGAAACGTCAGTGTCAGCAGGGTGGGAGTGTATGAGGGGAGTGAGGCAGCCTCAAGTGTGAGCAGCATCTTCTTGCCGGAGACCAGCAGGAGGAGGCGCAGTGTGCGCAGCGCAACAGCCACTGACACTCATCGTGGAGATGTGGAGGAGTCACGGGACAGGAGACTGGGGGTACATGGCAAACGCAAGTAGCCATGTGGCAATGGCTCCCTATCCATGGTGACGTAACCATGGGCCAACTATAGTGCCACATGCAGCACCTGTGTTGACAACGGACAATTTAAGTTTTGTATTTATTTCAGCTGCATCATGTTTGTGTTACATTTCTGTGCACCAGTCAGGTGTTCATGTCCATTAAACCCTTGCAAACCAGATCATGTTGTCAAGGCTCTTTCTTACCTGTCTCAGAAATGAAGCTGTGTGATATATGTCCGCCTCCGTTGCCCTTCTGCTGTGTTGGGCACATGTGCCTGTTGGTGTTGAGGGGGGGTTGCTGTGCTCGTAGTTCATCCTCTCCGTCCACCTCTATGGGTATCCCCCTACGGGTGGCGATGTTGTGCAGGATGGCACCGACAGCTATGACGCGGAGATACTCCTCCGGGAGGTGATCCTAGCGCGGTACAAACCCGCAAATGATCTGGCAGCAGGTCACTGGGTCATACTGCAAGGCACCTCCTGTCTTGTGCAGTATTCGGAAGCGACTCTTTAGGATGCCGAATGTACGCTCCACAACATTCCTTGTGCTGATGTGTGCTCTGTTGTAGCGCTGCTCTTGAGGTGTTGCTGGGTTGAGGTAGGGAGTGAGTAGATACTCACGCAAGGCGTAAGTGCTGTCACCTGCAGGATGGGGAGAGAATGGTCAGCAGCATGAATGCAATGATACAAGTGGGGATGGAGTAAACGATGATGCATCAATATGTATCTAGTAGGTGTCCCTCTCCAAAATCACCGTTGATCAGGCGCCTGTGGTTGCCACTGTGACGGAAGATGTATGCGTCATGTGTGCTCCCTGGGAATTGGGCTACGAGGTCCGTTATGATGTGCTTAGCATTGCACACGACCTGCACATTGATTGAATGATATGACTTCCGGTTGCGGAAGATGTATTCGATGGCTGAGGGAGGACAGATGGGGACATGCGTGCAGTCAACACACCCTATCACATGGGGGAATTGTGCCACCTGGTAGAACTCCCGTTTGGTGCGGGTCAGATGCTGGGGGGTTGTGGGGAAGGTGATGTGGCGATGTATGAATGTCAGCATGGCCTCTAGGAACCGGTGGAAGTAGTGTGATAGTGCGCTTTGCGACACGCCTCCGGCCTCTGCTATTACCCCCTGGAAGCTTCCAGACGCCAGCAGGTGCAGGCTGCATAGGACCTGGACATGGGCTGGTATGGCGTTGGTCCTACGGTTCCAGATCTGCTATTAGGCGCATGGTCATGGCACGGTTGAGTCTGTACTTATCGTACACCTGTTCCTCTGTCTGCCCCAGCAATGTGATGCGCACCCTGAAGACCCTGTCCTGGATCATCCTCCTGCGCTGAGCCTGGGCGTTGATCCTCCTCCTCCTAGCAAGCACGTAGGGGGAAGCCATTTTGGTAGGCTTATAGGGTTTCCTGGGGCATTTTTAAAGGGTTACTGATTGTCAGCACCTGGAAAAGAATTTTTTTTTTCTTCATTCCTTCAAATAACTTTACCTCCAGTTTGAGATTCCCCTTATTTTGCTCATGCAAAATTGCGATTTTGGGCATTTTCGGTATTTGCGATTTTTCATGCATTCCATTGCGATTCTTTTTTAGCGATTCGGTATTTCTGAGGTCAGCTTTGGTATTCGTTATTTCCGATTGTCTGAATTGCGATTCGGTAATTTACTGAGGGGATTTTTTAGCGATTCTTTATTTTTTACCGATTTGGGGTTGATGCATTGTATTTTCTGGTTTTGCGGTCGGTATCGGCCTGTTTTACCGATTCGCTATTTTACCGGGAGGTATTTTGCTTGATGCATCTGCCAGTATATGTGAGAGTGAGTAATTATGAGAGTGGCTGTATAAATGAGTGTGTGCTTGTGTCAGTGATTGTATAATCGAGTAAGTATATGTTAGTATCTGTATGAATAGGTTAGATAGTGAATGTATATCTGTATAGGTGAGTAAATGGCAGTGTTATTGATTCTGTACATGACTAACTAGGTGTGTCAAGAACTCTATGGATGATTGATGGTGTATGAGTGTTTGTATATGTGTATGAGTACATATAATAGTGCTGTATTGATGAGTGACTGCATGTATGAGTAAATGTATGGGTGAATGAATGAATGCGTGTGTATAGCTAGGAATTAGTCAGTGGGTATATAGTAACTGCTATTGGTTTGGCTATGGTTTCAAAAATGGGAGTCTGTATTTTAGAGTGGATGTATCAATGGTTATATTCGGGTGGGAGGAGGTGCATCAGATTATCATGTGGATGATGTCATCAGTGATGTCATTTGCTCACCTCGGATATTCACATAATGTTGGAATTTACATGATGTTGAAAACGGTTTAAATGGGGTCCTCCTTATTATGTCTATGTCCTATGTCCCTTTAGGATTCCCTAGCCCTGATGGGAAGATTCATACTTAAAGCTTGCTTCTTCTCCTCCCTAGTTGTCTTTGTTCCCCTTTTTTGTAATCACTAGAAATGAATCATATTCTTTTCCTCCTCTTTTATCTAAGGTAGCGAAGAGTGAACAATATGTTGTCATCAATGATAGACAATGATAAAAATAAAAATGATAAATATGATGTTGTGTTTTTATGTCCCGGCTGGGACTGTTGGCCCTCGTTAGATTCAAAACAATATTAAGGATCTAGGTATTGCTTGAACAATGAAAAATTGAAACAAGAACAATCACAATTGTCCATTTACCTCTTGGTCTGTCTATGTTTTGCATAATGTAAATAGGTTTGACCACTGAGAGAGCGCGCAGGCCACCCGACTCAGTTTACCATACTAACCTGGGCCCATAAACAACATATGATGAGATTTAATCAGGTAACCTGTGCACTTACTCTAATCAGTGATTTATAAATTTCATTTAGGACCTATACCATTGTCTTACCAATCTTCGTCATCGGTACCAAAAGTCCTAAAGGATCAAAGGTGTTAGAATAATATGTAGAATAATAACATTTGCACTCATTAAATAAACACAACTCGGGAAAGGTTTAAACTCTTTATCTAAAGTCTTTAAAATGTCATAATCCAAGCATTGAACAAGAGAAAATTATCAATTAGGAAAATAACGATTAGAATGAAAATATGCAGAGTTTTTATAAAGCAGTCTTTACGCATTTGACAAGAGGGTGGGAAGAGAGAAGGAAACAATACAAGGACATACTCACATTGAATATTTACCAAGTATGGTGTAAAGAACTAACCCTGGCCACGGGTCAGTTTAAAGGACAGAACCCCGAAAGTGCAGGCACCATAAAGGCAAGCTGTTGCAGATCAGAATCAGGACAGGTAAAGCCAAATTGGATTAGGACAGGACCACCAAGGGCTAAGACCAGCACCAGCAGTTAAAGTTGCAACGCCTGCATTACTCCCTCTCTGCAGCTAACAGCCAGAACCCGGTAAGAGTTATCGATCTCTCCGATGAAGTGCTTCGCCAGCACTTCAACTCTCCAACCCTGATCTGGGTTTCGAACCTTCTGACAGAGAGCTCCGCCAGCACCTCTGCTAACGATCATCTAGTGAGTGCGTTGGGTCAGTGACAGGTCAGCTATTCGGACAAGTCGGACAAATTAACTTGCTAAGCCTACCCTAGTTATACCATTTTCCAGGTCAGTGTACCACCCCCCAATGTTGCAAGTGTAAGGATCCCCAATTTTGATTGGACAAGAAAAGAGAAGAGGTCATCACACCATACCAAAATGAACCTTTTCTTGAAGATATTAAAATTAATGTTTCCGCCCATAACTTTATTTTCCCATGCACTTATATTCCACCCGGTAATGAATGTATCAATCAGTAACAATAGCGTTCGGTATTGTACAGCCCAGCTTCCTCTCCTGGGGTTGAAAGTTCACGCTCCCAGGCACATCGTCTAGTGTACTGTAAGCTTGGCTGAGGTTCAATGACGAATGACTAAATCTCCTTCTGGAGTTTGACATGCGCGGTATGGGTTTACAAGATGGAGTAATAGCACCTCCTAGGCCCAAAGATTACGATACATGAAAAGTAGAAAAGAAACAGTGTTGGAACACAGAATAAATGAATGTACTGTATATCACTTATCTCTACTGTAGTCCCATTAATTTTAATTTAACCATTGCGTTAATGATTAGGCAAAACAAATAGCTTAAGAAAATCAGCAGTGCAAACTTCATGCATGCTGTAACACAGAGCAGCCTTCTTAGTTCTAGTGCGCAGAAGCGAAAGTTTCCCTCCAAAAGCAGAGAAAGACATCATGTCACATGAGTATGACAGATGCATGCGCAGTAGGAAATCCCGCGTAGCAGCGGCCATTTTAGTGCAAGCGGATTATGGTTAGTAGAAACACATAAGCAAGCTTCTTCTAGATACCTAACATGTCGTGAAATGCAATATTAATAAGACAAACGTGTTGGTTAGCGCATTAACATTATGTCGAGAGGACTGAATTCAAGCAAGTCGCGTTACGTGCGAATCCTTGCTCCATTACCACCATGATTTGATATTGGGTAAAAAAACTTTTTAATCTTGTTGTACGTATGTATATGATGTCTTATATTTGTTGTAGATGTTCTTATATATGTACGTTTATGTGTTTGTACTTAACAGCCCTGAAAAAGTCCTGCACTAGGACGAAACGCGTCAGCTGTACTGTGTGTATTTTTCTACATAACATGAAAATGGACTGAAGAGAAAAAACTGAGGAATCCTTCTCTTGTTGTCTATTGGATATAGACTTTACAATTGTTCCTATTTGATCTATTGTTGTTGTGTGGTGCACCTGTGCTTTCGGTTCAAATTAGCTCTACGAACTCTAACGTTCGAATTTTTCTGGTTTTGTACGAGTGAAATGTCCAACTAACTATAACGTCCCTGAAATCTATGTTTTTTCAGTGAATTTCTAAGGTTTTTTAAATGCTAATTTCTAACTATAACGTCCCTGAAACCTATGGTTGTTTCAGTGAATTTCAATGTTTTTTTAAATGCTAATTTCTAATTATATTGTTCATTAAACCAATGGTTTTTTCAGTAATTTTAAATTATCATTTCATTTTCAACCTGGTGAAAACAACCAATATCGGCAGTTTACCAGCAATAGCTTCCGCAAAAAAATCGCCACAAATGAGAGCAACAACTAACACTAATAATATGGAGAGTAGGTGTTCCTGTGCAAAAATAACATGAAAACACCACTTCCTGATATTTTCAACGAGCAGCCAAATCTGCGGTGCGATCCAAAAACAGGCGCATTAGCAGCAGGGATTCTACATCTGCCTTTTAGTGGTATAAAGCAGGATGACCACCTACAGTGTGAAAGGGAGCCCAGCCCAGAATCACATCTGAAGACCAAAACATGTCATAGAGCTACTGATCATGAACCTCCGACACCCAAGAAGGCCACAACACCCACTGCCACCACCCTCAGGACCTCCCCCCTGGACCACCCCCCCTACTGCCACCGAGGCAGCACACAACAGGACAGTGGACCAATCAAAAAACGAGATGGCTCCTCAGCCACACAATAGCTGAATGTTGGGAGATGTGGCAACTGAATATGTGTGAAGGACGCAAGTCATCCACCAATAATAATGCACACAATACCAAGTGTAGTGGTGATGTGATGGTCAGACCTCACTATGCAGAGCACAAACCTCTCCTTGTGAACATATACTGCTGGTGCTTGTAGTGTTGTGGACAGTGGACACAACAATGTTACCTCAGGCAGTGGAGAAGATCTTGATCACATACCTGTGACATCATCCCCTGTTAGCGGGAGTGCAGTGGGCTTGTCCAACGTACACCACTTCATCATAGTAGTGTGAATAAATCGTCCGGGGGTCTGGGCGTGGTTCACTTCTGTGAAGGCTAACACGTCTGCCAGCGCGGCGGCCCGCACCCTGACATGTGGCCGCTGCCATGACCGCAGACCTCCTCGACACAGGCCCTCTACGAACACAGCGGCACAGCACCGCAGAGTAATGTCTGTACAGACTACTGCCTTTGATGTACAATGCGGACAGCAGGGCTCACAATTCAGGTCTAGTCGCGATTGCAGATGACACAGTCCAGTACGCAAGACACATTGCTCCCAGTGCGGCCCGCCCGGACCACTCATCAACACAGGCTGCATACACGCTGAGCGCCAGAGGTACCACTAAGGTAGAGCACCACAGCTCAACACCACGTGGTCTTATTAAGGCAGAATTCATTAGACAACAGACATTGCTACCAGTGTGGCACGTCTGGACCACGCATCATCGCAGGCTGCGCACACGCTGATTGATTCAGGTGCCACTAACTCAGTACACCACAAGTCATCGCCACATAGTCTTATTAAGGCCGATTTCATTAGACAAAAGATATTGCTACCAGAGCGGCCCGCCCGGACCATGCATCATCGCAGGCTCCGCACACGCTGTATATTTCTGATGCCACTAACTGTGCAGCTCAACTCAATGCCTCGCGGCTGTGTATTCTCATAGATAGAGGCAATTCAAGCTTTATGGCAACAGGATTTACTACTTGAACAACCGAAAAAGGTTCTATGTACTTAGGTTTGAATTTACATGACCCCCGTAATGTAATGTATTTTGTAGACAGCCAAACCTTGTTCCCTAGCTGATAAGTGGGTTCTGGTGTTCTATGTGCATCTGCCCCTTTCTTGTATGCCATCTTTGCTTTGTCCAGGTTATCATGTATGGAATTATGTACCTTTTGTAAACGTTGGACCAAGGCTGAGACTGCAGGAGTGTTACAGGTGACAGAAAGAGGAATAGGCAGAACCCTGGGATGAAAAGCATGGGACCCATAGAAGGGGGAAAACAAGATAGAGAAATGATGGCTGTTATTGTATGACAGTTCTGCTAACCAGATGATCTCATCCCAGTCCTGACTTGTCTGAATGAACTGACACCTCATGAATTGTTCCGAACTCTGATTGACGCGTTCTGTCTGTCCGTCCGTCTGAGGATGGTGGCTGGAGGACAATCGAACGTCAATCTGTAATAAGGTACATAAATGCTTCCAAAACTTAGAGACAAATTGCGCACCCCTATCGGTGACAAGAACAAAAGGGATGCCATGCAATCTAACTATGTTTTGTAGAAAGACCTGTGCTAATCTGGCTGATGTAGGAAGGCCTGGCAAAGGAATGAAATTTGCAGTCTTCGTGAACGAATCTACCACTACTAATAAAGTGGTGTTTCCCTTCTTAGTACGTGGTAATTAAACAATGAAGTCCATGGACACGGTGTGCCATGGACTAGGTGGGGTAGGAAGAGGACATAAAAGACCTACGGGTTTAACATGAGAGGCTTTGCCTTGGGCACATACAGAACATATTTTGACATACCCTTGTACATCAGAAGTCAATGTCGGCCACCAGCAATAGCGTTTCACCATTTCAATCGTCTTCTTATACCCTGGTGTCCCGCCATCCCTTGTGAGTGACACCAGTCTAAGATCTTTTGTCTCTGTTGAGAATCAGGAATGTATAACCCCCTTTGCACATAATACAATCCCTGTCTCGTTTGGGTGGTCTTGGTCTGAAGGAAGTCTATAGAGTCTGGTCTCTGTTGTGCTGCAGCTATGTCCTGAAGGAACTTTTCATCTGCTGTAAGTACCCCTATTATTTTATGGACATCGATGATGGTGGGTGGATGTTCATCAACTGGGGGGATTTCATAGCCAATGCGGGATAACGCATCTGCTTTCCCGTTCTTCTTTCCTGCTCTAAAATGGATCTCAAAATCATAGCCGCTAAAGAACTGAGTCCATCTAAGCTGTCTCATGGACAATGCTTTAGTGGTCTTGAGGTACTGCAAATTACGATGGTCTGTTATGATGGTGACTGTGTATTTAGTTCCTAACAGGTATTGCCTCCATTCCTCCAGGACCTTCTTTATTGCAAGCAATTCTCTTTCACCTATGGCATAATTGGTTTCTGCTGTAGTACGTGTATGTGAATAATAGGCCACTGGATGTAATTCTCCTGTTTCTGGGTGAACTTGTGATAATACCCCCCCCGCCGGCCACCTGGGAAGCGTCAACCTCTACTACAAAAGGGCTCTGTTGATCAGGATGTCTAAGAATGGGGGCATTTGTAAAAGCTTTTTTCAGAGTGTTAAAGGAATTCTCGGCTTCACGTGACCACACAAAAGGAGTGTCTTTCTTTAAGAGTCTAGTAATAGGTGTCACAGTCTCTGAGAAATGGTCTATAAAGCGCCTATAAAAATTGGCGAAGCCAAGGAACCGTTGCACATCCTTAACTGATGTAGGTGATGGCCATTGAATAACAGCTTGTACCTTGTGAGGATCCATCTCCAATCCATAAGCGGATAATATAAATCCCAGAAAGGCCACCTGTGACCTATGAAAAAAGCACTTATCCAATTTACAGAACAGAAAATTGTCCCTCAGTCTTTGTAATACCGATTGAACCTGGTTTATATGTTCCTCCAAAGTTTCGGAATAGAGGAGTAGATCATCTATATATGCAATGACACACTTGTCCAATAGATCTTTTAATACATCATTTATGAAGTATTGAAACGCAGAGGGCGCATTACATAGCCCAAAGGGCATTACCAAATATTTGAATAATCCGAACTTGGTGCAGAAGGCCGTCTTCCACTCATCTCCTTCTCTTACTCTCACAAGGTGGTATGCCCCCCGTAAATCCAGCTTTGTGAAATACTTAGCTGTTTTCACCTTATCTAAAAGAGAGGAGATGAGATGTAACGGATACCTATTTTTGATCGTCACCGCATTGAGGGTGCGATAATCAATACAGCAGCGCAAACCACCCTCCCGTTTAGGAATAAAAAAGAGAGTGGACGAAGCGGGGGACCTGGAGACTCGGATGAACCCCAGATCTAGCATTTTGTCCAGATACTCTCTTAAGTAAATGTTCTCCTTCTCCGTCAAAGCATACACTCTACTGGTAGGAATACGAGCCTCAGTCTGAAGGTCTATTCTGCAGTCGTAAACCCTATGGGGGGTAAACTGGTTGCTTCTTTGGCGTCAAACATTGGAAGAAAAGTACGATAGACGTCAGGTAGGGTCTCATCTGGTTCATCTACGTCTTTCTCTACAATAGTCCCCTCCGTTGTCAGGTCTAATGCGGCTATCGTAGGGCCGTGGTTAGTCATATCTGGAGTCTCAGTCTTTTTGCTAGATACCACAGAGGTTGAAGGTTTCGTGTGTTCCTTGCAAGTCAAAGAATTTAATTCTACCTGCCCTGTCTGCCAGTCAATAGAGGGGTTATGTTGCCGTAACCAGGGAAGGCCTAACACCACCGGGAATTGGGGCGACTGGATAATATCAAAACTAAGGAATTCCCTATGAGTAGTAGCTATGGCTACTTCCAATATGTCCGTGGTATGAGTTATGGGGCCGGATTTTAATGAACTCCCGTCTATGGTATAAACCTCTTCTATAACCTTCTTTGGAATTCTAGAAAGGTGATTCTCTTGTGCCCATTGAACATCCATAAAATTTCGGGAAGCCCCGGAATCAATCATTATGGAGACGTCTAATTGGTTATTACTCCATTGCAACAACGATGGTACAAAGAAATGGCTCTGAGTGTGAGATAAGGAGGAGACTATAGATCCAGAATGACCCGATGCCTCAGTCTCTCTTGGCTTCGGGTCTTCTAGTTTTCCGACCTCTTAAATTGTTTAGGCTTAATGGGACATTCTCTTAGGAAATGCCCAGCTTTGCCGTAATACAAGCATAACTTATTATCCCTTCTACGTTGCTTTTCAGCTTCACTAAGAGGTCCCTTAATACTCCCTATCTGCATGGGTTCTGTGTTGTCTGAGCTTACATCGGATTCTGTCTTCCTTTCTCTATAAGTTATCCTGTTAAAGTCGAATCGTGTTTTATCTTTCCGTCTTTCCCCTAATCGGTGGTCGAGTTTTACTACTAAGTCAATCAACTCTGTGCAGGTGTCAGGGGGGTCTACAACGTGAGCTAGGGCGGCTTTTAATTCATCGCGCAACCACTTATGAAATAAGGCGCTACGTTTCTCAAGAGGCCATCCTGCTTCTGCCACTAATCTATTGAAAGTGGATATATACGTGGGCAGATCTTTGGAGCCCTGCTTTAAGTTTAAGAGCTCAGTATCAGCTGCATGCGTGAACGTATGCTTATCGAACAGCTTCCGCAGTTCATCCTTAAATGCGCTATAGTTTAGAAGTAAAGGATCGTTCCTTTCAATCAATGGTATAGCCCAATTAGCGGCTGTACCCCCTAGATAAGAAAGCACAAATGCGACCTTCGCTTGGTCCGAAGGAAAACACGCTGCTTTACACATGAAGTGTAGTTGGCACTGACTAATGAATGCGGCACATCTAGCGGGGTCTCTGTGAAACCGTTCAGGAGGAGCCAAAGGGATAGGGGAAGGAGGAGTAACCACCTGTATGACTGGATTCTGGGAGCCAGAAGCTCCATTCATGCCATCTAAATCAAGTCTGTCTAACCGACCTGCTAAAGCTTGGGTCTCCCTCTGGAGATTACCCATCATGTTAGCAAGGTCACCTAGTGTCACATCCATGGTACTTGGGCGGCAAATTGTTAATGGCTTCGCGTTCTGTAATGCTGGAAGCGGAGGTTGCCTCAGAAGTACCACGGATGTGATGCTCAATCCTCAGTCTCCCCTAACCGGTTCACCATATGCCAGATTAGGTTAACTGGAATCAAATGGTGATGCCCGTGAGGGGAAAACAGGGAAACAAAATAAGGTAAGGGGGGAAACACAGGTTCTTCGTACGCTGTTAGAGTGGCTTGGGTTGGAATGGGAGTGCACGGAGAACAGTTCTCTAGGCAGGAAAGAAGCTACTAAGTGCGCCCTCCAATAATAAAAGATATGTTATCTCTCTGACAACCTATGTCTGAACTTTGTATCCACCGTATCTATTGTGGCCCACCAGTGTATGGATGAGGGTATAACATAGAAGAAACCAGAACTAGAATCAACTCTCCTCTAGTCCAAAAATAAATGAATAGATATTTCTCTATCCAATCCAAACAACAATACCAATCACTGGACATATAGTCTGAGGGGGAGCTTAATAATACTCTTGGAGGGAGGCAGACCCTTGCAAGTAACAAGGTTTTTGCCTCCAATCATAAACCACAAAAGAAAAAGAACCTCGAGGGATTCTAAATAAGAAATCAAAAACCGCAACTAAGGCAGAATGAGCAGGCGACTCTATAACAAACTAAAACAACAGCAGAGTACCTGATATACTAAAGCAGTGAGTCTTCACTGGGAAGCCGGACCGACGACAGACGCCACCACCATGACCCGGATGCAGTAACCTAGACCCCGGAACCGGAAAGGAACGCGAAGCGTTCTCGGAATCGAAAGGAGGGAATAAATGTCGGAACAGACCCTCATGCGCATGTGCTACTCTTCGCGCATTCGCAGTGTTCTTTGCCAACCGGCTGTAGTAGCGGATCTTGCCAACCACGACCCCGACTGCAAGCACGACAGTATGTTCATTTCCACTATTGAATTGGATGGCTGAAATGTTTTCAGATGAGAACAATGACTACCTCTTGGAGGCTGTTGCTACATAGTGAGTCTTTGATTTTTCTACCTATTCTTTATTATTTAGTTACTGCTTTCTATGAAACAGCAAATCATTTTTTTTGCAAATTTGAACTTGACTCTGCTTTTCAGGCTTGGACTCTGCGTTCATAATTCGCCCACGTTTATATCACGTGCTTCGATCAAGGAAGGGTGGCGTGGGCTGAGCCTTGCACTCACACCGTGTTAAGTTTGCATGGGTTTATTAGAAGCTTAAACTCTATTTTTGCTTTCCTGCTCTGCTTTGTACATGACACACACTTGCGATATTGTTTAGAGAAGGCTGAGTATTTTGCTTCACATGAGAATAATTTGTTATGCTACATTGGTAGACTGCCACGCTACTGGATAGTGAGAGCGTGGAACATCAAGGTTATCTTGGACACTGTGTCTGTTATTCAGAATGATCCTCGCACATTCGAGCCATAACACATATGCAGCTGTGGCCATCTCTGATACTGGAGCATTTAATAATGCATGTGCAGGCATGATTACACACAGTTGGAGAACATTCATATCCTGACAGTTTGTGCATAACTCAATGTGATCCACTACTGCTGAGTACCAGAGGTATGGGAACGCCCATGTAATCCTATGAGACCTTCTGTAGTTATAAACTAACCTGCTAGGTAGGGACGGGGAAATCTAGGTATATTTCAAATCTGTTTCCCTTTATCATTATAAGATGCTTTCTCCCTTTGTATTTTATGGAATAGTAACAATGCTGACAACCTTGTTTCTGATAATATGTTTTCTTGTATTATCTAAGGTACTGCGCATGAGATTACGACATTAGACATAAACATTTCAAACTTGCACGTGTCTTTATTTACTCCTTGTTTGGGACTGGTGTAAGACTATAACGAAATAGTGCTCTTGTTATCCACCAAAACGTTTGAAATCCCCCCGTTATAGTTAGTTCAGCTACCTATAACTTGCGCGCCCGCAATGCACTGCTGATGATTTGAGATGTCATCAGTGATGTCAGGAGTGATGTCACTGACCATGTCATGAGTGATGTAATATGTGACGTCATCAGCAGTGCATTGCGGGCGCTCGAGTTATAGTTAGCTAAACTAACTATAACGGGAGAATTTCAAAGGTTTTGTATGAGTGAAATGTCCAGCTAACTATAACATGTGTGAAACCTATGGTTTTTTCAGTGAATTTCTAAGGTTTTTTAAATATTAATTCCTAACTATAACGTGTGTGAAACCTATGGTTTTTTCAGTGAATATATATATATATATATATATATATATATATCTCAAAACAATACACTTTCAGGAATAGAGTGATGCATACATCATGCAATAAAGAAGCAGAGAACGCTGGGTAGTTCACAAGTTTAGGTGGAAAGCAGATCCTGTATAGGTCACCCTCAACACCAGTGACACTCTAGATCTTCTCACCTCAAATGTCTGCTTTTCTATCAAAGTCTATAAGCATAGGATTAGTACAGTCACACCCATGCCAAGATAGAAATGGACAAAGCCTTTTATCCTTTCTTTCTACAGAAAAAGTCTTTAAGCATAGGACTAGCACAGTGCTGTCCATGGCGAGCTGTAAAATGGCAAAAGCCTTTCACCACTCCAGGCACAGCTTTAAAATGGTAAAATACCAACCAAGCCAACTTGAAATGAATAAAAGCAACCACTGACATGTGTTTCGCTCTCATTAGAGCTCTTTAAAGATGTATAGCTTTGTCCAGGCACAAGAAAGCAGCCAGTATAAGTCAAAACAATACCGTTTCAGGCATATAGTGAGACATACATTATGCAAAAAAAGCAGCGAACTCTGAGTAGTTCTCAAATTTAGGTGGAAGGCAGCGCCTGTAGGGAGCATCCTCAACACCAGCATTTCATTCAAAGCCTTTGAGCATAGTATTAGCACAGTGCCATCCACACCGTGATAGAAAAGGGCAAAGTCTTTTACCATTTCAACAGCAAAGATTTAAAGCATAGGACTAACACAGTGCTGTCCCTGCCGAGCTATAAAATTACAAAAGCCTTTTGTCATGCCAGGAGGGCTAGTTGATCCCCAGGGACGCTCAAGAGGCAAGGGCACTTCATTCCCCATATAGTAGTGCACCAGGAGGCATGTTTGCAGAGTGGTGGAAAAAGGGGCGTGGCCTCTGATGACCTCTCAGCAATCCCACTGTGTGGGGTTCACTGAAAGTAACAGGTGGGCTTGTTGGCCTGTAGGGACCCTCACCAGCAGAGGGGAATTCATCCTCCAACCAAGAGGGCACCAGAAGGCAGATTTGCAGAGTAGTGGTGAAAGGGGCATGGCCTGCTATCGGAACTCAGCAATCCTGCTGTGGGGGGCTTACTGTCGGTAACAGGAGGCGTAGTTCACCCACAAGAATGTACTTGGGGCCCACTACCCCTGCTGTTACCTCCAGTAAGTCCCATGCAGTGGGATTGCTAACAGTTCTTTGGAGGCCATACCCTTTTTCTCCACCACTCTGCAAACATGCCTTCCGGCACACTACTGGTTGGAGGATGTAGTCCACTTTCCTCCTGGGGGACCTTGGGGGCCCAGAAGCCTTCCTAGTACCTCCTGTAATTCATACGTCATAGAATTCCTGACAGCTGGTTGGAGGCCCAGCCCCTTTTCTCCACCACTCTGCAAATGTAAGTGCAGTTAAAAAAACCTAGAAATGTACAGAAAATAAAAAAGGTTACAGGGACATTATAATTTGGTATTAGCATTTAAAAAACCCTAGAAATTCACTGAAATTCCACAGGTATTAGGGACGTTATAGTTAGGAATTAGCATTTAAAAAACCTTAGAAATTCACCAAAAAAACCACAGGTTACATGAACATTATAATAACTGACATTTCACCCATGCAAAACCAAAGAAATTCAGCCATTATAGTTAGAGAGGTAACTATAACTCATCCCCCCGCAAAGCACTGCTGATGATGTCACATATTACATCACTCATGACATGATTAGTGACATCACTCATCACATCACTAAGCTGCAGGTGCACTTGAGGATTTTGCAGTACCTCAGGGAAATTGTGAATTCAGACCCCACATATCCGGTGGCACGTCATTTTAACCTGAAACACAACAATGACCTCAATTGCTTAAAATGTCACATGATTGTAGCAGTGCCAGTTCTGAGAACAGAGGGCAATAGGGAAAATATGCTCTGTCACTTGGAGTCAAGATTCAAGTTAGAATTAGATTATAATACACCCAATGGTCTCAACAATAGTGAGGGTTTGCACAATTATTTTTAATACATCTTAGTTACTTACATGATATGCATATATTTCCTTATGATATAGATGTCAAAGTAGCACTATCTAAGTACTAGTGTGATTCTTGATATTAGGGTCATACATATATATAGCAATCCATACTAATATTATAAAGAGAGAGCCCAAACCTTTGAGGCGGGTAATCTCAGTAACCACAGCACCGATCACAACACCCAATACAGCGTTGGAAAGGGCAGTTGCAGCAGAAGGACATAGGCTATGCAGACGGCCACCATATATATATATATATATATATATATATATACTTTTTTTTTTGCAGAGTTTTATATAGTGCAAACTTGACCCGAACTTAATCAGTTATCAGAGTGCTTTACATAGCACCAGTTACGTTACATGAGTACACATATTTATTTTTGTTAGGCACGGGGAGATTAAGTGATTTGCCCAGAATCACAGGATGTTTGGCGTCGTTACCAAGACTCGAACCCAGATCTCCAGGTCCGAGGTCGAGCACCTTAGCCGTTAGGCCAACTCCTCTATACATTTAAAAGGTAAAAGAACCGTGCCAGCAAAGTAGTTCCTTGTGGGCGTGTCTGCGTTGTGCTGTGGGCGTGGCCTGGGAGCGTGACTAACGCTGTGGGCGTGTGGTACGGCCATCACTTCGTGGGCTGTGAGCATGTGCTGGGGGCGTGACAAACGCTGGGGGTGTGAGAAACGCTGGGGGCGTGTGTTAGGCATTCATGCCATGTGAACGCAATTGTGCCGCATCAAGGGGCACGCTGGGGGCATGAGAAACTCTGGGGGCATGTGCTACGTTCCGCCCTTCATGCCATGTGGGTCGTACATTAATCAGAAGATCGTCTGCTGTGGCCGTGTGCTGGGGGTGTGACAAACGCATTCACCTGGAGGCCTGGTAAGTAACATTACTGCAGCCTCTCCTGCGTGCTGTTACTGAACTCTCTCATTCAACGAAATTACACGCGCCTGCTACCATCAACCAGGGCTCTAGCCGGGCTCCGGCTGCAATCAGTACACTAATTACACGCACCTGATAACATCAACCAGGGCTGCAGCTGGGCCTCAAGCGGGGGAACACGCGCCTGCTAACATCAAACAGGCCTGCATCTGGGCCTCAAGCGGGGGAACACGCAAATGAGCGTGTCTGCGGGGACAATTACTGCAGCCTCTCCTACTCGCTGTCACTCAACTCTCTCATTAAACGGATTTACCCGCGGCTGATAACTCTCTCATTCAACGACATTACACGCGCCTGCTAACATCAACCAGGGCTGTAGCCGGGCTCAGGCGGCGGATCCCTACACCAATTTAACGCGCCTGCTAACATCAACCAGGGCTGCAGCTGGGCCTTCTCTGTCCCTATTCTAATGAAAAAAAAAACGTTGTCTACCGCGAGATTTTATAATAAATTGGCCTTGCCAAATACACACATTACACACATTCTATTTCATACCCGGACAACGTCGGGACGGGCTGCTAGTGTAGTATATAGAAGCCAATTTCATTAATGAAGTTCACACAGCCACAACCTATATTCTCTTGTAATGAGTACTGTCTTAAACTTTGGACTTTTCAAGGTTAGCACTTTAGGACATTTTGTTTGGATATTTGGTAATTAGGGATAAAGGCAATATGAATGTTCAACATTGAATATCAATGCACTTTGTATACTATATATCTTTGAGCCTTTGAGTTTTGCGGATCATGAAATTTCAAGAAAATGTGCCAAGTAGTATTAAAATATGAGTAGTGACTTGGTATATACAACAACATCTCCTTAAAACCAAACAATGTTTTTATAAACACTGGTATAGGCAAGAGCAAATAATGTGCATTTTAGATTGAAGTTAGAGCATTTAAGCCTTTATTAATTATGCATGTATTTAAGCAAGACTTGTTTGTCATTTTAAAACTTTATTTATGCCTATGATACAGGTTAAATGTGCGATGTGATGAGTCTGTTGTTGAAACTAACAACATGGATTTTGTCGTTAGTCTGTCTTCATTGCCATTTATCTTGTCAATCCCGGTGGTTTTGTTTTATAATTTGCTGAGAATGCGACAGCGCCTTATATGTGATCAAGGCCATCTGGTGTGGCCAAAATGTGGATATTAGGATTGTTTTACTATATATATATATATATTCACGGAAAAAACCAAAGGTTATAGACCATATATAGTTAGGAATTAGCATTTACAAAACCTTGAAAATTCACTGAAAAAACCATAGGTTATAGACCATATATAGTTAGGAATTAGCATTTAAAAAACCTTTTTTTTACTCACACAAAACCATTGAAATTCCATATATAGTTAGTTGTACTAACTATATATCACGCACCCGCAATCCACTGCTGATCATGTCACATATTACATCATTCATGACATGGTCAGTGACATCACTGATGACATCACTGATGGCATCTCAAATGACATCACTGATGACATCACTGATGACATCTCAAATGACATCACTGATGACATCACTGATGACAACATCCAGTGACTGTATGTTTCTGTAAAGTTAAAATATGTCTTACATATTGAATAATGAGTGGATTTATAAGTGTCTGGATGAAGGATTTATTAGGTGCATGACTGACTGTATGAGTGACTGATTAAATGTGTCTCACTGAGTGCATGGGTTAGTGACTAAACTGTTTTAATTTGTGCATCATTATGTCTGTTGTTCTGTAAACTGCTGCATGTGTTGATCAGTAGCTATATGAGTAACTATATGGGTTATTGGTTGATTGCCTAAGTATTTGTATGGGAGACTGAGTGTGTGTGTGGGTGGTTGGGAGGTGTATAACTCTGTGCATAGATGTGTGAGCAGTTGATTCACTAGATGTATGGGTTCAAAAGTGCATGTGGAAACAGCTGTATGGGCGGTTGACTGTGTGCATGAGTGTATTGGTGAGTGAATGGATATCTAAGTGCTACATGTCAAAGTAAGTACATATGTAAAACACAGTACATGTGAGAGTTGCTATGCATAAGAGCCAGTGAATGTGTGAGTGGCTGTATGGATCATTGTGAACTTGTATCAGGGATTGTATAAGAGAGTAAATATGTGTTAGTATATGTTTGAATAAGTAAGGTGTGTATAACTGTATAGTTGAGGAAATGGATGTGAGATTGATTCTTTGCATGACTGACTAGGTGTGTGAGTAACTCCATGGATGAGTGACAGTCTGTGAGTGTCTGTTTACACTGAGTGTATCTAAGTTTTTATTAGAGTCTGAAGAGATTCATCGTATTATCACATGACTAATGTCATCATTGATGTCATCAGTGATGTCTTTTGAGATGTGATCAGTGATGTCATCAGTGATGTCATCGGTGATGTCATTTGAGATGTCATCAATGATGTCATCAGTGATGTCATCAGTGATGTCATCAATGATGTCATTTGAGATGTCATCAGTGATGTCATCAGTGATGTCATTTGAGATGTCATCAGTGATGTCATCAGGGATGTCATTTGAGATGTCATCAGTGATGTCATCAGTGATGTCACTGACCATGTCATGAATGATGTAATATGTGACATGATCAGCAGTGGATTGCGGGTGCGCGATATATAGTTAGTACAACTAACTATATATGGAATTTCAATGGTTTTGTGTGAGTAAAAAAAAGGTTTTTTAAATGCTAATTCCTAACTATATATGATCTATAACCTATGGTTTTTTCAGTGAATTTTCAAGGTTTTGTAAATGCTAATTCCTAACTATATATGGTCTATAACCTATGGTTTTTTCTGTGAATTTCAATGGTTTTTTAATAGCAAATATCAAAAGCTTTAAAATGTACTCTTCTTTAAATCAAAAAATATATTTTATATGTTTATTAATAAAAAAACATTTTATTATTATGTTTTGGTTCGCTCCCGGTCTGCGAACCGGGTAGCTTCCCGTTAGCTCAATTTGGTGCCGCGACTCGGTACGCGAACCGGTTTGCGCAACTGCCGCGTTAGAAATCAACATCGTGACGCGTCGCGGAAGCGCGACGTATTGCGTTGTCGCGTAATGCGTCTTATGACGTGCCGCGTTAGTGCACCCGGAAGTGCTCCGGTACGCGAACCGAGGCGCGAAAGCGCAGCTCCCCGGAAGCGATCCGGGGCGCGGCCCGCAGCGCGTAACGTAAGCGTAACAGGTCATGTGATTTGTTAATAAAACTTTTCATTGGTTCATTTCACTTTTGATTTCCTAATGATGTAAGGCTAGGTCATGTGACCTAAAAATAACACTTTTCATTGGTTTAGAACTATTTTTTTTCCAAAATGATGAAAGCCCCCACCTTTTTTCTCACTCTGACTTTCAACTTTGTGAAAGGAAGACCTATTTTGCTTAGTAGAAAATGGCTTCAGTAGTAGCTGCAGCTGGTGCACCCCCACCACCACCAAGGAAGAGAGGACCACCTCCACAGTTCCTTCCCAACACAGAGGAGGAAGAGGACGAAGAAGAGGAAGAGGAAGTACAGCCAAGACAGTTTTTACGTGAGGAGCCCCAGATATCTCACCACAAAAATAGTTTTATTTGGCAGTTTTTTTCTTTTCCTCAAGGACAAAAAAAAGTGAATGCTCGCTATGTGACATGCCTCATATGCAAAGAAGATTTATCTAGAGGCACAAATAAAAAGTATAGTTTCGGCAACTATACTATGCACCGTCATATGCAGAGGTGGCATCCACTGAATTACAGCATGGCAGAGATGCGTGACCTCCAAGACAACCCACCAACTCCTGTGGCCAGTACATCGGCACAGGTAACTCTGTCGGGGCCAGAGGCACGGGAAACAGTGCCAAACATTCAAGAAAATTTTGTGCACATGAAGATAGTGTGTCTTTATTGTGGTAACTTACTCTCATGTGCAAATATGAGTATCAATTTGATAAACAGAGCATATGAAAACCACAAGTGCTCAAAACGCCCCAAAAAATAAAAAAAGTTTTTGCTCCTGTTGAGCCCTTTCTAATGCCTGTTTTTCGTTGTTTCCCCCCAAAAAAGCCAAAAAAACCATAAAATTGTTCAAAAAATACAAAAAAACAAAAAATGTTCAGAAAAATAAAAAAATATATAAAACAACAAAAACATAAAAAAAAAGTTCTTTTCAGAACTACCTCCCCTTTATAAAAAAATTGCTAGAATGTTTAGCACTCTGGCAACCTCTATTTCTTTTGGTTCGCTTCCCGGTTCGCTCCCCGGTACGCGAACCGGGAGCCAACCAAAACATTTTTTTAAAAAACAAGAAGAGTAAGTATAAGGGAAGTAAACAGAGAGTAATGTTAAAAGAAAGACAGCTATAGGGACTAAACCAGAGATACTGTTTAATAGATCTATTTACCGAAGAAAAGATGGAAGAGGGTATAATTGTGAAAAACAAAATAGATAAGGAAGTGAAAGAAAAAAAGGAGAGTAGAAGAATAACAAAGAAGAGTTTCTTAGAGAATGTGAGTGAATGTTCAAAATAAGATTAACACATGTGGAATAACAGAGAGAAAAAACAGAAAGCAGAAAAGAAGAAGTAACAGAAAAGGAATAATTGAAACAGCAAAGAAATGTAAATAACATAGGGGCATATTATCAACATAGGCAATAAAAGTTTCGCAGCTTTTATTGGCAGAAATGTGTCACTAAAGCCGCTTTTGCGGCAGAAAACTGCCGCTAAAGCCACTTTTGCAGCAGTTTTCTGCCGATAAAAGCAGCAATAATTTTATTGGCTGTGTTCATAATATGCCCCTTAGTGTGCTTCAACTACACAGAGAAAGCATAATGAACAAGTAGTGAAAGAGTGATCAGTCAGAGACACTAAGAGTAATAGAGACGGAGTGAGTGAACAAGAGTGAGGAACTATGAGAAGAGAGGGACTGAGAAAAGGAGTGGAAGGAGTAGAGTAAGTAAGTAATAGAGAAAGGAATGAGGGAAGTAGCAAAGGCAGGAAAGTGAGGGTTAAAGAAATGAAGCAGTGGAACTAATAGTAGTTAAATGTGATAGAAATGTAACGAAAAGAGTACAAAACATTTACCTTATAATTGTCGTTAACTTAGTCACTTGTTATTTTTATACTTTCAATCTGTGAAAGAGAGAACAAACATTTGAAAAATATTAAAACATGTATTTAAAAATTAGAAAAGACAAGGGAAAAGATTGAAGGACAAACAGTTTTTCAACAACTTTGACACTTACAGAAGCCTCTGCTTCTCCAGGCCCCCTACACAGTCCTAAAGATATACATTTTAAACTAACAGTATCTTGATGCAGATGAAGTGAGGCCTATCTTGGAACATGGTGCATCTTTTGCACTGCTGTTGTCTCACAAAAGTGACGCAATGGCAGCGCAAAAGAGGTGCACAATCCTCATAAAACTGTTCCTAACATTTTAAATGATTATTTCAGGATGGCAATAAGGTGTGTCCTATCCAGACGTTTGTTTCAGGTGAGGCCTACTCAGGGTTGCAGATGAAATTTAGGCTTGTTGAAGAGTACAGAGGAGATAATACATGTGCAGGCCTACCAATAAAGTTCAGACCTCCTCTGTTTCCCTGGACAAGCCTAAACTTCATCTGCACAATGTGATTCGTAATGTTAGGAAACACAGGTAATGTATTTGAAAAACGTGCAATTTCTTTTGCTCATTTCACAATCACATCACTTGTGTTTCCTTTGGTTAGGTATCTCATTGTGCAGATGTAGTCCAGCATATGTAAGAGTACGCACTGCATGCAACAACTTTGACACTTACTGAAGCCTCAGCTTCTGCATGCCCCCTACACAGTCCTAATTATATACATTTTAAAGTGACGGTATCTTGCTGGAAATGAACTGAGGCCTATCTTGCAACATGGTGCATCTTTTACACAAAAGTGACGGAACAGCAGCGCAAAAGAGGCACACAGCCTTCATAAAACTGCCCTTAACATTTTAAATGATTGTTTCTAGATGCTGATAAGGTGTAGCCTATCCACAGATTTCTTTCAGGTGAGTCCTACTCAGTTTTGCAGATGAAATTTAGCTTCTTGAAAAGTACAGAGGAGAAAATACATGTGCAGGCCTACCAACGAAGTGAGTCATGTCCACTGCACTCTTGAACAAAGGCCAGACCTCCTCTATCTCTCTGGACAGGCCTAAACCTCATCTGCACAATGTGATTCGTAATGTTAGGAAACACAGGTAATGTAATTGAAAAATGTGGAGTTTATTTTCCTCATTTCACAATCACATCACCTGTGTTTCCTTTGCTTAGGTATCTCATTGTGGAAATGTAGTCTATCATATGAAAGACTACGTAGAATGTGAGCACTGTATGCAACAACTTTGACACTTACAGAAGCCTCAGCTTCTTCATGTCTACTACACATTTCTAAATGTATATCATAAATACAAAAAGTACAGAATTAATTATACATGTTAAATGGTTTATTTTTGCTGTTCTCAGAATTTATCAAATTTCACTAAAAACAGTGACTTGAAGGTATTCATCATATAACAGCGTGGAAAAAAAACCACAATCAAAATGATTGTGTTTAAAAAACCCATACAACATGACAAATCAGAAATCAGAACTCCTTAAAATTAACTTACTTTCCATGACGTCGAATGATGTCCTATGAACAGCTTACACTCTGTTGTGCTGCTATTATTTTCAGCCCGCCACTTTCTGAAAGAAAACCTCCATCGTTTTGAAAAATATGTTACATACAATAAATGACTTCTCGCTCTCTACCACACGTTTCCACAAGGCCAAATCGTGTAAGAGCCATTTATAACTCTTGGAATTCTTCTAAGCAAATCCCGTCATTTTGTATTTCCGCAACTTTGAGAAAGAAAACGTTCAAGATCACTTTCACAATCCTGGACTAGTAATATCTTACCCTTCTTGCTCACTCATGTTCCACATTTCCTATGACACTGATACTGCTTACTATGAAGCAGACTTACACTACCTCTATGACTACTACAATTATTTAATTCTCTACATCACTTTTAATCACAAAGCAATTTAAAACAGTAGATAAAATTATATCAACCCCTAGAATCATTATAGACCAGTTACCTACCCTAAATTCTCTTTTCTGAAAACAGAAAGTAAGAATATTTTTAAGTAAAAAGGCAACATTGTATCGTAGTCAAATAGGAATCATTTACGAAACAGCAGCTTTTTTTACATTTTCAATAAGCTGTGTAATAAGCGGATCTTGTCAAAGGACCATCATGTCATATAATAGCTGCAGTTAAAAATGTTCTTCCTAAAATAAACGACTGTGTAGCCACAACATTTGTAATTAAAGTTGAAGACTTACTTTCATCAGGTTTATATAGTTGGAATTTTAAAATGACATTATAACCAAAAGTTTGGTCAAATAATCTAGACAGCATTGCAGACTTACATTACCTCTACTCCATGTTTTTATTGGCTGCTTGAATTAGCTTATAAAAAGAAACAGTTTTTCTGAACTCATTCAAAGTGCAGCTATTTTTCCATGACGTCAAGTGTTATGGTAAGAACACCGTTTGCTTTGGGAAATACTCTGTTGTCCTTTAACTAATCCGTGCCCACCACTTTCTGTAAGAAAACCTTCTTTTTTTCCAGGAACTATTTAAAACTCAAAAATAACTTTTGACTCTGTACTACACTTATCCTCAAGGCCAAATTGTGCAGGAGCCATTAGAACCTCTTGAAATTCCTCAGAGCAAATCCTGAGATTCCTTCCCTAAAATTTTGGTTTTAAAAACACCAGGTAAGAATTTTTAAGGTCAAAAGGCAATTTTTTTTTAAAAGTTAAAACAGAATCATTGCAGAATGACCAGCCATTTCTAGACTTTAAATAAGCTGTGTAATGTCCTGATGTTATTGAAGGACCGTCATGATATATAATTGCTGCAGTTACAAAAGTTTCTTCCTGATATTGACAACTGTGAAGCCACAACATTTTTAATCAAAGTTGTCAATTTTGTTCCATCAGGCCTACATCGTTGGAACATTAAAATAACATACTGGCCATATGTTCGTATAAATAATGTTGACAACATTTCAGACTTACATTGGCTACACTCCATGTTGTGATCAGCTGCTTTTACTAGCTTATTGAAGGACACTGATTTACTGTCTGGCAAAGTTAAATATATAAATTTTTCTGAGTCTACACTAGTAGTACTTGATACCCTACAGTTCTCGCAGTCAAGCTGCCATTGATAAGAAAGCCCAAACAGGTGATCTACATCTACACCTTCATCATGCAATACATCAAGCATATACATTAAAAACTCCTGACAATCTTGCTGAATATTTTGAGAGAATTGTGTTTGACCTGAACATCTGTCTAACAGATTTCGAATTTCAGACACACTTTCTATTTTTGTTCTATCAGTGCTACATTTCTCTAACACAGAATTTAACAAACTGCAAAATCTCTGATCCGAATTGACCACAATCTCTTGTTTTAAAGTTTCTAGAGAAAACAAAACATTAACCACTACATTAGCATAGCAGTTGACACCAGAACTGTTTTCAAATTGAAAACCAACAACATCTTCAACAAAATCCTTTTCCTTTCTGCTTATAATTTCTGGTTCATCGACTTTTCGTCTTTTTGCTACAACCTCCCTACTATTGGTCACATTTCTTCGTTTCCGGCCTACCACACGTTTCTCAAACAAAGGATATTGAGGCAAATGTGCCGCATACTCTCTTCTTAACCTATTGTATTCCTTAACACAGTCTAGATTCGCACAAATGTTTGTGACATCACACTCAATCAAGTACAATCCCGATAAAGTTCTGACTCGTGACAATGCCACATATGCCATACCCTCCTTGAACACAGAACTGCCAATATTCACCAATGCACTGTCTACACTTAAACCTTGCGATTTATGGATTGTCACCGCATATGCCAAGCAAACAGGAAACTGCTTACGGCGAACATATAAGTCTTTTACAAGCAAAAACCTAGCAGAGCAACGACCAATTAGCTGTACTTCCTCAATGCCATCAAATTTAATTTTAAAAAATTCAATTTCATCCCTATTTCTGTATTTCACAAAATCAACAACATTACCCATTGATCCATTTACCAGACCTCTTTCAACATGTAAATTCCTTCTTAAAATTATACGGCAATTTAAGCACACATTCAGAGTCTTTTCAAAACCCGCAGTTTTAGATATACTCTTCTCTAATGAATCCAATTTTGATTTCAAATTCTCAGACAAAATAATTGTTGATCCCATATGCTCTACTCTGTCAATAGCTTCCAGTTTCACAATATCTTGGTTTTCTAAATACAACATATTGTTGTTGAAGATGGCACATTCTGCAAGAGTTGGCATCAAACATATTCCAGATTTCTTCTCAGTAATTTTCTGAAAAATATTCTCAGGCACAACGTCTTGTTCTGGATACAAATTTGACAGTAATCGTGCATGTAAAGCTTCTTTCCCATGCTCGGTCACTTTTCCGATTCTAACATCTTGTAGAATATTCTTGTAATCTTCATCCTTCGCCTGACGCATATTTTCATGCAGTTCAGCATAATTGAAGTTTAACCATATATTAACGTTGCCAATGCTCCCTAGGCACTTCCTGGTATCTTCATGCGTGAGCATTTTGAACACAGGTTGTCCTTTCACTGGTGTCAGCTGCAGAAGATCACCGAAAACAATGATGTGTTTGCCACCAAATAACACATCATACTCTGTTTTGAGAACTTCTTGCATTCTCAAATGCACAAAGGCAAGCATGACATTGGAAACCATGCTTACTTCGTCAATGATAAGAAGTTTCATTTTCTTCAAGACTCTTGAAAGTTCACAACAAGCATCTCCAGATAACTTGTGGTATTGTAATTTGTTATCATGCTCCACTGGCAGCATCAGTAGACGATGCAAAGTAATACCTTTAATGTTATGTGCTGCCAGTCCAGTTGGAGCGGTGACAACACAAGACAGCGATGACTCAGTCCTTTTCTGCAAATAACATGAAATTGCTTTAATGAGGAAACTTTTTCCAGTTCCCACTTCTCCACTCACGTACAGTCAGACAGGTTTCAACGACGTACATGAGCACTCTTTCTTCTCATGACTTAATCCATGATCAATTTGGTTGGTAACTTCGTCATATATTTTCCTCTGCTCAACGTTGAGTTTTCTTTCCAAGTCTTCTAAGTTAACCGCATCCTCCTGAGCATGTGCCATGGCTCTTTCCACTTCAATCATGGCAGTGGCAGCTTCATTTTCGATAACTGGTCCTCCTAGTGGATCCTGACTCAATGAAACAGAACTCTGACTGTCCTGAGAACTGTCTCTAGCAATCTCGGCTGCAATCGTTGCTTCCTGCTCGATTTCCGCATTCAACATTTCTAGATATTTGAGAAAAACAGGACATTCTATGGTCTCCTTGGCGGCATTGAAAGAGTCTTCGTAACAGAGGAAATCTCCAAGCAGTTCCTCTTCCGCACGCCAAGGCTTGAAAAGTTGCAAAAGTGCTAAATAGAAAAACTCTTTTTTTTCAGGAGATTCGCCACTCAATTTTCGATGGTTTACCAAGTGCCATTTTCTTTGCTTGATGAGACATCCCTCACTTCCAATTACAGCATACACTCCTTTATCAATATCTTCTTTGATGTTACTCTTGAATATGTAATTTTGTAGAACCTCATACAGACAAACATTCTCGAGGTGTCTGCTTCTATTTGGATAATATGTATGCAACATGTTGGTCTTCAAAATATCAGTACTGTTTGGCTCCTTTCCCGCCAAATACTCAATTTCCCGCACAGGTTTCAGAATTCGATCACGCGTTGCAGCAAGACCAAGACTCGCCCAAACGATACTCCTGGATTTGGCATAGAGACTTGCTGAAGACAACCGGTCAGAACATTCGTAAGCTCCGATTTCTCGATGTGACAACATCTTCAGACTGAAACTGTACAACTTCTTACTGAGGCTCTTTTCATGGGAAATGTCCTCCCACATATCCTTCAATTCTGTCTTTTCATTTTTGGTGATGTAAGATGTCACATACCGAGCCACAGCCATACAGTTATCAGCCACGAACTGTATATCCATGTTAGCATTCCACATGGACAAAATCACTGGGTTGTAGTCGTTGATATACTTGGACTCTTCGTTCCTTTTCAAATTGTATGTGTTTTTAGGTGATTTCTTCATCACATTATGTCGCAGCAAAGACATCAAACTGTTCACTCTTCCTTTAGAAATCACCGGTCGTGGAAAGGCGAAACGACATTTGGTGTAGAACTTGTCCTTGTTTCTGAATTTACGACGACAGTACTTTCCGCAACGAAGGCTTTGGAAGCGTAGAACTTGTTCTCTTAGGCTTTTGTCCTCCTTTGCGTTTGGAACAGCACATGTAGAATACTGTTCTATGAAACTCATCACTAAGTCTTCTGGATCTGTTCCAAATTTAGGTGCATCCTTGATCCACAGCAGCATATGTATATGAGGAGCACCTCTTGCTTGGTACTCCTTTCTCCAGAAGAAATCCAACACCTCTCCAAGAGGTGGATTTCTCTTGTTCATGATGAAAGACATCATAGCTTCAAATCTATGATTGAAGTACCTGCATACATTCACTGGATCCAAAGAGCACAGTTCTCCGGGTGTCTTGAATTCGATATTTTCAATGTTTCCATTTGCCTCTCGTAGAAATTCAAGTAAGTCTTCCCAGCCATACTCGGCACAGCTGAGAGTGAGGAACCATGTGGGAGTTCCTAAGTTCCTCAGCATACATTTTAAATCACCATGACGACGGTACCAGTACTCATTAGTACCACGCTGACACGCCATGAGATTAATCAGGTGAGAATCCAAAATACTGTCTTGCACATTGACTTTATCCATAAAGTCACTTGCCGAGATATTTTGCAGCTGTACACCACTGTTCACTGCATATGACAGTCCAGACAGATCGCTTTCAAACAGGAGATGAAACAAATAGGGAATGCATTGTCGAAACCTAGGATCTTCTGCATACAATCGTAAAGTCCGGTATTCAGAAGCAGGAATTTGATGAGTTCGCTCATCATATCTTCCTCCTTGACCTGTTGGAAATAGCTGTGGGAAACACCGACCTTCCAAACTTTCCTCCCAAACACTAATGGGACTCCCTTTGGCTTGTTTCATTTGAAACAACTCAATAGCATTCCCCATGACTTCCTTGGAATGCAAAGGATGAACACTATAATGTTCATATATTTCTTCACTTTTAGAGGGTTCTACTTTCTCAATTTGACCAGCACACAAATCGCTATCCTCTTCTTCACTTACTTCCTCTTCTGCAACATATACATTCTTATAGTACTTATTGTTTTTTTTCAAATACAATGTTGCCTTTTTGACTTTCCTAACATCCACTAAATCTTGCCATATTTTCTTACTCTTTGTCGGAACCCCATTAACTAAGATAACCAGAGGTTCCTCTTCCACTTTTTCTACTCCAATTGTATTAATGTTTTTCTTCAAATCTAGAGGCAAATAAACAACTCTTCCCTTTAATCCTCTCTGTAAATCTGATGGAGGCAATTTCCCTGTCTTTGGCTCCATTCTTACAATAGCCTGAAAGGGATGGATACTTTGAATCAAAATAGATTCATAAGTATTTAAATCCTTCAATTCAGAAGGAATCTCAACCAATTCCAGATTATTATGAACCGCTCTAGCAGGCATCTGGTTTTGATTTAATTTGTTACAACAATAAGTACACACACGTTGATCCAATCCCAAATCAAAACTATTTTCTACCATCAAGTATGTTGCAAAATCCTTCCATTCACTATTATTTTCCCTTTCACTTTTTTGCATATAAATCCACTAACTTAGTCTGATTCTTATAATAAGTGCGTCGACAACACACACAAGTGAAATTGGGCCTCTCACTTGATTTCACCTGAAACGTGGCAATTTCCTTCTGAAAATTATCTGTACTGGAAACCTGTACACTATCTTCCACATTACCCTCTTCTTCTGGGTCAATTTCAACATTCTCCTCTTTACTTCCAAAGTAACAAAACTCAATTTCTTCACAAATATTCTTCACATCTATTTCAGAACCATGCAAAAGAGCAGTGCATAATTGTTTAAGCATAACTGCTGGACTCTTAGCATAATACAACATTCTAACTAATTTCCTCACTTTATTATGATGCACTGCTAGCATCCTGAAATGATGAAAAACACTCTGGCATACTCTCCTGGAAAGACAAGCCAGTGAATGACCATGCAAACCTGTCACTTCTCTCACTCTGCAAGGATCTAATTCTTGCAACAACTTCATTTTCTGCTTCAAACTTTTCTTATTAAATGTCCGTACAAAATCACAAAGCAAATTGATGGAATCCTGTCGCACACTGCAAATACTACTACACTTCCAGGTGTACACAGGTCCCTTAGGACGTCTTCCTAAAACCTCATTACCTAACACCTCTTCTGCCTCTGTTGTCACAAGTTTTTATTTTTCAACTGGACAACCATCTTTCACCTCATAAGCTCGACCACTGATGTCAACTGCATGCACCAAATCATTATCCTGGAAATAACTCTCCTCATTAAAAAATGCCTCACAACTTGAACTATGCATCCATTCTCCTGAAAAAACTTCACAAAAATTACTACGATTAACTGTTCTCTTCCATCTACTATTTCTTTTGAAATCATAAATTGCCTTGTTTAGCTTCCTAATTCTATTGATTATCAAAATAAATAACTTTTGCTTAATTTCAAATGCCTGATCAATAACTTTCTCAATTTTTTTTCTCTTATAAAAAACCACTTTCTGCTGACCTTTCTTAATATTTTTTAACAAATTGCCAATTATCCTGTTGCTGAACATTCGTCTACGAATGTCCCTAAAATGATTTTTCCTTCTACTACCATGCACAGAGTTATCTCCTGCTCTAGCAGTAACATTTTTGATTGGCCTTCCCTTTCCGTTTAAATTGCTTCTCTTTTTCTGGACTAAAACATTTTCTGTAGTACTACTTTTTTTTCTACAAATATTTCTTATGAATGATTTCTTTATCTTACCCGGACCTTTCTTGGTGACTTGATGAGTTTTTATTGTAGAGGTCTGCTGCAATAATTTTTTAAGCTGCTGTCTTTGATGTTTGGTAGCCTTTCGCCTTCTGTCCTTCGAAGGCATTCTTTAATTTTGAAATGATCTGCAGTTGAATCTGTGGTAAAATATAATAAAAAATGTTATTAACCACTATTAGCAAACAGTAAATCAATAACAGTCATCAAAAATTTAACACACTACTTGTCATTTTTAGTGCATTGGCAAATTTAGTATTCACAATAGTAGCAAAGAAATTGAATGCTTCTACATTTGACCTGTGCTGTTTTATATGTGAATCTGAACTAATTTTATGAGCATATTTGAATATTTTATTAAAGACACTACACACAACCTATTTTTGAACTTTTGTTTAATTTTAAATGAAACGGTTTACATTTTTATTTTTCATTTTTCATTTCCAGTAACTTTTAAAAATAAATGTTTATAGTTCCATAGGCTCAAGCAGGTCAGCTTCCCACCCTATGTCATACAATTCTGACAAATCGGCATCCTCATCATGTTCTTCATCATCCTCAGGATTTAAATCATCCAAGGGATCTACTTCCACTGACGTTTCAATGACAAGTTCAATGATAAGATCGAGATCAACTGATTGCTCATTATCACTCATGGTTGATGTTGTCGTTATCTTTAAAGAAAGAGAACAACAATGAGATGTTGCAGAGTAAGAGATAAATCTCAGAGACTATAATATTAAAATTGTTTAACAAGAGTACCATTTTGCAATTATTATTTAGCCATGTCCAGCGATGCTGAGGAGGTGAGGCCTATGTCCAAGTTTTCAGTGAACAGGACTCCTCTCTTCTTAACCTTCGATAAGCCTCACGAACTCTTTTTACCCTGCTCATACTTAAATGTAAAGGGGCAGATTTATGTTAACTGGCACATCCCCGGGGATGCACCAGTTAACGTGCACCGCTGCTCTGCCACCCATGATGTGCCGCATTTACAATGTGGAGCACCATTGAGCAAAAACAGCACAGATGCGTCACGCATCTGTGCCGCAAAAGCAGCACATTGCAGGAATCACGTCGTAAGCGCGACATGTCTACTGCAATGCACAGGAGGAAGCCTCACATTGCATGGTGCATCACTCCTTATGCCTGTTTCAAACAGGCGTAAGGATTTGATTCAGCAATGCTATAAAGCTGACTCAGTGAAATCTTCTAAATTTCACTGTGTTAGTTTTACAGGGCTTTCATGCAAATGAATGCCCACCCTGCAACAAAACACCTATATGAAACCGGACGCAGGTTTCATGTGGCACAGGACTTTATGTCACAACATAGCAAATCTTTTGCACCGCCGCTGCGTCACAAAAGTGACGCACAGCGGCGCAAAAGAGGCACACACCTATCATAAATCTGTCCCTAACATTTTAAATGATTGATTTAGGATGACGATAAGGTGTGGCCTATCCAGAGGTTTGTTTGAGGTGAGGCCTACTCAGGGTTGCAGATGAAATTTAGGCTTGTTGAAGAATACAGAGGAGATAATACATGTCCAGGCCTACCAATGAAGTGAGTCATGTCCACTTCACTCTTGAACAAAGGCCAGACCTCTTCTGTGTCCGTGGACAGGCCTAAAGCTCATCTGCACAATATCATTCGTAAAGTTAGAAACCACAGGTGATGTAATTGAAAAACGTGGAATTTCTTTTCCTCATTTCACAATCACATCACCTGTGTTTCCTTTGCTTAGGTATCTCATTGTGCAGATGGAGTCTAGCATATCAAAGAGTACACAGAAGTTCAGCAGTGTATACAACAATTTTGACATTTACAGAAGATTCAGCTTCTTATCTTGTTGGAGATGAAGTGAGGCCTCTCTTGCAACATGGTGCATGTTTTGCATCTCTGCTGCATCGGTTTCATGTGGCACGGGACTTTACAGCATGACACATCTGCCTAGATGCATCAAGTTGTAAATATGTCACCACATAGCAAATCTTTTGCACCGCCGCTGCGTCACAAAAGTGACGCACAGTGACGCAAAAGAGGCACACACCTATCATAAATCTGTCCCTAACATTTTAAATGATTGATTCAGGATGACGATAAGGTGTGGCCTATCCAGAGGTTTGTTTAAGGTGAGGCCTACTCAGGGTTGCAGATGAAATTTACGCTTGTTGAAGAGTACAGAGGAGATAATACATGTGAAGGCCTACCAATGAAGTAAGTCATGTCCACTTCACTCTTGAACAAAGGCCAGACCTCTTCTGTGTCCGTGGACAGGCCTAAACCTCATCTGCACAATGTCATTCGTAAACTTAGGAAACACAGGTGATGTAATTGAAAAATGTGGAGTTTCTTTTCCTCATTTCACAATCACATCACCTGTGTTTCCTTTGCTTAGGTATCTCATAGTGCAGATGGAGTCTAGCATATCAAAGAGTACACAGAAGTTCAGCAGTGTATACAACAATTTTGACATTTACAGAAGATTCAGCTTCTTATCTTGTTGGAGATGAAGTGAGGCCTGTCTTGCAACATGGTGCATCTTTTGCATCACGGCTGCATCGGTTTCATGTGGCACGGGACTTTAGAGCATGACACATCTGCCTAGATGCATCAAGTTGTAAATATGTCACCACATAGCAAATCTTTTGCACCGCCGCTGCGTCACAAAAGTGACGCACAGTGACGCAAAAGAGGCACACACCTATCATAAATCTGTCCCTAACATTTTAAATGATTGATTCAGGATGACGATAAGGTGTGGCCTATCCAGAGATTTGTTTAAGGTGAGGCCTACTCAGGGTTGCAGATGAAATTTACGCTTGTTGAAGAGTACAGAGGAGATAATACATGTGAAGGCCTACCAATGAAGTAAGTCATGTCCACTTCACTCTTGAACAAAGGTCAGACCTCTTCTGTGTCCGTGGACAGGCCTAAACCTCATCTGCACAATGTCATTCGTAAACTTAGGAAACACAGGTGATGTAATTGAAAAATGTGGAGTTTCTTTTCCTCATTTCACAATCACATCACCTGTGTTTCCTTTGCTTAGGTATCTCATAGTGCAGATGGAGTCTAGCATATCAAAGAGTACACAGAAGTTCAGCAGTGTATACAACAATTTTGACATTTACAGAAGATTCAGCTTCTTATCTTGTTGGAGATGAAGTGTGGCCTGTCTTGCAACATGGTGCATCTTTTGCATCACTGCTGCATCGGTTTCATGTGGCACGGGACTTTAGAGCATGACACATCTGCCTAGATGCATCAAGTTGTAAATATGTCACCACATAGCAAATCTTTTGCACCGCCGCTGCGTCACAAAAGTGACGCACAGTGACGCAAAAGAGGCACACACCTATCATAAATCTGTCCCTAACATTTTAAATGATTGATTCAGGATGACGATAAGGTGTGGCCTATCCAGAGGTTTGTTTAAGGTGAGGCCTACTCAGGGTTGCAGATGAAATTTACGCTTGTTGAAGAGTACAGAGGAGATAATACATGTGAAGGCCTACCAATGAAGTAAGTCATGTCCACTTCACTCTTGAACAAAGGCCAGACCTCTTCTGTGTCCGTGGACAGGCCTAAACCTCATCTGCACAATGTCATTCGTAAACTTAGGAAACACAGGTGATGTAATTGAAAAATGTGGAGTTTCTTTTCCTCATTTCACAATCACATCACCTGTGTTTCCTTTGCTTAGGTATCTCATAGTGCAGATGGAGTCTAGCATATCAAAGAGTACACAGAAGTTCAGCAGTGTATACAACAATTTTGACATTTACAGAAGATTCAGCTTCTTATCTTGTTGGAGATGAAGTGAGGCCTGTCTTGCAACATGGTGCATCTTTTGCATCACTGCTACATCGGTTTCATGTGGCACGGGACTTTACAGCATGACACATCTGCCTAGATGCATCAAGTTGTAAATATGTCACCACATAGCAAATCTTTTGCACCGCCGCTGCGTCACAAAAGTGACGCACAGTGACGCAAAAGAGGCACACACCTATCATAAATCTGTCCCTAACATTTTAAATGATTGATTCAAGATGACGATAAGGTGTGGCCTATCCAGAGGTTTGTTTAAGGTGAGGCCTATTCAGGGTTGCAGATGAAATTTACGCTTGTTGAAGAGTACAGAGGAGATAATACATGTGAAGGCCTACCAATGAAGTAAGTCATGTCCACTTCACTCTTGAACAAAGGCCAGACCTCTTCTGTGTCCGTGGACAGGTCTAAACCTCATCTGCACAATGTCATTCGTAAACTTAGGAAACACAGGTGATGTAATTGAAAAATTTGGAATTTCTTTTCCTCATTTCACAATCACATCACCTGTGTTTCCTTTGCTTACGTATCTCATTGTGCAGATGGATTGTAGCATATCAAAGACTACGCAGAAGGTGAGAACTGTATGGAACATGGCTATGTAAGTCAAATAATCAAAATCTAAATTTGCCAAGCACACATGGGGGTGTATTTACAAGGACCTTCCACCACGGGGAAATGTCTTTAATTAAAATGGGAAAAATAACATCAAAGGGACTCAAATGCCTTTTAAATATACCCCAAGCAACCTATGAAACTCTAGCACTACATATCAAGAAACCTAATTGATTTCAAAAATCGTTTTTAAACACATCATCTAAATCAATTATATACCTACATTCAAGGGGAAATGACTTAAAATGGCCTAAGACACATGAAAGCGTTTTTTTTAAGGCCCTTGCAACATTTTTGGGTCACTTTTAACATGGCTATGTTAGTCAAAGAATTCAAATCTAAATTTGCCAAGCACAGATGGGGGCATATTTACAAGGACCTTGCACCACGGGGAAAGGTCTTAAATTAAAATGGGAAAAATTACATCAAAGGAACTCAAAAGCCTTGAAAATATGCCCCAAGCAACCTATGAAACTGTAGCAGTACATATCAAGAAACCTAATTGATTTCAAAAAACGTTTTTAAACACATCTTGTAAAGCAATTATATTCATACATTCATGGGGAAGTGAGTTAAAATACCCTAAGACACATGAAAGCATTTTTGTAAGACCCTTGCTCCATTTTTGGATCACTTTTAACATGGCCATGTAAGTCAAATAATCAAGATCTAAATTTGCCAAGCACAGATGGGGGCGTATTTACAAGGACCTTGCACCACGGGGAAAGGTCTTAAATTAAAATGGGAAAAATAACATCAGAGAGACTCAAAGTCCTTATAAATATGCCCCAAGCAACCTATGAAGCTCTAGCAGTACATATCAAGAAACCTAATTGTTTTCAAAAATCGTTTTTAAACACATCATCTAAATCAATTATATACCTACATTCAAGGGGAAATGACTTAAAATGGCCTAAGACACATGAAAGCGTTTTTTTTAAGGCCCTTGCAACATTTTTGGGTCACTTTTAACATGGCTATGTTAGTCAAAGAATTAAAATCTAAATTTGCCAAGCACAGATGGGAGCATATTTACAAGGACCTTGCACCACGGGGAAAGGTCTTAAATTAAAATGGGAAAAATTACATCAAAGGAACTCAAAAGCCTTGAAAATATGCCCCAAGCAACCTATGAAACTCTAGCAGTACATATCAAGAAACATAATTGATTTCAAAAAACGTTTTTAACCACATCTTGTAAAGCAATTATATACATACATTCATGGGGAAGTGAGTTAAAATACCCTAAGACACATGAAAGCATTTTTGTAAGACCCTTGCACTATTTTTGCATCACTTTTAACATGGCTATGTAACACAAAGAAACAAAATCTATTTGTAAAAGACTTGACACAAAGCAACATTTTAAATACACAACTTTCTTCATAATTTTCTCCCTAAACCATACTATTCTCTATCTAAATTAAATTAATCTTTTCTCACCTTAGCAAATACTTTATGAGTTTCAAAACAGTCTCAGAAACACACCAATTTGTCTTTAGCAGAGCAAAAGGTATGTTATGTTATGTTATACTGGGGTTTTATATAGCGCACGGCTACTCAAAGAGTGTCCCGGCGCTTTGTTTTGCAAGCTATCTACAACACAACAGATAAAAACAGAAAGGAAACCGTCAGAGCTCAGAGAAAAAAACTAAGAGGTGAAAAGCCAAGTTTTGAGCCCCTTCCTAAAGGCCAACAAGTTTGGAATACTGCGCAGGGCCATTGGCAGCTTATTCCACAATTGGGGCGCCAGTAGTCTAAAAGAACGGCCACCAATGCACTCCAGAGTCTGCAGCCATAAAAAGCACAGAAAAGCTGTAATTCATCACACATATCTCTCATGTCACCCAATCAAAACTCTTCCCTCACTTTTTTCAAATCAACACCCTTCCCCCCTCTGCCCTTTCTGCCTTTTTTGCATAGCAACCACCTCCTGAAAGACCTCTGATGTTTGCAAGTTCACACAACAATGTTTCAATTGAACTCTGAACTCTCAGTACACCTGCATATCCAGTGCAATCTTTCATTAAATGATTTTTTCTTGACCATTCAAATTACATCTTTCAAAGAACTCATCCATGCACCCTAACTTTCTGTTTTTAGCAATCAAAATCCACCAATCACTGCTACTGCTTCATTAACACAGAAACTCCTCAGTTTTTTTCATTTTAAACTCTTATTTTTTCAACTGCCATTTCATTGCCACACTTCATCTGACTGCAGCACAACCTCCTCTCACCATGTTTTCTGTCTGGATTGTTGGACATAGTTACATCTACTGGGCTCAAAGGTATACTGATAACAGAAATTTACCTAACCTCAATTTACAAAATGTGGAAATTAAGTGGATTGGCCACAGAGGATTAAAATGTCACCAATTGATACCATTGGTGAAAACCTTTTTGCATTTGCCAAAACCTGACCTGTTAATTGTGCACTGTGGAGGTAATGACTTGGGCACTTTGACTGGGGTAGGTCTGGAAATGCTTTTAAAGGACACCTTTGAGCAATTGATGGCACTTTTTCCTCAAACTGCCTTGGTATATTCAAATATATGCCAAAGACAGAAATGGAGGTGGTCGAACCAATTTTGTCCACAAATTGAGAAATCGAGGAAGCATGTAAATAAGTCTGTTTCAGCTTACATGAGAGACCATGGAATGGGCTCCATGTACAACAATAACTTGCGTTACTACATGCAAGATATCTACAGAGGAGATGGAGTTCACTTCTCAGATGAGGGGAACAGAATTTTCATCCTCAATTTAAGACTGTGCATTGCTACCTACTTGTAGGTACCTACATCAACCACAGGACCCAAAAGCTCTTTTCAGAGCTACCCTACATCTGATCACTCACAATTATTATTTTACTCTAACTTTTTTCACTAATTTTCAACAAAGTACGCTCCCCGGAGCGCTACCCGGTACGCGCACCGGACGCTAACCGCGCGAAATCTTTTAAAAAAATGTTTTTTTTTCGCACATATGGGCCTCCTCAGCCACCCTCAGAAAACCTAGGGGGTCAAGATACGTCTACCGTGCCCCCTTCTACCCATTCTGAACATTATTTGCCCTCCATCTTGTATCTTAATTCGACCGAAACACAAAATGGTGGACTCCCGTAACGCTGCCGGTTCGCGTACCGGGGCGCTCACCGGGAAGCGCTCCATTAAAAAAGGTGGGAAAGTAATTTACAGAAAAAACCCTGGAGACAATGTCACCAAATATAGATTAACTCATACTACATACCAATCCCTACCATTTTCACAAATTTGGTTGGAATTCCATTTAGCCATTTAGCCTGTAGACCTCTCTAAATACCCTGAGGTAAATTATTTCACAAAACACATCTGAAGTGTTGGAATTGACAACCAATTAAAATGTTACTTTCATTTTCTACTTTTTTTACCTGACATTTGATTGGTTATGTACTTGAATATATATAAAAAAAGAGAGAGAAACACAGCCATTTTGACTACTACTTCCTGAACTACATTGCAAGATAATTTTCACTCACAACTTAAACTTGTTTTTAAAAGGTAAGATATTATTTTATGAATTTGAAAACATTTTCAGATAGTTATATACTATCCCTCTGTAAGAGTTAGACATTGAGAAAGGCTTGTTTATTATAATTATGGATTGATTTAGGTTTCTGTGGTATAATTATGAATTTACATAGGCTTTTTCACAGGCACTTTTTAATAGTACTACTTCATGCCTCAAAAGTACCTGTCAGAACTTAAACCCAACAGTGCCCTATCTCTACTGATATATTTATTTTTTATTCAAATTTCAGCACAAAAATGCAAGGAGAACAGAACGTTTCCTTTGAAATTGTCCTAGACATGAACAATGAGGAAATCATTGAACCCTTCGACTTGGAATTCATGGATGAATCACGAGACCATGAACTTCTACAATGTGTAGAATCTGTGGATTATTTACTTCATTATGATGACGGTCAAATGTGGGAAGTTATGTTCACTCAACAAGAGGACATATCGGACAGTCAAATGTTAGACGTTCTATTAAATTTTGAAAAAGAATCAGAAAAATAAAATTATATTTAATATTAAAAAATTGTTTGAGTCTTTAATCATTTTTATATGTAATTCATAAACTAGTACCAAATTGATTATAATGTAAAGTCAGACTTATAGTATACTGTGCACAATTCCAAAAATACATTTATATTTAATAATCATTAATACTGCTACTTAAATAAAAAAAAAAAACAACAAAAAGAACAATCAATAAACATACAATATTTCAAAATATCATAGTCTATCATTCTTTTTTCCTTATAGTACGCTCCCCGGACCGCTTCCCGGTGCGCGTACCGGGCGCTCCCCACGCAAAAAAAAACAATTTTTTTTTTTTTTTTTTTGCCCCGCGGGGGCCTTTTAAAGCCTCCACATCAAACCTAGGGGGTCAGGGAGGATCTACTATGCCCCCTTATGGTCATTTCCCCCTTTGTTTTGGCCTCCTCTTGTCTCTTGATCCTACCGAGAGACAAGATGGCGGCCGCTCCGGACTGTTTAGAATGTTGACAGACACCGGAGAGCCAATCAGCTTCGCTTCGCGTAGTTCCGTTACGCGTCAAGTACGCGAACCGGGGCGCTGCCCGGAGCGCGCTTACAGATATATATATTTTTTTGAACGTTAATTTCTCAAAATCCACTGGAGCACATATCTTGAGACCTAGCAAAGGCACATCAGGCTAACAGTCCCTACAATTTTGCAAAGTTTCGTGCAAATCCATTCAGCCATTCGGGCTAAAAGTGAGGCCAACCGCCCTATGGAAATTAACATGGGAAAAATGCGTTTTGGGACCCCCCTTTTTTCTCGGCCCCCCCTTGACGACCCCCCCCAAATTTTCAGGGGCTGCTCAGAAACAAAATGTTCCATTTTCCTGAAAATTTCAGCCAATTCCGTCCACAAACGCCAAAGTTATTAGACATAGAATTTTCAAAAATCCCATAGAGAAAAAATCCTAACTATATATACCTACTGGCGACCGCCAGTAGGTAATATATATACGGGGGAATTTCAATGGTTATGTATGAGTGAAATGTCCAGCTAACAATAACAATAACATGTGTGAAACCTATGGTTTTTTCAGTGAATATATATATACTAGCAGCCCGTCCCGACCTTGTCCTGGAGCAATCAGGCTTCCCCGCCCCCCGCCCGCCCCGACATTGTCCAGCAGCCCGGGCCCCCACCACGATCATTAGTGCCCTTTGTTATTTGGGGCTCTTGGTATTGAGCACAGTGTACTTTTCTTTTGGAGCGATGTGACATTGCTGCTGTTTGGCTCTATCCATGACGTGACCCCCGCCCGCCCCACCATTGTCCAGCAGCCCGGGCCCCCGACCGCCCCAACTTTGTCCAGTAGCCCGGGCCCCCGCCCGCCCCGTCCCCTGCCTGCCCCGTCCCCCGCCTGCCCCGACTCCCCCCTGCCCCGACATTGTCCGTGGTTCCCCCGGAGCCTTACCTCAACCGCCCCTCCTCCCCGCGCCCCTGAGTTCATCACTCCGCCGCTCCTCGCCGCTCGTCACCGCTCCTCCCGCCTGTCCGCCGCTCCTCAACGCTCCTCCCCCGCGCCATGTCCGCCGCTCCTTCTCGCGCTCCTGGACGCCGCTCCTCCCCGCGCTTCTGACGTCAGCACGCAGGTCGCGGCCGGCGCTACTTCGAAGGGACTACTTTTTTTTTAATGTACATTTTTTAAATAACGCATATTTGTATAGTTTATATAGCCTATGTCCATCTGCACACCCTGACGATTACAATGATGTATTGGGTGTGTGGATTGGCGCTGTGGTTCCCGAGTTTACCCGCCTCAAAGGTTCAAAGTTCTTACTTTATAATAGTAGTATAGATATATATATATATATATTCAACGATGTTCCTGTTTCGCCAGTACTCAGCGAAGGGAAACCAGGAGGGGACCTCAAACTCGCCTTCACACTCGCAGCAAGCAGGACACCAAATCCAATTTTCAGATGAAGAACAGAGTGAATGATTTATTTAATGAAAATAAGGGGAAAAATGCCAATCCATGACGCGTTTCGCTCCACGAAGGAGCTTAGTCACATGATGCGCCCCAGAGTACATTGCAAATAAATAGTAAACATAGAAGTAAAGCACACCTATAGCGTGAAAAAATAAAGTAAACATAATAAACATACTAGTTTCACAAAAACGCTTCAAAATCACAACATAGTGTTTTTTTAAATCCAGGGACTTTAGAATTTTCAAACAAAGGCCAATCAAAAGAAACCACATACCGGATTTTAACTGGGAATGTATAAATAGACAGTAGTTCAGACAAGTGTCAGAATGTAAATATTTCATAGTCATTTTGAGCATAAAAAGCAAAAATCCATATCAAAATATTCATTAACTAACTGGCAGCTTTCTATACAGACAAATATATACAATGACTTCTAAAAAAGTAATTACTGTATTCTTCTCGATGTATTATCAATTATCAATTCCCAATTTTCAATAGACAAATCAATGGGGTTAAAAGAATCATATGACCAAGGTATTCAAATAGTCCCTCATAAATGATTACTAGGAAGCGTCATGATTTAAAATTTCAAAAAGTGCAAACGTGCTATTTAAACCAATATTTTCATGATTCAAAATTTTCTTATAATTTTATAACCAGAATGTGCTTATTTTCTGCTTGTGAGACAACTGTATAGAGAACTCCCATTGTTACTGTTTAAATAACACTAGGCTATCAAATTAGATCCATAAGTATATAGCTAAAAAAGCCCCAGGAGAGGCAGAACAGTGAGTGACTTATGGGTAATGACAGAACCTATAGTAATCAGGTGTGTTCCTCATGATTCTCAGTATAGGGCCCTCGGTTCGATTTAAAAGATTCAATACAGGTTGTATGCCATGTGATCAAAAAATATATCACAAAAAATTATGAAGGTCCTCCGTCAAATTTAATCCATTAGGGGCTCTAGTGTCAAGAGACAAGATAAAGAGAGATTCTTTCTGCCTTAATAACTTGTCCCTGTTCCCTCCCCCGCCGGGCTGTGGAACAGAGCAAAGGACAGTGTATTCTAAGTCCTTCAGTTGGTTATTGTGAACCGCCTTAAAGTGTCTCGCCACCGGGTAGTTGGCGTTGGATTTCACAATAGCCCTTATGTGCTGCAGAATACCTTTATGCACAGGGAGTTTAGTACTCCCTATGTTCTCAAGGTTGCAGGTACACTTCAGTTTGTAAACAACATACTCAGACCTGCATGTTAGATACTCTTGAATCTGTATTTTAACCTCACTAAAGGCTGTCAAATAGTGGGTGCTATTCTTTGCAAAACTGCAAGCACGGCAAGATGTACATTTGAAGAATCCCATTTTATTGAGCCAGGATTTTTTGGGTGGAACTTCAAGCATAGATTTATCTAGGGCATCCCGCATAGAGGGAGCCCTCCTGAATGTAATCGCAGGTGTTCTAGGCATAAAAGGACCCAAGATGTTGTCAGTCAGAATGATAGGCCATTCCGCACAGATGATGCGGCGGATTGTCCTTTCTTGGGCACAGAAAGTGGTGATCAGCCTCACTGAACATTCGTTGGTGTTTGGGGCAGGAACTTTAGGAGCCAATAGGGTCTCTCGATTGAGTGACTTAGCCTTAGTTAAAGCTTGATCGAGGACTCTCTTGGTGTATCCTCTGCTAAGGAAACGTTGTCCCGACTCTGCCAGATAGGTATCAACTGTTGCCCTATCGCTATAAATCCGACAGATTCGGATAAATTCCCCGTAGGGTATACTGTTAATTGTATGAACAGGATGGGCACTTCGGGCATGTAGAATTGAATTGCCCGCTGTGGATTTGCGGTGAAGTCTGTTTTTTAGTTCATCATTATCCACATACAGTTGTACATCTAAGAACTCAGCCAATTTGTTGTTAATAGTGGCAGTAAACTTGAGATTGAGTAAATTTGTGTTAATATCATTAACAAATGCCTGAGCGTCATCAACAGACCCCTTCCAGATTATACATACATCGTCTATGTAACGCCAGTAGTGGACGATGTTATTCCACCAGTGCCTGTGATCGACACTGAGCACATGCTCCTCCCACCAGCCCACATGCAAGAATGAGTAAATGGGGGAGAAGCACGAACCCATTGCCACCCCACGCAACTGCTGGTAGATGTTACTTTGAAATCAGAAAAAATTAGAGGTAAGGCAGGTTCTGATCATTTCGATCAACATCACATTATGACCCCTGAAGACCACATCACGTCTGCTGAGATACTGTTCAACAGCTCTAATTCCATGGTGATGATTGATGGAAGTGTATAAATAGTTTGAGCACCATTCAACATTATTGATCTTCACTAAGAAATCAGTTGTATCCTTCAAATATGAAGGTAGGTTTGTCATGAACGGCTGGAGGTAATAATCTACATACTTTGAGATATTTTCATTCATGCTGCCAATAGCAGAAATGATGGGACGGCCAGGGACAGGGGTAACCAGCTTGTGAATTTTGGGGAGGAAATATAGGATAGGAGTGATCGGGTGTTCGACATTAAGAAATCTGGATTCTTCTTTGGACAATAGACCCAACCTTTGCCAATTAACAATCTTTTTGCGTGTGGTATCATTATTCTTAAACATGGCAAATTGTGTTGATATAGCATAACAAGAAGAGTCAGACAAATGTCTTTCGGCCTCAGCCACATAATCAGACTGTGACCACAGTACCGTGTTGCCTCCTTTATCTGAGTTTTTTATTATCACATCATGGTTACATTGTAGTTTTTTCACCAGCTGATGGTATTGGCTGTTATTGTAATTAGTGTGTCTGGTGGTATTCATTACTTTTCTGTTAAGTTCCTTAAGTTCTACAATTACCCTGTCGCTGAAAACCTCCACCGCATCCCTGGGCATAAGTGGAAGGAAAGTAGATTTAGGGCGGAATGGGCTAGGAGCAGGTGCATTGAGGTTTATAATCTGACTGACTGCAGGAGCGGGTTGCGAATCTTCTTCATAAACAAGGTCATAGAGGTTTTGTAGTCCAGCTATGTCTCTCACTTGCATAGCTGTTGCAATGTTTTCAGTTTCAATGCCACTAGAATCTTTCTTGCGACCTGAATTTAGTTGAAAATATTTATTAAGTTTGATTTTGCGTATGAATTTGAAAACATCGATGCGGGTTTGATTGTATGAGAACCTATTGCTTGGACAAAAAGCTCAAAATTTTCCAAAAGGTTAACCCTAATGATAATAACTGCTCCTCTGCTTTTGATAGAGTTAAGTCAGTCAAATTAACAACTGTATTTTCCATAGCCGATGTTACTTTCTCTAATTCTTTTTTGCCTTCCCTTGCGTAGAATTTTTGTTTGTGCTTGCGTTTCCTTGAGCGTCTGCGTTGGCTGCTTGATTTCCTTGCTTGGGCTGAGGTTTGCGGGGGCGCAGGGAGTACCGCCGTTCCTCGCTGAAAAAATTTAGTTCGTCAATCAGTGAGAAGTTGGCTAGACCAGCTAAGCCCGGGGGTAGTGAATCTGATCTGTTGTCATCAGAGTCACTGTTCGATGTTAAAAGTTCACAGAAACCGCGTCAGTATCTTCTTGCACGGTAGGCAACCCACTTGGCCCCGCTGTTTGGCTTTGGACTGGTTTGTTGTTTGTTGTTAAGGCCTTTCGTTTGTAATTATCATACTTCCGGGCGAATGTGAAGATTTTGCCCGTAGCATAATCATTCTTGTCTCGAGGGACTCGACCCTTTCTTTCATTGCATCCCCCTCTCTCCTTAGGGAATGGATCTTGGTCTCTGCAGACTCCAAACCTGCTCTGAGTTCCCCGACTGAACCTTCCAGGCTCTCTGTTCTTTCAAAGAGCCCATCTACCTTTTTCTCAAGGGTATCACAAACAGCCCTGATTTCATTCTGGTTTGACTTGGATTCCGCAAAGCCGTTCCTAATCTCTTCTCTCATAGCGGTTAACAGTACCTCCAGTGAGCTCTACTCTAGACAGAACAACCTTCGACTTCTTAAGGTCCCGGAGCGGAAGGAGGGTGGAGACATCAAGGCTTTTGTGGTGTCACTATTAAAGAACGCCCTCAATCTGGAGGAAACAGAGGAAATCCTGGATAGAGATATCCAGAGAATTCACAGAGACCCCTTCCGCCTCAACCCCGAGAGAGTGAAACCTAGAAAGATCTTACTGAATTTCCTTACTTATACCCTCAAAGAAAAGATCCTCAATCTCGCACTAAAGGCGAAGTCACTAAAGGCCCCAGACTTCTCTTTTGAGGTTCGGTCCGATCTCTCCAAAACTACCCTAGACAGACAATGGGAGCTTGGCCTGAAAATGGAAAAGTTTAGGGCTGTTGGGGCAACAGTGCAGATGAGCTTCCCAGCCTTCTTGAGGGTTATGTATAATAATAAAATGCACAGCATCCGCTCCCCTCTGGAAGCTGACGAATTAATTGCATCTATCACCAATCACTCACGGGGGGGTTCTAGCTATAAAGGGACCACGCCCCATATTTCATCTTTTGAATTTTATCTGTCTCATCTATTGAGACTAAGGTTGCACGGGCCAAAAAGGTAGATCCATGTAAAAGTACAGCAATTTTCCCCTTCTTGGGGGGGGTCAGACGGCCACTTAAAAATATACCCTTGAAATGGAGTAAGAAAAATCAATGAACAAATGTCCTTGTAAACCTGTTCTCGTTAATCTCGTCTTGAGAAAGTTCTGCAAACGTTACCTGAGTCATGTCTGCTTGGTCAAGGGATTCCACTTCATACATCTGAGTGGTTTCAGTCCTTCTGGTGGGGCGATGAGTGATAGTAGGAAGGGGCTATGACTGCAGTCCAATTTTTATCCTGGAATGTTAATGGCCTGCGTGTGAGGGGAAGGAGACACAGAATCTTGCAGTATTTGAGACTCCCCCGCGCAGGTCATCATCATTCAGGAGACACATTTGCTTAAACATGAAATAAATGAAATGTTGAAAAAGCAGAGGTGGGTGGACAAATTTGTTTGCACAAATCACAATGCCAATATTCGAGATATCCTCATCATCTTCAAGAGGGCAGCTAAGGCACAGATTGTGGACCAAGATGAAGACCTCAGTGGGAGATGGCTCTTGACTAGAATAGTCTTAGACGGCCACCCATATACATTAGTGGGCTACTACGGCCCGAACCAAGACGACGTATCCTTTCTAAACAAGATTCAGAGCTTGTTAATTACCTCCCAAGATCCGGTAGTCTGGGCCGGAGACTTCAATATAGTCTTAAATCCCAGGCTCGATAAGTCCCCGAATTCCAGAGCGGTGACACATTCCAAATCTAGGCTCACTCTTCTATCAATAATGTCAACTATAGGTTTTGCGGATGTATGGAGGGAGAGGGCGGGCAATACTCCGGGGGTTTCTTTCCAAAACTTTAATTACAACCACAAGTCGAGGATCGACTATGCCCTCTCTAGCTATAATCTTAGAGAGGCATTGAAGGAGTTGGTATAACTTCCCTCCCACCTTTCAGATCACTTAGCTATTCTTTTGATTCTAACACACTCCCAACAGATCAGACACACCTCTTGGTCTTTCGATCGGACGATCCTGCTTGAAGAGGATGAGAAAAGCTTCTTGTTAGCGGAGTCTACTTCCTTCCTGGAAATTAACTTGAACTCGGCTAGTATAGTAACGGTGTGGGAAGCTCTTAAGGCTTACTTAAGAGGGTGTATAACCAACAGAGCCTCACACAGAGGGAAGGTATATAGGGAGGCAATCAAAAACTTAGAGCAGGAACTGCGTACTATAGATCAGAGGTGTGGGCCTGCGGGAGGATCTGCAGAAGATTGTGAGAATCGGGCCAAACTGAAAAAAAAACTGGAAACTGTACTACAGGAGAGGGTTCCAAAGAGGTGGGAGGCGAGCAAACTCTCAAATTTTGAGTACGGAGAGGTGGCCGGTAAGGTCCTAGCCTGGAAGATAAAATCAGACCAAGCCAAAAAACACATTAGGGAAATTAAAAGGGAAGGGGAGTTAACAGCTAGGACTTCCAACCTGGATATTGGAAGCGCCTTTCAGGAATTCTTCCAGACCATCTATAAGGAGGAGACCACGGACGACCCTATGGTTAGGGATTCCTGATTAGGAAAGGTTCAATTGCCTACTCTTACAAAGGATCAGTGTGAACTTCTCGATAGGGACATTTCGGAAGCAGAAGTTAGTAAAATTATTGGGCAGTTGAAGCGAGGCAAAGCGGCAGGCCCAGATGGTTTACCTGGGGAGTTGTATCGGGTATTAGGTCCGGCTATAGTTCCAACACTGACCGCCCTCTTTAATGGTATTTTTTTAAATGGCTTGGCACCACCTGACTTATGGAGCGAGGCGACTATTGTGCTAATCCCTAAGCCTGGCAGGGACCCGACTGATTGTGGGTCCTATCGGCCGATCTCGCTTTTAAATAGCGATTATAAGATCTTTGCAGCCATTCTGTCGGCGCGATTGGGGAGCGAGATCGGCTCATTTATCCACCAAGATCAGAAGGTTTTTATAAGGGGGCATCAGTTGGCAGACCTAACTTACGACCTGGTTGGGGCCATAGATATCGCTTCTACTTTTTCTCTCCCCTTGTCCACGCTCACTCTGGATGCTACTAAACCATTCGATAGGGTCAATTGGCCCTATCTGGCAGCGGTAATGAGAAAGTTTCTGTTTGGGCCCAACTTTTGTCGAACCATCGGTCTTTTGTACAGGGACCCCAGGGCTAAACTGTTGGTTAATGGTATCCTCACAGAGCCCATTAAAATCATGAGGGTAACCAGGCAGGGCTGCCCGCTTTCCCCCTCCTTTTTAATATGTACATTGAACCCTTTGCGCAAAGCTTGAGAGAGGAGCATAATATCCCCTCTTTTGAGTTTGGAGGATAGGTAAAGCGGGTAGGACTCTATGCAGATGACATCATTATCTATACTTCTGACCCTGTGCAAGCTTTTCCCATAGTTGTTAAAAGGGCGGAAGAATTCGGGCGGATCTCGGGGTACGAGATCAACGTAGGGAAAACCGAGATAATGATGTGGAACATCTGTAACACACAGTTGGCAGTAACTTCGTCAATTAGTTATCTGGGAATTAAGATCACTCAAGAAATCGGTAACATTGCAAAGATCAATCTGGAAAGGGTCCTCCGCGAATGCCGGTCGCTTCTAAAATTTTGGACTTTTCTCCCATTGACCATTCTAGGGAGAATAAGTTTAATAAAAATGTCCATTCTTCCTAAGCTCACGTTTATTTTCAACACCATCCCATTAGCCTTTGACTCCAAGCAACTCCAAAAATGCCAACAGGAAATTAACTCATTTGTCTGGAATTACAAGGCTACCAGACTGGCCTGGAAGAAATTGAGAAGGAGTAGAGAAAAGGGAGGGCTTGCCCTACCTGATATACAGTACTACGCATGGGCTTTTCAAATGATGTTGTTGAAACCCCCGTCAAATTCTTCCATTGGGAAAATGTACAAGGCCATGCTGATTGGGGCGGACCTACCACTCGATGGTTATTTATTTAAATTTCGGGATCAGAAGTTCTTAAAAAAGGTGAGGTTAAAGATCCTACATTCATTGGCCAAAACTTGTGTGCTGATAAAGGCAAGAATTGGGTTGGCATATTTCTCAAATCTCGCTCCAATTTGCGATTCCCCGGGGCTTCCCTCTTGTTTTGGGGACAGCCTTGCGGTACCCCTAAGAGAGGCAGGGATCCTAAGATGGGGTGAACTGCTAGCAGGAGGGGCATTGGTAGAATGGGAAGAGCTATATGAGAGAGATGGCCCGGCATTGTCTAGGTTCAAATATATACAGCTCGTCAGTTGGTCTAGAGAGCTGATCAGGAAAAAGGCCCATTTGGGGAGGAGTAGTAACTTGGAACTCCAGCTGGTAGAAAGGCAACCCGGGGGCAAAGAAGTAGCTTTTTGGTATTGGACCATGTTGGAGGAGGTGGATGGGGAGTTTACCCTCCTCAATGAGCAGTGGGCAGGTGACATGGGTGCGAGGATTTGTGGGTAAGATCGTTCACTCTTCTGTACAAAAGCGTTAAGCCTGCATGGTTGAGGCGGAATCACCTGTTCACTGTCCATCGAGCTTACCTATCCCGGCAAAGGCTATCCAAATTCCAACCCGGAAAATGCTGTAATAAATGTAACCTCCCCGGCGCCTCAGATACCCACATGTTTATGGAGTGCCCCCCAATTAAGCTATTTTTAGACGAGATAAAAGTCACCTTGGACTCGATTCTTAAAACATCATTATCTCTCACACTACCTCTAATTATTTTTGGGCTCGACGACAATGTTATTGAACAGGCAAAGGTCTTCTTGTTCTATGCTATTCTTTTTGCGAGACGGCAGATTTGTAAATACTGGGTTGACTCTAAGGCACCATCACACGCCGGCTGGCTGATGTCCCTTTATGATACATCAAAGGTGGATCTGGCCAGATCCTGTAGTAATCATTAACCTCACCTTTTGGAATTTGCTGGTTCAGTGGAGGTAACTTTTGTGCCATCATCCCCGGGTTTTTTTTGGGTTTTTTTTCCCGGGTCCGATGATTATGCCTTTATACTCCATGGTCCAATGTGATGGTCCTGTTAGAAAGTAATTTGTCCTACAGGCTTAACTAGCCCTGATGGAGTTGTAGAGGGGATTGGCAGGCCGCCTAACATCTTCCCCTTCTCGTTCATTCCAGAAAGTGTCTCCCGCCGGTCCGGTCTCTATGTCTATGCTAGAATAATGGTTATGATCTTACCTTTGGCATGTATGGTGGTTGGCGTCCTTTTTTTGGAATCGAGGTCAGGCAAATGAGGACAAAAATAAAAAATCATTCTTGTCTCATGCAAATTTAAATATTTTACGCTCAATGATGGTTCCTTCTAATTTCTTGACGCGTATTTCAATTTCCGCTTTACTTTTATTGATGAACTCTGTCTCCCCAGTGGCTTCCAATAGTGTGTTTATGCGGTCAATTTCAATCAAAAGTGCATCACGGTTGGACTCCGCGTACTTGATCAGAATGTGGATCATGTTCATAGAACTTCTGAGATTGTTCTCAGCCCATTCTTGCAGCATCTGCGGATTTGGATTCTCGTACGTTGGCACAATAAGTACTCGCAAACCACGCGGCACCCTATTGGCATCAAGGTATTTTTCTAAAGATTTTTTCTCCCACCATTTTGAGAGCTCACTGCGCAGCAGCTTCTCCAAGGTCTTAATAAGGGATTTAGCATCATTATTAGTGGTAGTTATTGCCACATCTGGTTGATCATTTCTGACGGCTGGAAGATTCTCAAGCAGCGCCTCTGCTGTTGTTTCACGGTTCCGGAGCGCGTCACTGGATAGCATTATGTATAGAATAATAACACGGGATACAATATATATATATGTGTGCAAAATAAATCACTCCAATGAAGAGTGATTCCCAAAATAAACGTGTTTGTGGCCGCCTCGAGTCCCGAACGCCCCAGCCCCAGATTCAGATGTCCAGTAGGGCCGTGACACAAAGATGCAATGATCCAGCATCCCTATGCTGTCAGGGGCTGCTGATAGAGGCGGCCGCTTACTAGTCCTCTACCTGAGGCTGGCCTGCAAACTCCAATACCTTCGGATGTTTTATGCAGTGATGCCAATATTTTCTCAGGCCTCTTTCAAGACGGGTCCTCTTTCACGTGCTACTGGCCAGCACGTGAAAACATGCAAAACAGATGACTCCACCAAAGAGACCCGGGGACACAGTGGGGAAATTTTCACAGCCACCATTTATTCACAAATGCAAGGCATAATTCATTTCGGCATCTGCCTTCTTCGGATGCCTTTTTGCACTGGGTTACACTCGCTCCCTCCTTAAAACAATCACAGCGCTCCCATTGGCGGGAGTATAGCAGGTTCCACTCGGTAATTACTTGCAGCTGCGGTTCGATGTGAATGACTGCAAATCCCAGCTTGCAATTCTTCGGTCGATGCCGAATGCAGAGCCGTGTCATGCTTCATTGCATGCTGATGTGGCTGGAAAGGGGGGAGAGGGCTTGGTAACTGCTGAGTGATTCCCAAAATAAATGTGTTTGTGGCCGCCTCGAGTCCCCAACACCTCAGCCCCAGATTCAGATGTCCAGTAGGGCTGTGACACTAGGATGCATTGCTCCAGCGTCCCCATGCAGTCACGGGCTGCTGATAGCAGCAGCCACTTACTAGTCTTCTACCTGAGACTGGCCTGCAAAGTCCAATACCTTGGGAAGTTTTATGCAGCGATGCCAATATTTTCAAAAGGCCTCTTTCAAGACGGGTCCTTTTTCACGTGCTACTGGCCAGCAGGTGGACACATGCAAAACAGATCACTCCAACGAAGAGACCCGAAGACACAGTGGGGACATTTTCACAGCGATTATTTATTCAAAAATGCAAGGCATAATGCATTTCGGCGTCTGCCTTCTTCGGATGCTTTTTGCACTGGGTTACACTCGCTCCCTCCTTAAAACAATCACAGCCCTCCCATTGGCGGGAGTATAGCAGGCTCTGCTCGTTATATACTTGCAGCTGCAGTTCGATGTGAATGACTGCAAATCATGCTTCATTGCAAGGCGGATGAGCCTGGAAAGGGGGGAGAGGGCTTGGTAACTGCTGAGTGATTCCTATATATATATATATATATATTCACAGAAAAAACCATAGGTTATAGACCATATATAGTTAGGAATTAGCATTTACAAAACCTTGAAAATTCACTGAAAAAACCATAGGTTATAGACCATATATAGTTAGGAAATAGCATTTAGAAAACCTTATTTTACTCACACAAAACCATTGAAATTCCATATATAGTTAGTTGCACTAACTATATATCGCGCACCTGCAATCCACTGCTGATGATGTCACATATTACATCATTCATGACATGGTCAGTGACATCACTGATGACATCACTGATGACATCTCAAATGACATCACTGATGACATCACTGATGACATCTCATTTGACATTACTGATCACATCACTGATGACATCATTCATGTGATGATACAATGAACCTCTTCAGACTCTAATATAACCTTAGATACACTCAGTGTAAACAGACACTCACAGACTGTCACTCATCCATGGAGTTACTCACACACCTAGTCAGTCTTGCAAAGAATCAATCACACCTCGATTTCCTCAACTATATAGTTATACACACCTTACTTATTGGAACATATAATAACACATATTTACTCTGTTATACAATCCCTGATACAAGTTCACAATAATCCATACAGCCACTCACACATTCACTGGCTCTTATGCACAGTTATTTATATATGTCAACTATCACATGTACTGTGTTTTACATATGTACTTACTTTGACATGTAGCACTGAGATATCCATTCACTCACCAATACACTCATGCACACAGTCAACCGCCCATACAGATGTTTCCACATGCACTTTTGAACCCATACATCTAGTGAATCAACTGCTCACACATCTATGCACAGAGTCATACACCTCCCAGACACCCACACACACACTCAGTCTCCCATACAAATACTTGGGCAACTAATCAATAACCCATATAGTTAGTCATATAGCTAATGATCAACACATGCATCAGATTACAAAACAACAGACACAATGATGCACAATTTAAAACAGTTTAGTCACTAACCCATGCACTCAGTGAGACACATTTAATCACTCACTTATACAGTCAGTCATGCACCTACTAAATCCTTCATCCAGACACTTATACATCCACTCATTCTTCAATATGTAAGACATATTTTAACTTTACAGAAGCATACAGTCACTGGATGTTGTCATCAGTGATGTCATCAGTGATGTCATTTGAGATGTCATCAGTGATGTCATCAGTGATGTCACTGACCATGTCATGAATGATGTAATATGTGACATCATCAGCAGTGGATTGCAGGTGCGCGATATATAGTTAGTGCAACTAACTATATATGGAATTTCAATGGTTTTGTGTGAGTAAAATAAGGTTTTCTAAATGCTATTTCCTAACTATATATGGTCTATAACCTATGGTTTTTTCAGTGAATTTTCAAGGTTTTGTAAATGCTAATTCCTAACTATATATGGTCTATAACCTATGGTTTTTTCTGTGAATTTCATTGGTTTTTTAACAGCTAATATCTGTAGCTGTAAAATGTATTCTTCTTTAAATCCAAAAATATATTTTATATGTTTATGAATAATTTTTTTTTTAAATATTTTTTTTTCTTCGTTCCCGCTTCGCGAATCGGGAAGCTTCCCGTTAGCTGACCTTGATGCCGCGAAATAGACCGCGAGCCGGTAAACGTTTCTTTACCGCAAGTGCCGCGTTAGAAAACAACATCGTGACGCCTCCCGTCCGCATGACGTTCCACGTTGTCGCTTGATACGTCATATGACTGGTACGCGAAGCGAGTGCCAAAGCGCAGGTTTCTGGAAGCAAACAGGGAGGCCCTGCAAAGCGCTTAACGTAAACACAGCAAGTCATGTGACTTGGTAATAACACTTTTCATTGGTTCATTTCACTTTTGGTTTCCTAATGATGTAAGACTAGGTCATATAATCTAAAATGAACACTTTTGATTGGTTGAGAACTCTTGTTTTTCCCAAATGATGAAAATCCCTCCTTCTTTCCTCACTCTGACTTTCATCATTGTGAGAGAAAGACCCTTTGTGATCACTGAGCAATGGCTTCTTTAGTAGCTTCAGCTGGTGCTTCCCCACCACCTCCACCACATCCAAGGAAGAGTGGACCACCTGCTCAAGTTGTAATTCAACAAGAAGAAGAAGAAGAGGAACAGGAGGACGAGCACGAAGAGAGGCAGTTTTTGCCTGAGCAGCCCAAGACGTCTCACCGGAAAGAAAACTTCATTTGGCAATTTTTTAAAATTCCCAAAGGTCAGAAAAAAGTAAATGCAAGATACGTAACTTGCCTTATATGTCAAGATAGACTGTCCAGAGGGACCGACAAAAAATACAGTTTCGGAAACTACACAATGCATCGCCATATGACTAGGTGGCATCCTAACAACTACAGTGCTGCACAGTTTCGGAACGACCTAGATAATCTCCCTATTATGGCCTGAAGATCTGTTGTACCGGAAGTAACAGGACCAGAGGGCAGGGAGATGGTGCCAAATATACAAATGAGATTTGGTGAAGTAAAACACACCTGCGTATTTTGCGATGGATTCATTTCCTACGGAGAAAGAAGCATCACTCTGATCAACAGAGCTATTGACTATCATATGCAAGTTTGTCCGAAACGCCCAAAATAATAAATACTTCTTTTTTTTGTTTTGTTGCTCCTGTTGAGCCCTTTACAATGAATCGTTTTCATTGCCCCCTCCAAGAAAAACCCAAAAAAATATAAAACTGTTCCGAAAAATTCAAAAACAGTAAAAAAATGTTCAGAAAAATAAAAAAAAAAGTTCTTTTCAGAACTACCTCCCCGTTATTAAAAAATTGGTACAATATTTGGAACTGTGCCAACCTCTATTTCTCTTAGTTCGCTTCCTAGTTCGCTCGCTGGTACGCGAACTGGAAGCGAACCAAAAACAGTAAGTATAAGGGAAGGAAACACACACTTATGTTAAAAGAAAGACAGCTATAGGGGAGTAAACTAGAGATACTATTACCCATAATCCACTACTGATGATGTCACATATTACATCATTCATGACATGCTCAGTGACATCATCAGCAGAGGATTGCGGGTTTTTTGGCAACATGCCTTATCCACGGTTTAATAACGCTGCCTTTTGCTTTATATAAGTTTTCAAATTGTATGAAATATATACCAATAGGTCTTTATGAACCTTTAAGTAGTGCTTTTGTTCATGAGGTCTGGTCGCTTCCATACACATACAGATGTTTCAAAGATGATCAAGAAGTTTATCTGAATGGAGAGGAATGCACTGAGACGCCAGATCATTCACTAATGTGTAGGCACATACAGTTACACGATTCATGCAACAAACACCGACCAAATATGGCTTGCGTGTTGCAAGGCACGCCAGTTCCTGCTATCATCCCCACGTTCAAGTTGTTGGAAAATGGTAGTTATTTGATGCTCAATAATGAAGATTGTTCTGAGTTAATTAAAAGTATTCCTTTTATCGTAACAGTAAGTGAACGGGTTATTTGCTGCAGAAATGTTCTATTTCCTCCCACACATGAACATAGGGAGTTTTCAATCTGGCCACAAATACCAACCTTGGGACACGTTTCAACGGCATGACAAGAATAAGAGCTCTTTTGTCTCAGAGAGAGGTGGCCTTGAGTTCGGCCCGTGAAACTTTCGTACTTCACATAGCGAACACCCGTACACAGGTTTGCCTTTCAATTTCAGCAACATGTTTCCGACTATCTTTAACGCATCCTCCACAAAATCCCTGGCACACTTTTTTAAAGTTGTTACCAGTGGTCTCGTGACTTCATTTGAGAAAATCTTTGGAGTCATCCCTGCTCCCTTTCATTCCATTTTCTCCACTCTGGTTCGTGGATTGCATTTTTACTTGCATTACCAGCGGACGCTCTTGTGCTTTTTTACATTTTTAAATATGGATGTCCCTCCTATGCAACCTCCGACCCTGCAGCTGCTGACACTGTTCCGCAATCGCATGCTAGAATATTATGGCACAATGCCGTTGGCGATATTAAGCACGGCATATGGATTATCTTTTCGGTTCTCCTACTTCACCTGTGTCCAGCCTGTATTTCACTGCCTGACCTGTGATTTCGATTGGGCCATTGATTTGTGTCTCTGCGGACCGGTTTCTCCTGACGTCGACTTTAATCAGCTGATGACTCCTATCATTACTCACGAGTTGATTTGTCCTGGCGAAAGGATTATGGCTGTGGCATTGATGCATGGACTACTTGGTCCCTGGAATTTACTGGCGGCAGCACAGTCTTTCTTGGAACACAGCTTTCTTGAAAACCCACCGAGCTGTCCTCTGATGGTGATAGAGGATCCGGTGCTGGGAGAGCACGTATGTTCTTTTCCGCTTTTAAATTGGATGGCTGAACTGTTTTCGGATGAAGACGGTGACTTCCTATTGGAGGCTGTTGCAGCTTATTTTGCATACACAGTTATGTCATAGACCTTTTTCATGTTTGATATGCTGAGTACTAGCATTTCATTGACAATTCATTGACCTATTTGTCAAGTTTTTATTATTTACCTTGCCTATTGGCTTAAGACTCGATAAAGTACTTGGCTGTTTTATTTTTCTTTAGCATTGAATTTTCCTAGTTTTTAATGCTTTACCTTGCGGACCGTCCACATATAAACTTGCAATCTGCTCTCATGAGATGGCACTTCTATTATCTTATTCAGTTCGTTTCCGGATCATGAGGAGGTGTCATCTAGGTCCTGGATATCTTTACACCGTGTTAAGTTAGCATGGGCTCATTACCGGTTTAAACGCCATTTTTCCTTTTTTGCAACTTCTGCACACGACACTTAGTTGTTGCTTTAGCTTTCCACCTAGTAGTTCATCGTGGTTTACATGAGAATAATATGTTATTGGTCTACTATCTGCTTTACTTGTTAAACTATATCTGTACAGCGAGTGCTAAAGTTTCAAGAACAACACGATACAGAATTGTTATGAGGTCTGATCTCCACGACTTCATACTCATAACATAAGTGCAACTTCTGCCAATTCTGGGCATGAGGCGGGTTTTATATTGCTTTGCCGAACACACATACACAACAGTTGATGCGGTTCACATGAAGAGAGAGCTGGTGTATGCTGATGTGATTCCTTCAAATCTAAGACACTAAAGTATGGACACGCCCTAAACCAACACAAAGAGACCTTCTTAGCAAATAATATAATATGTGTATTAGGGAGGGTGAGATATAAGCAGCCGCGGGCCGTGGAGGGAGTTACGATGGGGCAGGGAGGCGGGGAGGGGGAGAAGCAGGGTAAAGCCCTCTCTACCTTGCCCCTCCCCCTCCCCGCCTCCCTGCCCCACCGTAACTCCCTCCACGGCCCGCGGCTGCTTATAAGTGTTGCTAACTCTTATTCATTTACAGCATGTTAACATACTGTCACCATTCGCTTTTTATGTACTAGTAACTATGCTGGTAATTTTGCTACTGATAATATGTGTACTTGTATTCTCCACCCTGCTTCTCCCCCTCCCCGCCTCCCTGCCTCACCGTAACTCCCTCCACGGCCCGCGGCTGCTTATAAGTGTTGCTAACTCTTATTCATTTACAGCATGTTAACATACTATCACCATTCACTTTTTATGTACTAGTAACTATGCTGGTAATTTTGCTACTGATAATATGTGTACTTTTATTATCTAAGGTACTACGCCTGAGAAGACGGCATTAGTAAATAAACATTTCAAATACACATGTGTTCTTCTTAACTCCATGTTCTGGTTTCTAAGAAATATATAACGACCGACTGTTCATGAGTTCCACGTATCCTGAGGTACTATAAGTTCATATTCTGGATTGTCTAAACATTGAGAGTTTGTTATATCCAATGTGACACTGTACCTAGCTTGCTAAATAGTTTTTGATTACTAACGTGAGTTTTGGGACACCCTAATTCGCCGAGGTTCCAATCCTCTGTCCACAGTTCTGTGTGAGAACAGAAACCCTGCGACAGGGGCACCCCCGACCCTTGCTGGAGCTTCATCACACTTGCGATACAACTCCAGCAATGCGCCACCTTTACGGCACAGATACATCACGCATCTGTGCTGTTTTTGCCCCATGATGCGCCGCATTGTAAATGCAGCACACCATAGGTGACGGAACAGCGGCACAGAATGACTAACACATCCCTGGTGATGCGCCAGTCATCATAAATCTATCCCTATGCTTCTTATCTTGTTAGAGATGAACCGCCATATGTATCATCAAAGTTATTTGCATTTCCTAAATAGCGAACTTTAAGGAATAAATAGCGATTCTTTACCATTCCTAGTTTGCGATGAGCTATTTGCTAATTAGCCGAATGTAGCCCAATGAAGCCCAATGTAGCCCAATGTAGCCCAAAGATTGCCGCCAGACACACAAAAAAACAAATGTAGCCCAAATATCAGCCAGATGTAGCCCAACTATAGCCCAGTGACAGAATGACCAATCAGCTTCGCAAACCTCCGTTACGCGAAGCGGAGCGCTGTTACAGATATATATCTTTTTTTGAACGTTAATTTCTCAAAATCCACTGGAGCACATATATTGAGACCTAGCAAAGGCACATCGGGCTACCAGTCCCTAATATTTTGCCAAGTTTCGTGCAAATCCATTCAGCCGTTCAATTATTATTTTTATTATTTTTTTTTGCCCCGCGGGGCCCTTTTAAAACCTCCACATCAAACCTAGGGGGTCAGCGAGGATCTACTATGCCCCCTTATAGTTATTTCCCCCTTTGTTTTGACCTCCTCTTGTCTCTCGATCCTACCGAGAGACAAGATGGCGGCCGCTACGGACTGTTTGGAATGTTGACAGACGCCGGAGAACCAATCAGCTTCGCTTCACAAAGCTCCGTTGCGCGAAAAGTCCGCGAACCAGAGCGCTAACCGGTCCGCTGTTACAGATATATATCTTTTTTTAAACGTTAATTTCTCAAAATCCACTGGAGCACATATATTGAGACCTACAAAAGGCACATCGGGCTACCAGTCCCTACAATTTTGCCAAGTTTCGTGCAAATCCATTCAGCCGTTCGGGCTAAAAGTGAAGCCAACCGCCCTATGGAAAACTCAATGTTAAAAACATGTTTTGGGACCCCCCTTTTTTCTCGGCCCCCACTGGACGAACCCCCCCCAAATTTTCAAGGGCTGCTCAGAAACAAAATGTGCCATTTTCCTGAAAATTTCAGCCAATTCCGTCCACAAACGCCAAAGTTATTAGACATAGAATTTTCAAAAAACCCATAGAGAAAAAATCCTAACTATATATACCTACTGGCGACCGCCAGTAGGTAATATATATATATATATATATATATATATATATATATATATATATATATATATATATATATATATATATATATATATATATATATATATATATATATATATATATATATACTACCTTAATTTTTTTTCATTTTAGTAAGTGGGGCTGTGTGGCCCCCTTCCCTTGTTCCTTTTTCGGCCCGGGGATCCCAGCCCCTGGGGCCTGACCCATGTTTTATCTTTTTTATTCAAAATAAAAATGGAGGGGGCCATGCGGCCTCTCTTCCGAGGCTGATTTTGGCTGCGCGGACCCCATCACCCGAGGCTCGGCCTATCTTTATATTTCCTTTATAAAGTGGAGGGGGCTCCCATCCCCCGGTGCCAGGCCATTTCTTAATGTCTTTTAACATATATATGTTTTAAGTAGGTCCCCCTCCCCTGGCCAATTTCAGCCCCCGGGGATCCCATACCACGGGGTCAGGCAATTTAAATTTTTGTAATGAAAAACGGTAGGGATACCCCATCCCCGGGGCATAGCCTGCTGGTTGGAGACCACAGGAGGAGTCTGAATGCACCCTCGGTCCTGGCCGGCTCCCGCCTCCAGGGAGCTGCATGACAGCAGCTCCCTGGGGGTAAAAAGCAAAGTATACTCACTTTGAACAAGCAAGAGCAAAGAGCTCTCACTTGTTCAAAGGGAGTACACTATTTGCGATAGGATGGCAGGAGCAGTGCTCCCGACATCCCATTGGGCACATCTGGACATTCCTGGAGCGGACCTTGGGGTTGTGGTGGTCCCCATTGCCATTTATGGCTCCAGGAGCGGGGCACGCGGCCTCCCTCCCATTTGAAAAGTATCCCTGTGGAGGTGGTGGTTCCCAGGGCTGTGTGGGGGTACTTGAGCCCCCACAATATTCTAAAAAGAGCACTGGGGAGGTGGAGGTCTCCGGGGCTGCATGGCAGGGAAGGAGCCCCCCATGCCTAATTATTTAGATAGCTCCAGGGACATGACAGTCCCTGAGGCTGTGGGGCAACGCATGGCCCCAATGCGTTTCACAAACATAGTCCGGGAGAGGTGGCAGTCCCCGGATCTGTGGGGGGTCTGCCAGCCCACCACATTGAATGTATAAGCCCCAGCGAGGTGGATGTCCCCAGAACTGAGGGACCTGGCCCACCCAGGGGCTTAAAGGAAACAAAGCACGGGAACCCAAGCTTCGTTATTTAAATTTTCCACTGGATTCGCTGATCCACAGCGAATCCTGCCGAAAATATTTAAAGAAAATGCTTTTTTTGGCCCTGGGAGTCCCTTTGGGTGTTTCTACCCTGGCCTAGTTCAATGCCCACTTGCACACAGCGCTCCTTAGGAAGCGGCGGGTGCTCTTCTCACAGGTGCAGGTCTACGAGCTGGAGCAGCACTTCAAGCAGCAGGAGTACCTGTTGGTGCCCGAGCTGGAGAACCTGGCCCATGATCCACTTGACTTCCACCCAGGTGAAGATCTGGTTCCAGAACCACCGCTACAAGATGAAGGGCCAGGCCAAGGACAAGGCCAACCAGCAGCTGCAGCAACAGGATGGCACCCTGTACCAGCAGCAGTCCCCATGCAGGGTGCCAGTGCCACTGCTGGTCAAGGATGGCAAGCCGTGCCAGGGCTGCTCCAGCACCTCTACTTCCAGCCAGCAGAGCGGGGTTGCAATACTGACCTCCAGTAGCACGTTCCATCAACAACAGCAGCAGGTGAGCACCCTGAGCCAGGTGCAAGACCTGGATGACATGTCCCCCAGCCCACTCTCCATCCACAGCCAGGTAGCCAGCATGGCCCAGATGGACGGCTTGGGGGTTGACTACAGCAGTGGCATGGTTAAGGCAAATGCTCCACGGCAGGTCATGGTGATGAGAGGGCCTAGTGTGCGCACACGCACGTCGAGAACCACTGACTCACACGCCCACATACAGTGCAGGTGGTGGCCACACCAGAGATGATTGTGCAAGCTTTCTAGTGACTGTCAGGGAAGCGCATGTAGTAGGGGGTAGAGGACCATGTGAAGCCGGCAAATGAAAACAAAAAACTAATATATGCGGATTCAAGATGTCATGAGAGGTTACCGCTTACATGAACTAGACCAGTTCTTTTCCGGGTATTTAATTAATGGACTGTGACCTGAAGTAAGTGGGCTAACATTTCACACTTGTTACACTACTCAAAAACTAACCCTACTGCACCCCCAACCACTGACCTGTTAGCTTTGATAGTTGGCATCTTCGACTCCAATGGAAAATTCACAGTAGACGTCTTGAAGAGTTTATTTTCTTCTAGACGCAAATTAACACATTGGATGAGGGAACATTATATTTTAAACAAAAAGTGTGCATCTATTTTACTGACTATGTAGGGACTGGCACAACAGCCTTCGGAGGAGGCGCCGGCAGCCTGGCACAGCAAGCAGAACATTCTTGGTGTAGGGACTGGCACTGCCCTCGGAGGAGGCTGCCAGCAGTCTGGCACCGCATGCAGAAGCTCTTGGTGTAGGGACTGGCACAGCCCTCAGAGGCATCCGTTGGCATCCTGGCACCGCAAGCAGAAGGCTCTTATTACCAAAGGTATTCTGACGGAAGGGATCTGTGGGGAAAAGCCAGGCCTGTCAGCGGCGGCTGCGAAGCAGCAATACCGAGGGCAGTGTATCTGGAGAGGAAGAAGTTCCTGTGAGTACTTCCAGAACACCCCAGCATCCTGCATTGAGGAACATCTCCTTTGCTTCATATCACATCATTAAAACATGTGCGAAATAACAAAAACATCATGGGGTATATTCACAAGCAGTGTGATAAATACCGCAAGAGTAGCTTAATGCAACTTTCGGCATCGGAGCCCATCGTGGGAAAATAACCCAGTGACAACATGGAAATCAAAACACGGTGGTAGCATGCGATAGTTTGTCAACACCTTGGACAAAGTCCGCGAAACAACCACTGCGACGGAGATAAAAACACATTACCCAACGTGACAAACCCTGCGATGGACACAAGCGCGATAATAAAACAGTGACAACCAGCACGAGGGCAGCAATACTCACGCCAATGCCAGCACACTGAAAATGCCACTGTACAAAAATCATAAACAACGGAGTACAACGAATGCACCCTGGTCAACTGCAGAGGACAACATGCGCACCACAACATCCAAGCACTGTGGAAGAACAGAACCGGCAGGCACACCGCACGAAGGAGACCACTGGCAGACAGAGCAGAGCCGCAGGACCGACACACCCACCGTGCATCATACGCACACAATCAGGAGTGCACCGCAGCAGTGACAACATCCCAGGTCAAACAGCACCCCCACCACATTTGAACACAGGACACAACTGGTTCAGCAAATGTGCACAACCTGCCAAATCACATCTGGAATGCAGGGAAACGTAACATCAAAATGTACAAGTACAAGATGAGACTTGCAAAAATGTTTATTCACACATGCAGTGCATTTGGACATTTTCTACTGTCGCATGACTGCCATGGGCGGTCACAATATGACATGTTCATGAGAAGTAAGTGTCAATGATGGTATTCCTATTGGCCATTCCTGCCTCTGCTGCAATGAGATGTGGGCCACCTGCCCCATCACCACTATCATCGGCCGGTACATCTGGAACTGGGATCCATGGGGTCCTGGTACGAACACGGCTGTTGTGCAACACACAACATGCAACAATCAGCTTGCACACGATGTCTGGGCTGTACAGGAGCTTCCCACATGTGCCGTCCAGGCACCTAAAATGTGACTTCAACACGTCAAATGTGCGTTCAACCATGCCCCTGGTACGTACGTGGGCCGCATTGTACTGCCTCTGTGCGGGTGTGTTCGGATCTCGGAGCGGTGTCATCATCCAAGGGCAGAGTGCATATCCTTGATCACCCATGACAGTGCAGGGAGAAAAGAGTCAATACTTGGTTTGGCAGAATGTAATGTCAGGTCCACCAATACACTAACGCCTGTGCTGGCTGTGCTGGCTATCTGAGGGGTGTGTATTCACCAGCCCGCAGGGATGAGCTGATGCTGGCAACTACACCACCAGTCTGTATAGGGTGTAGGGGTAGGCCAGGATGACCATGGAGTGTTGTGGTCGTGTCTGGTAGGTGGACGTGTATTTTGACATGTTGAATATGGTTTGGTCACGTGCGCATCCCCACATTTGTGCATTGTGCTTTGGAGGTATTGGGATGTGTGGTGTGCTGAATGGTACTTACCAACGAGCAGTCCCGTTCCATATGTGCCATCCTGGAAGCGCTGGTTGATGATGGACTGTCGGAAAATGAAGGAATCATGCACACTGCCTGGGTAGTTGGCAATGACATTGGTGAAGAGTCCCCGGTGGTCCAATATTGCCTGCACATTGATGGAATGCGTGTGCTTTCTGTTGCGGTAGTGGTGTGCAGTATATGCAGGGGGCACAAGTGGAACATGTGTGCAGTCAATTGCCCCCAACATGGCCGTGAATCCAGCTATGGCGTAGAAGCCTTGCTTGGTCTCTAGCTGTTCCTGTGCAGTGTTTGGGAAGTGAAGGTACTGGGGTATGAAGCTGTGGATGGCAAACCAGGGCAGGTGTGATGGTCTTTGATAGGGCTGGCTGTGAGACCCCCGACTCTAGCAGTTGTTGGTTGGAAGGTACCAGAGGCCATCAGGTGGAGCATAGCGGAGAAGTGTGGCTCACTGGTTAGAGGCGGCAGACCCGTAAGCAGAGAACGGCCCGGGACCAGGGTTCGATTCCCGACGTGGCAGGGTCGTGGACCAGGGTCAGCGGACTCGATAATTCTCGCCTCGGTGCCTACTCTAGTCAGAAACCACACTCGGCAACTCTGGGCATCAGCTTGCCTCATCTTCACAACGGCCCCCCCAGACCGCCGGGGATGCTTGGTCGCACCTTAGAGATACCCATCAGGGACCATCTCTCAGGGTGAGCCAGGACGGGTTCCCCAGCGGTCGAAGCGTGGAGATACTCCTCCGGGAGTCGATTCCTAGCGCTATATAAACCCGCAATTAAATTAAATTAAATAGCCAGCAGCTTTGTCTGCGTAGGGATGTTGGTTCTACGCTGTGTTGGGACCATCAGCCTGTGGGCGATGTGGGTCAGGAAGCGGTGAATGGTTGTCCTTTTGAGCCTGTAGTGGGCAATGCCTTCCTCAGGTGTTAGGTCTGTGAGAGTGGTGCATTTTCGGTAGGTCTGCTATCTTACTCTACGCTGCATCTGTGGTGGTCCGGGGGGGGTCTGGGTCCAGGGGTGGTGGCGGTGGGTGTTGTGGACCCAAGATTTGGAGTGGTGCACCACCCGTTAATAAAGATAGTTTGTCAATAAGTCATATAGTATTGATTTAGTTGTCTTAATGAATCCTTTATTTTCATAAGAATCCAAATACTGAAAATTGCCAGCCAACGCGTTTCGTTCATATGCAATGAACTTCTTCAAGGCATAGAGTGCGGTCCTGGATGAGATTGCACATGTACAGTATGGCTGCGTGGGCCTCCTTGATAACGGTCAGCATGCGATGTATCTGATGTAGAACTAGCAGCAGCCATCAGCTCCGTTTGGTAATGTTTATCATTGCATATGAACAAAACGCTTGACTGGCAATTATCTGTAGTTGGTTTCTTATGAAAATAAAGGATTCATTGAGACAACTAAATCAAGACTATATGACTTATTGACAAACTATCTTTATTAACGGGTGGTGCACCACTCCAAATCTTGAGTTCATTCAGTATCTGCATCGCAGCTGGCACCGAACAACGACAGGTGCTGAAGTACTTTATGCTCAGAATTGAGTCCCGTGCTCTCCATGCCACTGGAATCAAGCTATCCTGGCTGATGACGGCTGATAGCCAGAAACTGGTCCTAGGATGCTTGATTCCGGTCCAGGGAAGACATGGCTTGGCAGTTCGGGCTGGACTGTTCCCATGAGGCACAGGGTCAAGACTGATTTGCATATGGCCGTGTCTGAACTGGGGTGGTGTGGTGAGCAAAATAACGATGGATTAAACCGAGATCTGTGACTGGGGTTGAATGTTTTGCCATTGTGCAACATTCCGTCCATCAATTGTTGTTTGTACTTTGTGCACACTCAGCAGGATTGAGTGTTGAATCAAACACAAAGGGAACACAGCAGGGGAGTGCGGTCACTGTGTCTGCCGTTGCCCGTTACTGTACTCTGCGGTGGGTGTTGTGGCCCTTTTGGGGCTCCGAGCTACATGATGAGTAGCTCCATGGCGTTGGAGTTCAGTTGCAGGTTTCAGTTGTACAGTGTAAGGCGCTCACACAGTGCCTGCCGGAGTAGTGATGATGGACAGAATTAGGGAAGGTTTGAACGGTGCAAACACTATAGAGGGAAACCTAAAAGCCTCTCAAAGGTGAGCAGGCGTAAAGATGCCTGGACACTTGTACAAACTGAACAACAGGTACTGTGCACACGTATGATAAAGCCATCTCAGGTGATACGGTAGTTCTAGACAAAGAGAAGCATGAAATAACGTTAATGAGTTCAGAATGGTCAGTTGATAAGTTCAGTGTTGGTCTTTATTTCTTTGTCTTGTTTTAACAAACGCCAGCCGACATGTGTTTCATCAATAGGGTACAACCTGTGACTCATCGGGGCTGAAAGTGGTGCAACGAATATCAGAGAATGGTGATCGAAATTATCTGGAAAAAGGATCGACGTCAGCTAGTGTATTTGCTGAACGTCACGCCGCCCAGCAGTGGAGTATTGCTTCTGCGGGTGGTTCTTGGGAATGAAGGAAGATGCTCCCAGCCGGGGTCTGGCGGTGGATAATGGAGCTCCATGGTGTTGTTCGTTCTTTGGGTGTGGCTGTGTGTGGGGCTCTATTGCCTACTGCAGGTAGTCATCCGGTTTTACACCTGCGTGAGGCAGGTGTTAATTACCTGCGGCTAACTCGGCTTATCGTGTGTTTTCTGACAGCTAGTTGTGAAAGTGGGGAAGCCAAGCTTACCTGAGGCTTGCTGTTTGGGTAAATGCCGCCACCGCCAGGAGCCACCGGACGCTGCAAAACGCGCCGCAGCCCCGGGACTACAATTCCCGGCTGCCTTAGCGGCGGCGCGCTCCACCGACGCCGCGCCAGCGCCACGAGGGGTATTTAAGCAGCGTAGAGCCCCGCTTCGCGGGACGCACGCGGGACACGCCGGGCGAAGCCCGGGCAAAGGGCGGGCCGTCTGTGGCTGTCCGAGGCTGACCAAGGACGGGGTGGGGCTCCCCTCTTTGACCCTTGTAACGGACATTCCCCAGCTGCCTCAGCGGCGGCACGCTCCACCGACGCTGCACCAGGAGGCGCATTTAAACAACGCAGAGCCCGGCAGAGTGGGGGAAACCGAGCTTACCTGAGGCTTGCTGTTGGGGTAAACGCCGCCACCGCCAGGAGTCACCGGACGCTGCAAAACGCGCCGCCGCCCCGGGACTACAATTCCCGGCTGCCTTAGCATCACATCCACTCATTCACCCATACAATCACTCATACATACAGTCACTCATCAATACAACACTATTATATGCACTCATACACCTATACAGACACTCACACACTGCCACTCATTCATGGAGTTACTCACACACCTAGTCAGTCATGCAAAGAATCAATCACACTCCCATTTCCTCATCCATACAGTTATACACACAAAACCTTACTTATTCAAACATAGACTAACACATACTTACTCTCTTTTACAATCACTGATACAAGTACACATTGATCCATACAGTCACTTACACAATCACAGGCTCTCATGTATAGTCATTGATATATGCCAACTCTCACATGCACTGTGTTTTACATATGTACTTACTTGGACATGTAGCACTGAGATATTCATTCACTCATCAACACACCCATGCACACAATCAACCACCCATACAGCTGTTTCCACATGCACTCTTGAATCCATACACCAAGTGAATCAACTGCTCATACATCTATGCACAGAGTCACACACCTCCCAGCCACCTCCACACACACACTCACCCTCACATACAAATACTTGGGCAACAAATCAATAACCCATATAGCCACTCATATAGCTACTGATCAACACATGCAGCAGCTTACACAACAACAGACATAATGATGCACACATTCAGACACTTTAGTCACTAACCCATGCATTCAATACGACACATTTAATCACTCACTCATATGGTCAGTCACGCACCTACTAAATCCTTCATACAGACACTCATACATCCACTCATTCTTCAATATGTAAAACATATTTTAACTTTACAGAAACATACAGACACTGGATGATGTCATCAGTGATGTCATCAGTGATGTCATTTAAGATGTCATCAGTGATGTCATCAGTGATGTCATTTGAGATGTCATCAGTGATGTCATCAGTGATGTCACTGACCATGTCATGAATGATGTAATATGTGACGTCATCAGCAGTGCATTGCACGCGCAAGTTATAGTGAGTCCAACTAACTATAACGTGGGAATTTCAATGGTTTTATGCAAGTAAAACTTCCAGCTAACTATAACTGGTGTGAAACCTATGGTTTTTTCAGTGAATTTAATAGGTTTTTTAAATGCTAATTCCTAACTATAACTGGTGTGAAACATATGGTTTTTTCAGTGAATTTCATAGGTTTTTTAATAGCTAATTTCTATAGCTATGAAATATAATATTTTCTATAGTAAATCTTATATTGTATATTTATGTAATACTATTTTTTTTATGTATATTTTTCCCTTTTTATTTTTTATTTTTTTGCCTTGGTGCGCTCCCGGTGCGCGTACCGGTGAACGCACCGGTAAGCGCAGTGTTATGGTGCGCCCCGGTGCACGTACCGGTGAGCGTCCCGTTAGCGCCATTGCCGCGAACGAAAACATCATCGTGACGTATCGCGTAGTCGCGTGATGCGTCTTATGACGTATGGCGTAAGCGCACCCGGAAGCGCCCGAGCGCATACGATCGCGCAACGTAAGCGTCGCCGGGCACGCCCCGGGGCGCGCCCCCGGGCGCGCACCAGGGCCCGTAGCGTAAGCACGTCGGGTCATGTGACCTGAAAATAACTCTTTTCATTTGTTGCTAACAGTTTTTTTTAAGAAGGAATGAAATCCCCACCCATTTCCTTCACTTCTTCTTTCACTTTTGTGACTGCAAGACCTCCCTTTTTGCTGTCAGCTCTTTGCTGAATTAATATCTTGCATTACCATGGCTGCCAGAGCATCCAGCAGTGAAGATGAGTCAGAGGGATTTCTGGATGAAAAGGTTCCTCAGCCGAAAATAAAAGAACACTTCATATGGAAGTTTTTTTCCATTCCACCTGATCAGAAAAAAGTAAATGCTCCAAAGGTGGAGTGCAGGATTTGTAAAACTGTCCTGTCACGGGGTGACCCTAGAAAGAAGTATTCATTTGGAAACTCGACGATGATTCGACATGTCGAGAGGAGGCTCCCCCAGAACTTTGCCCGGGAGTGTGTCAGGGCTCTGGCACGAGAGGCTCCCAGTGATGGGGCCTCTACTTCAACCGGAGGACAAACTGCATCAGGGAGGGAGCAATCACAAGAACAGATTCCCAACATCCATCCTGCTTTTAATAAAGGCGTTATTAAATGCAGATATTGCGATAAGTTACTTTGCTATGGGGAACAAAGTGTTCTGCTCATGGTTTGAGCATTGGATAACCATCGCTGCCGTTCCCAGCCCTAATTTTGTTTAGTTTTTTTGCTCCTGTTGAGCAGTTTCCCATTCACTGTTTTTGTTTTTGTTCTAAAAAAAGAAAAAAAGAAGAAAAAAAAAAGTTCTTTTCAGAACTACCTCCAATTCTCATCAAAGAGCTGTGTTCTTAAAAAAATGAAAAAGAGTAAGTGAAGTGGAGTGCATTGATAAACGAGAAGAAAATGAGTGGGAAAGCACAGAAAGGGACGAGAGGAGAAGGGAAGTGAACTAGGGGGACTGAAATAAGGTGAGTGTGGGGAAGGAGAGTGAGGAGAAGGAGAGTGAACATGGGGAATGTGAATATGTGAAGAAAATGTAGTAAAGGAACGGGGGTGTGGAAGGGTAAGAAAAGAGGAGTGGCTTAAATTATTAATTTTACTGTTTCACTGGGTGTTCCCCATGGTACGCTCCCCGGTACGCTCCCCGGTACGCTCTCCGGTGCGCGTACCGGGCGCTCCCCCCGCGAAAATCGAAAAAAAAATAAATAAAATTCCTCCGCGAAGCCCTTTCATGGCCCCCATATCAAACCTATGGGGTCAGGGGGGGTCTACCCTGCCCCCTTTTGGTCATTTCCCCCTTTGTTTTTGCCACCTCTTGTGTCTCGATCCTACCGAGACACAAGATGGCGGCCGCTCCGGACTGTTTGGAATGTTGACAGACACCCGAGAGCCATTCAGCTTTCCGCTCGCAAAGGATTTTGAGTAATTTAAGTTCAAAAAAATGTATATATCTAGAGCCGCGCCCCGGTACGCGCACCGGGGAGTGCTCCCGGCGCGCCACGTGACTTGCGCACGAGAAGCTGATTGGCTCTCGGGTGTCTGTAAACATTCAAAACAGTCCGGAGCGGTCGCCATCTTGTGTCTCGGTAGGACCGAGACACAAGAGGTGGCTAAAAACAAAAGGGGGAAATGACCAAAAGGGGGCAGGGTACACCCCCCCTGACCCCCTAGGTTTGATGTGGGGGCCATAAAAGTTTTTATTTTTTTATTTTCACAGGGGGAGCACCCGGTACGCGCAGCGGGGAGCGTACCGGGGAGCGTACTATGGAGAAAACAGAATGACAGAGTTTTTAAAAAATGTAGCATTTTTTTATAAATTGGAGGTAGTTCGAAAATAACTTTTTTTTAAATTTTTGTTTTTTTATATTTTTTTATACTTTTTTAAAACGATTTTATATTTTTTTGGGATTTTTTCAGGGGAAAAACAAAAACAGGGATTCCAAAACTGCTCAACAGGAGCAAAAAATTGTGAAAAATTAGGTACGGGGAGGGCAGCGGTGTTCCTGTCTCTTTATAGCAATGAGTTCAACGCTCTGCTCCCCATAACAGAGCAGTTCATCACAGTCCACGCTTAGAAATTTTATGCCTGCAAACACCGGCTGCACGTTAGGGACCATTCTTCCACTTGGTGTTCCTGAAGGTGTTGCTCCACCAGTGGAGGTGCTGCTGCCATCTCTTGGTAATTTCCATGCCAGGTCCCTCATACTCTCCCTGGCATAGTTTTTTGGGTGTCTTCTCTGGACATGCCTAATTAAATTGGCATTTCCAAAGCTATATTTTTTATTATGATTGCCTCTGGATAAAATACTGCCACATATCTTGCAGGTTACCTTAGCAGCATTAACCTTTTTTTTTCCTTGAGGGATGTCATAAAATTTCCAAATGAAGTGGTCCTTTGTTTTGTGGTGAGGAGGGTCCTCACGAAAAAAACCATCAGAATCACTGCTGGATGACTCCCTTGCAGCCATTGCTGTAGATCAGGAAACTTTGAGAAGCAGATAATGCAAAGAACCTCTTGCTCTCTCCAAGTACAAAGCAATAGTGAGAGAAATGGGTGGGTTTCTCAATATTTTGAAAAAAATATGTTCTGAACCAATGAAAAGTGTTATTTTAAAGTCACATGGCTTGACGCGCATACGCTACGCGCCCTGGGGCGCGTCCCGGGGCGCGTAGCGTAAGCGCGTCAGGGTGCTTACGTTGCGCGATCGTATGCGATCGCGTGCTTCAGGGTGCGCTTACGCAGTGCGTCATATGACGCATCACGCGGCTACGCGATACGTCACGATGTTGTTTTCGTTCGCGGGAATAGCGCTAACGGGACGCTCCCCGGTACGCGCCCCCGGGGCGCGCCGTAACATTGCGCTAACCCATATACCTACACATGTAGCTACTCACCAACCCATGCAGCCACTTATACACAAAGTGAAACATTAATACATATATTTAAATATTTAAACATTACTCACTATTATTTATTTTTCAGAAAGACACACATTCACTGGATGGTGTCATCAGTGATGTCATGAGTGATGTCACTGACCATGTCATGAGTGATGTAATATGTGACGTCATCATCAGTGCATTGCACGCGCAAGTTATAGTGAGTCCAACTAACTATAACGTGGGAATTTCATTGGTTTTATGCCAGTAAAATTTCCAGCTAACTATAACTGGTGTGAAACCTATGGTTTTTTCAGTGAATTTAATAGGTTTTTTAAATGCTAATTCCTAACTATAACTGGTGTGAAACCTATGGTTTTTTCAGTGAATTTAATATATATATATATATATATATATATATATATATATATATATATATATATATATATATATATATATATATATTAAATTCACTGATATATATATATATATATATATATATATATATATATATATATATACACATATATATATTGATAGAGATCGCAGGTCACCCGGCCAATAAATTTTCACCATACACGTACCAGGCCCATATTTTTCCAATTTATCATATACCTTAATCGGGTGACCTAACAACTCTACTACCAGTAACCCTGGGTCCTTCCTATTTATTTCTATTGTACCCGACTTACCAATCCACTGTTACGGGTACCTAAGATCCACAATGAATCAGGGAGCTAGCTGTAAAAGAAAAGCAGGCAAAATACCAAATCCAACTTGTTTCTAGTTTGCATTGAATGATCACAGACAACTGGGAAGTTTTAAAAGTTTATCTAAGAATCAGATTCGGAAATTATCAAGTTTACAGTTAAAAGGCAGTCAATAATCAAAATAACGAAAAGAACATAACCATATAGGAACAGTGTTAGGGAAATCATTTATGAGTCTATAGGAAAAATTTATAACAATGCGATCTACTAAGTGTTTTTTTTAGAAATTTGGATCACAAACTTAGACTTTATTGGTTTGGAAAAAATACTGCAAGGTAAGGATTGGAAATCCTATACAATCTATGGGTGGGGGAAAAATGGAACACGCTATAGTTCTAGCATCACTACGTAAATCAGATATCAGGAGAAATTTATATACCACAGTTATGTTTCATAAACAGCATGGAGAAAAATGTGTCCTAAAAGGTAGGGAAACATAGGAACATGCTAGGGAATATACTGTATGACTTTATAATAGGTTGCGGAAAGCATGGAAAAGTAACATATGCAAAGAAATGTCTTTATTAAAGCAAAGACAGGAAAATAGAAGGTGCAGTATAGAGTTTTCACACTATATTTACCTAGAAAGGTGTGCAGACCAACCCTGGCCACGGATCAGTTAAGGACAGGAAATACCCCAAGGAAGGACAGTCATCTATGGGACAGCAGGTGCAGATTGGACACCCCAGGACAGGACAGGAAAACCAGATTAGGATCAGGACGGGACTACCAAGGCACGACCAGCACCCGCAGTTTGGAAGCAACGCCTGCGCTCCACCCTCTCTGCAGCTATAAGTCAAAACCCCGATTGGGTTAGCGAACTCCCCAGCAAAGTGCTCCGCCAGCACTTAAGGTTTAGTAAAACCTTAGAGTCTATGGTCAAATTCGGACAGAGTGCTCCGCAGCACCTCTGTATCAGTCACCTATTGAGTGCGATGGGTCAGTGACAGGTCAGCTATTCAGACAAGTCGGACAATTTCTCTAGCTGAACCTAGGCTAGATATACTGTTTCGGGTCAGTGTACCACCCCCCAATGTTGCAAAGCGTCAGAATCCCCAATTTCGATTGGTCCACAAGTAGGATAGGTTAACACACCAATCAGAACAAACTTCTACAAGCTCTAATTTACATACTCAGGGACCGCCTAGTGAATTTGGTGTTCTCATGAGACAAATCTTTAGAATACAATGGAATATTAACAAATGTTTCAACTTGGGTACAGACAACTCTGTCCTGCTGGGTCGCAGGTCATTGTCTCAGGAGCATCTTGACTGTGTCTGCCAGCTGGCTGAGTTCCACTGCTCAAGGTTGCCTTCACCCGGGCTGCGCGACATGCGCAGAAGGGACCTTCAAGATGGTTCTCGTCTCATTCAGACCCCCCAAATTATCGCGGTACATGAAAAGTAAGCAAAAACAAATTAAAACATAGAAATAAATGATTTCAAAATATACCATGAGTAGTTACTTTATAATATGCGATTACGAATTAGTGCAACAGACAATAACACAAGAGCATCTGCGCAAGCTTCACCATGAGAGTATTCAGACAGCCATATTAGAAGCAAATACGCATGCGCACATCTTCCCACCAGAACTGCCACTATGTTACGTCACGTGAGTGTGACTAACGCATGCGCAGTAGAAAATTTCCAAGCGACGGCCATTTTAAGGACAAGGGTTATTTGTATTAGTAAACACATAGGCAAGCGTCACTAATATACACGTATATCCAAAATAAAGGAAATTAGTAAGACATACAAATTGGATTACAGAGTTATAAATGATTCGAGGTTCATGACTCAAGCAAGTCGCGTAATATGCAAAATCTTGCTCTATCAATCCCCTCTTTGATGATATTTACTATCATCACAAATATATGGAACCAGATGCCAACTTCTTTCAAACTTTGTGCATCTCAATCTCTTCCAACAGACGATTCAATTTCTCTTTCACATCTTTGTTAGGGTGAGAATTTTTCACCTTCTTGTAAATTTGATTATTCATTTCTTCCAATTCAAGCTCATCCACACTCCGTTTCACGCCTCTTCGATTCACAGTGTATTTCTTTGTGTGTTTGCGGCATTTGCAACAGACAAATATGAGAAAGATGATGGAACCTATCACTCCAATTGGCATCAGTACCTTGAACAATAAACTTTTACCTAAATTAGCAAACCAATGACCTACATTGGAGAGACCATCAACAAGTCTTTTCCAGGCACTATCAACCTCCAGTGGTTTGAGTTCCTTTTCCAAATTAGTAATGTTTTTCATATATCTTTTGATCTGTACACTTTTGTCCGGTATGTAAGTGCAACAATGTTGCGCCTTCAACATCCGGCAGACTCCGCCCTCTTTTGCTAATAAGGTATCAAGCGTAAGTCTGTTCTGCAAAACCATTGATCTGATCGCAACCATTTCGGTATTGACCAATAGAAATCCATGAGCTGTGTCAGTAGACAGCACATCCACTATTGTGGATAATTTGCAAATTCTGTTATAATTCAGAAACACTCCCACTCCAGGTATCAGTGCACTAAAAATACTACCCATTATTTCAACTACGCTTTCTCTTTTACTACGCACTAAGCCATTAGTGTTTTCATTGCTTCCAGCAATTTCCTTCACATGGTATATTTTCGGGAAGACAATGCCAAAGTAGCAGCTTCCATACCAGTGATCCGGCAATTTGAAATAAGCCTTGTTTCCACATATATAATAAATTCCGGGAAACACAGGTTCTGACCCATTTTTGAAACCCCAACCTCCGATTACCTTGTAATTATACTCACATTGACTGGAACCAATGAAAATGTTATTATAATAACTAGTCTTCTCGCGGTGAAGACAGAGTTTCCCTTTTCTTTCGAAATCCAGCAACAAAGCAGGACCACTCCCACCATTTGAGGTGCTTTCCATGTTTTCAGCCCATTTAGGAGTTTTCTGTCTTTTATCATTTGCCTTTCTTTGGAAACTCTCTCTTCTTTTCTCTGCCATGTTTAAAAACATTTTTTCTTGTTCATGTAATGAACAGGTCAAGTTATCTCTGTGTGCTTCATTTAAGTCTATGGTACCTATAGTCAGAAAGTATTCTCCCATATAACGTGTAACGTCACTTTTAGTATGTACAGGATTCAAATTTCCACGTATGGGAAGTTCAGAAAATATCACGTCAGAGTTAGAGTAATAGTACTGTAACGGTCCTCTTTTGTAAAATAAACTAGCTAAAATGCTACAGGAAATTCCATAGGTCAAAGGTAGGTGATGATACGTCACGCCTTCAGCTACAGAAGTAGGTAGCTTCATACAGACATAGCAGTCTTCTATTTCCATAGTTTCTACATAGTGCACTAAAAGATTAGCGAAAACATTTAACTGTGTCTGGTTTTTAACTCCATGATAATGTAGTCCTTCCTCATCTGATGCTTCTAAGTCTCGTTTTGTTTGTCTGAGTACTTTTTCACATCTTTCTACACTTCGTGTTGTCAGTTCTTCAGTGTCAGTGGTCACAGTCTGAGTAGGGTCAATTTTAGTATTTTTGCTCACCATATAAGGAATGAAAACTGTTAGTCCTATCCAAATTATTAACACTATAGCTATGCTACATATACATACTCTGCAGCATGTTTTACAACAACTGTGTCTAGGCCTTCCATTCACATTTGAATCAGACATTTTCGTTCAGAAGAAGATTTCTCAACCCCTCTTTGTAACTTTGCACAGGTAGCTTACCCTGCACAACTTCAGGTTAGTTCGTCTTCCTCGGCAGAATAATCAGCTGTCTGTTCTCCGTCACTTTCGTCAGTAATATCAAGATCTTCAAATTCTTCCAACACTAAATATGTCCATTCAGGATCTTGGTATTTTTCGTTCAGTCTTTTTATTCGATCACTCCTTCTTTGTGAACTTTCTCCAACTTGCTCTGCAATACGAGGACTTTTCCTTCTTTCTGCAAGTTTTTCCTCTACTGTTTTTATTCTCAGTCTCAGTCTCTTAATATATCTTGGTTCAATATGTTTCTTTTTCTTTAGTCTTTTAGTTGGCACTGTGATTTGGCTTTCTTCTAATGCTCTTTTATTTTCATTTGTTTGTGGCACTTCTGATTCTTCCCTTCCTGTCTGATTAGTTCCAGGTCTTGTCTCTATTTCTTCTGCCTGGTTACTAAGCTGGCCTTGTTCAGGTGTATCCTGATTTTGACTTTCACGCGCCTCTGTCTCTGTGTCCTGAACACGTTCTTCTAGTTCTATCTGATCCTGTTCAAGCACTTCGATCTCTTGATTTTCTTCTGCTCAAACTTTTTCACTAGTTCTAATCTGTCCCTTTTCGATTTCAGGAGTTTGTGGAGGTGTATCGATCACTTGCTCTGTCCCTGTCTGACCTTCCTCTTCTTCCTCAGATTTGACGTGAATCTCAATAATCTGAGGGTCTTCGCCTGTGCCTATCTCTTCCTCTCTATTCCACTCTCTATCTTCATATATTTGACTTCTTGTTCTGATTGGGTCTCCAGTCAGGTCGATTATGGGTATCCAATCCTCTTGACTGGTGCTCGGTTGTTCGTCATCAGCTACTTCAGGACCAACTTCTGCAGACCCCTCAGCTGGACAACCTTCAGCGTCAGTCTTCGCGTCTGGAATCACCTTTTGTGTATGGCTGGCATGGATCCACTTTGGAACGCCGGCACACTTCACCGCTGTCGTGGTCACCAATATTATTTGGCGTTTTTCTCCCCACCTCGGTGCAAGGCAACTCGAACGAGTATGTTTCTTGATTCTAACCCAGTCGCCAGGAACCAATTTGTGGACTGGGGTTGTTGGATTGGCGACGGCGTCTTCCCCAATCTGGCGAGAGATAGAACGCACTTGGTCACCCAGTTGCTTGCAGTACTCAAGTACCAAATCATCAGAAATGTTTAACAATTTGTATCCTGGTACCCATGCTTGTCTCATCACTCTTCCTATCAGGATTTCATGAGGGCTCAGGCCTGTCTTTCGGTCTGGAATACTTCTGAGTCCCATCAGAACAAGAGGCAAGGCATTTATCCAGTTCATGCCAGTAGAATCACACATTTTTGCTAATCTCGATTTTATAGTGCCATTTATTTGCTCTACTACTCCAGAAGCCTCTGCACGATATGCACAGTGCAGCTTTTGTGTGATTTTGAATGCTTAACAGAGCTGATCGATTACCTCATTCTGAAAATGTTTGCCTCTATCTGATTCAATTGTGACTGGAACCCCGAACCTAGGTATCAATTCTCGTAGTAACAATTTGGCTACTGTTATGGCGTCACTCTGTTTGGTGGGGTAGGCTTCCACCCACTTTGAAAACAGGCAGACGATGACTAGGACATATCTTTTTCCCTCACAACGAGGCATGGTGATGAAGTCAATCTGTATTCTCACAAAGGGACCCCCTGATTTCCCAATCTTCCCTAATTCAACTACTGTTCTTTTGCCAGCGTTGAACTGCTGACATGTCAAGCACCTCTGGCAGAGTGACTCTGCTACCTTCCTGAACTTCGGATTGTACCATGTTTGTTGGAAAACCAGAACCATGGCATCCCTACCAGTGTGTGAATTTCCATGTATCAGTCTGGCCATGGAAGCAAGCAGATGTCTAGGCAACACAGGCATACCATTTGGGCCCACAATGACACCATCCTCACTTCTCGGTCGACAACCAAGTTTCTTCCATTTTTCTTTCTCTTTTTCTGGCACTGCATGCTGCCAATCTCTCACCTCCTCCCAGGTAGGCACCTCTTCAAACACCATAAGTTGGCAGCTGTTTCCAGGTCCCCCCAGTTTAACATTTACAGACATGCGATTTCTGGCACAATGTTTGGCCACTTCATCAGCAAAGTTATTTCCCAAAGTTACATGGTCAATGCCAGATTTATGAGCAGCGCATTTGACCACTGCCAATTCTTTTGGTAATTGGATTGCTTCCAGTAAATCTTGTACAACTTTCCCATTTCTAATGGGAGTACCTGAAGAAGTCATAAACTCCCTCTGTAGCCACAATTGGCCGAAGTCATGCACAACTCCGTAACAGTACTGACTGTCAGTATATACTGTTATTCTTTTGTTTTTCCCAATTTTACAGGCTCTTATCAATGCAATCAATTTGGCTACTTGTGCAGACTTTACTCCATATAAACAGGAAGCTTCTTTAATGGCGTCTATAGTGACTACAGCATAAGCAGCGCTTAGGCCTACAAGTTCGTGTCTCATACATGAACAGCTCCTCATCTTCTACAGGCAAAGGGACTTCTCTAATGTCTGGGCGTGGTTTAGTACTGAATTCTGTCAGATCTTTGCAGTCATGTTCATCCTCTCCCTTGGCTTCCATAATCATTGAGTCAGGGAGCAGGGTAGCTGGGTTCAGGATATTACACCGAGTAATAACCACATTTGCAGCACCCACGAGAATCCTCTCGTATTTAGTCAGCCGACTAGGGGTGAGATACTGGGTCTTAGTTCGGGTTAGTAAAATTACAACTGCATGTGGAACATACACAGTCACAGGATGTCCCATAACAATAGATTCACTCTGTTCTAGACTCGTGCAAGTTGCAGCTACTGCTTTCAGACATCCGGGTAATCCAGCAGCCACTGGATCCAAAGTGGCAGAAAAATAGGCCACTGGACGTCTAGTCAGACCATGCTCCTGTGTTAAGACTGACAGTGCACAATTATCTCGGGTGTCACAAAATAGTGCAAATTCTTTAGAATAGTCAGGCATCCCTAAAGCAGGTGCTGTACACAGACATTCTCGTAATTTAGTGAATGCTGTCATGCCCTCATCATCCCATTCCACTGGGTCCTTTGCTCCTTTCTTTGTCATTTTTATCAAAGGTTTTGCCAGGACTGCAAATCCCACTATCCATTGCCTGCAGTAACCTACCACTCCAAGGAACATTCTGATTTCTTTCTGAGTACGTGGTAACTGCATGTTCCGAATTATTCTGACTCTCTCAGAAGTGACTTTTCTGATGCCTTTTTCTATCTGGTGCCCCAGATATTTCACTGATTTTGTACAGAACTGCAATTTGTCCGGGGACACTTTATGTCCTTTTTCACCTAAGTTATTCAGTAAAGCAATGGTGTCAACAACACAATCTCTATGACTTTTAGACGCCACCAAGAGGTCGTCAATATATTGCACCAAAACAGAATTTCCAGGTAACACTAAAGATTCAAGGCAATTTTTCAGGATCTGATTAAAGATAGAGGGACTTTTGGTGTACCCTTGGGGGACCCTATTCCAAACGTACACATGACTGTCGAAAGCAAATGAGAAAAGAAATTTGCTATCTGGATGCAATGGGATCGAAAAGAATGCATGACATAGGTCTATCACGGTAAACCACTCAGCATCCCAGGGAATCTGATATAGGATCACTGCTGGGTTTGGAACAATAGGACAACAAGGAACCACTATTTTGTTTACCTTTCTCAGGTCCTGCACTACCCTGTACTTGACACTAGGTTTCTTGATTCCAATTATGGGTGAGTTACACGGACTACTCATCACTTCTTGTATGATGTTTGCTTCTAGCAGTCTTTTTATTTCAATGGTAACTCCTGCTCTCACTTCTGCACTCATTTTGTATGGCTTGGTATTAGGATAAACTGCATTTTCTTTCATAGCTATTTGTATTGGGTCTACATTTGCCATTAATCCTACATCCTTTCCTGTAAAGTCCCATACTTCTGGTTTCACTGTCTTTTGGAGTTCTTCAGGTAAGTCCTGTATAGTCATTTGTTTAATTTCTGAGTCTGATCTAATTAACATTAATTTGTATATGCCATCCTCGTCTGGGGTTTGAATTTCGACGCCTTTTGGTGTGCAAAAGATGGTACAGTTCATTTTGCACAACAAATCACGTCCCAGTAAATTTACTGGACTGGTATCACAAACGACAAATCTGTGCATTTCTTTAAAGTTCCCTATTGTGATCTCCATGGGCTCAGTAACTGGGGTACTAATCAATTGATTAGATACGCCCACTACTTGGATTGCTTCTCCCGAGAGGGGTAGGTTTGGAACGTCCGCTGTTCTCACAGTAGAACGGGTAGCACCAGTGTCCAATAGAAAGGTGACATCATTTCCATCAACCTTTCCTTCAATGTATGGCCCTGACTGGTCTACCGGCAAGGAGGCGCCAAGAACACACTCCTTGTCCTCCCCTCTCAGGCCCCGTCAGTATTGATCGTCACAGAAAAAGGTATCATTCAACAAAAACTGCGAAGTTGCTGCATTTCTATTCTCATTGCCTCCCCAGATCTCTATGTCATCACCCTGTGGTGATTTTCCCTTATAATTTGGTTTTGGCGCTCGGGGCAATTGACTTGCCTTTACCTGATGCTTTCTTGGTTTTCCATTCTGCGTCTGTGGAGTTAAATCAGGGGTTTGGGCATTATCATGCTGTAAATATGGACACTCATCTCTCCAGTGCCCGATTTCTCCGCACTGGTGGCAGGGAAATTTCTTTTTAGCTTCTTCTCTGCTCATTTTTACCTTGGGCTTCCCTCCACCCCCAGAGCCTTGATTTTGGGTATTCTTATTCATCTTATTCAACTGCTTTTCCTGTTGTTCTGCTAGCTTCACTTGTGCCCAAATGACCTTCTCCTTGAGTGCCTTTTTCTTATCTGCCATCTCATCCTCACAGTACTTTGCATACCTTAGGACCTCATCCATTTTCTTAGACTGCCAACAAATCTTATTATCTTTGATCCACTGGCAAATTTCGGGTCTTAAACCGTTTACAAACCTGTAAATGAAGTGGGTCATGTCCTTCATCTCGATGTTATCTATTCCACTGTAAGTTTTGAACACCTGCAACAGTCTCTCATAAAAGAAGTGCACAGACTCATCCCTTTCCTGCGTAGTTCTATCTATTTTAGTCCAATCAGTTTCCTTTGCAGGCACCTTCATTTTCAGATGTAACATGACCTGGTCATATTTTCTCATTACCTCATCAGAGGGAGCACCTGTTACAGGGTCCCTATCATACTCCTTGTTGGGACAATCAATGGCAACCTTGCATTCGGTCCATAAATCCACAGGAACCACAATGTCGAAAAACCCATCCAGGTCTTTCCACAAGCACTTTTGCACCTTTACAAACCTTTCCACCTGCCTGTACCAGTCCACAGGCTTTTCTCGTTATTTTGGAAAGTCATTGGTAAAGGACACAATATCCTGTCTGGACCATGGAACGTGCACGTATTTTCCACCTGGCACTTCACGCATAGGGTATAACTGTTCTGGCTTATCAGCATCTTTTAGCACGAATTCAGGAGTCGCCTGTTTGGATCTAGCCTCATCTTTCTTTTTGGCCCATCTGGCTTTCCATTTTTCTACATCTCCCCATTTTTGCAACACAGTCAATAATTCTTTGACCTGTGCCTTTTTTCCTGACACATTCAGGCTTTCCAAATCTTTGTCTGAGAAATCTGCTCTGTACGGTTTCTGCAGAGGTTTTGATTTTGAAATGTCTATTCCCATACTAGCTGCAGTGTCAGTTAGTTTTTCATGGAGTACTCTAGTACTTCGGGTAAGATTCTTACAGATGAATAACAGCTCTTCCTCAGAGTAGGTATTCAATCGGTCCAATCCTACATTTCCTGCCATCAGTTCTTCTATTTCTACTCTCAGTTTGTAGAGATCTAAAGGTTTCGACTGAGGAACTTGTTTCTCTAATTCTCAACTCCATCTTTCAATTTCTTCAGGAGTCACCAACGTGACACTCTTGGTACCCGAAGTTGATTCCATTTGAATCTCCCTCGTATTGAAAGGATTACGTTGTTTCTGCAACCTTTTTCCTGCACTGCTGATGGGCAAATCCATTAGCGAGACCTCAGACTCACATTCACTTGTCAGGTCATCTACAATTAAGGGTTCTGGTCTCGGCTGTGCCATAACTGGGGTAATAACTGGAGTTTTTGGACTCCCTTGCCTATCCCCATACAGCGGAACCACTGGTCCAATAGTTACCGGGATTGTCAATGCTTCAGGACTTGTATTTAACTGGGAAATCTTCTGAATTATCTCGGCTCTCTGCTTAGCCCTTTCCTCCAATATCCTGTCCAAAGATTTGTCATGTAATACCTGCGGGGTCAAAGTTGGGGCATAACCCGGGGCAGTGGGATGTGTCTCACTTGGTCCTTCACCGTAATTAGGTTTTGGGAACAGACTTCCTGTGCCTAAGGATCTTGGTTCTTCCTCAGACGGGGGTCTTCAGATTGGAATTCCTGACGTGGAAGGCCTTGCCTCACCCTCGTAGGGAGGTCTAGAGCAGAAGTCCCTCTCTCTCGAATATCTTGACTCCCCACAAAATGGTGCTCTTTGACAGCTATCTCTAGCACCTAGAGGTTCCAAACCCTCATTATACGGAGGTATTTGATGACTCTCTCCTACACTTACTGATCTGGCCTCTTCCTGAGGAGGAGGTCTCCGTGAATTATCCCCTTCACTAGAGGGTCGGTGTCCTTCATTATAAGGAGGCGGACTTCTCATAAACATGTCATCTAATAATTCATCATCCGACTCCCCCATGGGTACCCAATGTTTGCATTTTTCGGTTCTCTTCTCTCCTGCAGGAGGACCACCCATTGGCATCATTGGAAACAACCCTTCTACGATCATATTCTGTCTCCACTGTTTCATTTTTTTATCACGGGTCTCTTGTTTTAATTTTGGATAAAATTTTGTCAACCCTTTATCCATTCGGGGCTTGTCTCTCTCAAAAGCTTCGATCTCCCATTCCTCTAAAGCTTCGTACTGCGTTAATCTAGGTCTGGGATGTAAGTCATTCATTCGGGTTCTCAAATTAAATAGAATTCTGCCATTGAATGTACCCTCTAACGGAAAAGCCAAAATTCCGTCATCCTTGATGTATTCCGCTCAGTTTTCCAACCATACACACGAGTGGTACCCTTTATCAAACATCATGAAAGATGCGGGAGTATTAGGTGGCGGAATGACAACACCTTCTCTGGTTTTAATCGGCTTGTCCTTTTTGAAATAATTCTTTACCTTATTTACAAGGGATATTTTTCTCTTATTTCCGTACATAATGTCGGTTTTATGCCCTTTCCACTGATCGTTCTCAAACCCTAAATATCGTGGATCAGGTCTAGTATGCGGTCTATACGAGTGCCACATACGATTTCTGCGAGCGACTTTGTTTACAAATCACTCCCAATCCAAGTGCGTCTCTTATTTTCGTGCAACCAATAAAGTGCACGGGTTCAAATAATCTCGACCAATGGGTGCGCGGCCTTTCGCGAGACAGGTTCTCACGCTTTGGCACTCACCCCTCCTTTACAATTCCAGCTCCGCTACACACCCGCTGCGTCTACCAATCCCAGCGCGGCACAGAGTGACGTCAGAGCAGCTCCGCAACTGACTCCCTCCCTCACAAGGTAACGGAAACTTAATTTCTCTCTAAAAGTGCAAGTGCAAGTGCTTTGTTATTTTACAAACGAATACACATTCGCCACTGTACTCAAGTGTCTAGACAGCAAAGATTTGTTTCACTGCAAGTAAACTACTTCCATTTAGTTTTCACTCACTACGGATAGATCTCTTCCGCCTACCCTTCACACAAGTATTAGGGAACATACTACTTCTTTTGACTTATCCACTTCTTTCTGGGATATATACTAAGTCTAAAGTTTCACCAGCGAACCCCTTTGCTATCACCCAAGCTCAGATGAACCTGCTACTCCTTCCGGTGTGATCCTCACTAGGTTTTTCTCACAATAGAAGTTTTGCCAGTGATCTCGTCGCTATCATTTATTCAAACATACATTCAGAAAACCCTAGTTAGTGCTTCCAGTTCTGCCTAACCTGCACTAACCTTCCTTAGGCCAGTGACCTCAACGCGAAGTGGATTCTCTTCACCACTCGCGATTCAATTCCCCGGGGATTCCCAACAAACATATAAACACTTTACTAACGAGTGGGTTAATACATATATCAGTATAATAATAATAAAAACAGTTTAAAACATTTCATAATTTTTCAAAGCAAAACATTTCACGTGAGTGATCAGTCCACGAAAAAGTCTACCTTTTTAGCAGCAATATTGTTCTCGACTAGCAGCAATAATTTCTAACAGCATCCAACTTATCTAGCTTAACTAGTCCTTCCTAACTTTAACTAGTCCCTAACCATACCTCTGCTACCAGAAAATTACTGATAGAGATCGCAGGTCACCCGGCCAATACATTTTCACCATACACGTACCAGGCCCATATTTTTCCAATTTATCATATACCTTAATCGGGTGACCTAACAACTCTACTACCAGTAACCCTGGGTCCTTCCTATTTATTTCTATTGTACCCGACTTACCAATCCACTGTTACGGGTACCTAAGATCCACAATGAATCAGGGAGCTAGCTGTAAAAGAAAAGCAGGCAAAATACCAAACCCAACTTGTTTCTAGTTTGCATTGAATGATCACAGACAACTGGGAAGTTTTAAAAGTTTATCTAAGAATCAGATTCGGAAATTATCAAGTTTACAGTTAAAAGGCAGTCAATAATCAAAATAACGAAAAGAACATAACCATAGAGGAACAGTGTTAGGGAAATCATTTATGAGTCTATAAGAAAAATGTATAACAATGCGATCTACTAACCGCCTGATTCATGAAGCAAAATTGCGCCCGCAATCGCTGCGAAAATGCAATTGCGGGCGCAATGTCCGTAATCGGCATTCAACACGAAAATAGCGAAATCACAAACACATAATAGCGAAATCGCAATAATATTCGCAGAATCCCGGGAGGAGAGCATTAGCGAATCGGAAAATGCAACAATCCACGGATTCTGCAAAATAAATTGCGAATTCGTTAAACAATCGCAATCGGTAATCATGAAAAATCTAAAATAGCGAAAAACCCATAAATCGCAGTTTGCGCGGCGCAAATTAAGGACAACTCAAAGCAGGTGGTAACCATAAAAGCCATTACAAAATTGCTTTCAAAAAACCGTTGGCCAATCAGTAACAGGTTCAGGCCTGACCAATCACACATAAGGACATTCAGCAGCAGCATTAGGAGTTCCACAATGCCAGGAATGTACATGGTGGTCAGGCGGCGAAGGCTACAGCGAGCAGCACGGAGGAGACGCAGGATCCAGGACAGGATATTCCGCCAGTGGTTCACCTTGTTGGGCCAAACCAGAGAGCAGATATATGCAAAATACAGGCTGAATGGGGAAATGATAATCCAGCTAATACAGGACCTTGACCCCCTGATGCAGCACCCAACAAGGCGTACCAATGCGGTGCCTACACATGTGCAGGTATTGTTTAGCCTGCACCTCCTGGCCTCCGGGAGCTTCCAGGGGATAGTAGCGGTTGCTGGGGGAATCTCCCAGCCCACCATGTCACGCTGCCTCAAGAGTTTTCTTGATGCCATGCTTACCCAGCTACACCGACACATCAAATTTCCCACCAGCCAACAGGAATTGGGCTTGACCAAGCTACAATTCTACAACGTAGCCCATTTTCCACATGTCCTCGGATGCATAGACTGTACCCACATCGCCATCTGCCCTCCAGCTGCCACGGAGTATATGTTCCGCAATCGGAAGTCCTACCACTCCCTCAACATACAGATGGTCTGCAATGCTAAGACATACATCACTGACATTGTTGCCCAGTACCCAGGGAGTACCCATGACTCCTTCATATTCCGGCACAGCGGCATCCACACACGACTGGCCAGGGGAGACTTTGGGGAAGGACACCTACTTGGTAAGTACACTTTGTCGACAATGTAACATTGCTATGAAGTAGCAGCGCAGCACAGGCACTCACCCTCTGCTCCTCTCATGCAGGTGACAGTGGCTACGCCCTCCGTGAATACCTCCTCACCCCATACCTCAACCCTGCTACACCCCAGCAACGGCGCTACAATGTTGCGCACATACGGACAAGGAATTGCATAGAAAGGACATTTGGGCTGCTCAAGAGCAGGTTCTGCATGCTGCACAAGACAGGTGGGGCCATGTATTACAGTCCTGCAGTGTGCTGCCGCATTGTGGCTGTCTGCGCAATACTACATAACATTGCAACCAAGCGCCGGATACCTGTCGACATCTCTTGCAGTGAATCTGAAGGGGACGACCGGCCACCTGCACATGCGCACCATGCACGCGGGGAGAACCCAGCTGAAGGCCACAGACGTCGCAACCACATCACAGTGAACAGTTTCTAGTGAACCCTCTTCCCTCACCCCACAAATCACAAATGCATGCAGAATGTAATAAAGACACAACGCCAATGTGTGCTGCAAAAACATATATTATTGTTTCTTTCACAATAATGGTACCACTTTGAATAACGTCATTGCGAACAGTATTACTGCATACTGCTGTGTGAAAGGACAGGGCAGGCTTATACTCAGCCTGTGCCTGTAATAGTCATATGTTGTCAATTGCGCCTCCTGCGCGTACCACCCAAGCGCCTATGAGGCTCATCCTCTTCCAAGGCACGTGTTCCTGACGTTGGCCTGGTGCTGCGCCTGAGTGACCCTACTTGTGTGGCTGAGTGGCTGCTCATGCTCGATGTCCCCTCACTGACATCATCACCCCCAACAGTGGTAGGTAGAGCAGGAGGGTGTAGTGCTGTCACCGCCGTGGTCAGGTGCTCCAGGACCCTGGTCATATCCTCACAGCACTGGATGAGTTGGTGCTGCTGTGCAAAGGACCGCCGCGACAACTGTGATGTGGCATTGGCTGCAACATAATTGGACCTGGTGTAGGCCGCCAGCCGGCTCAAAATCTGATGGTGGCGCCGGCGTGCTGCTTTCCGCTGAGTTGTCATCGCTGCAGTGTTGGCCTCCATGGCTGCAGTCATGCGGGCCATTCCCTCCCCCACACCTGCCATGGCCTCCGTCATGCGGTCCATGCGGTCCCCCACTCCGGCCACATTGCGCCCAATGTTGTACAGCTGTAGCTGTATGGCACCTTGCTGCCGTGCCTGCCGCTGATGAATACGCAGCATGCGTCTTTCGACGCTCATTCGCGCCAGCCGCTGTCCATTGCCCCTCCTGCTGATTGCTGCATTGGTGTGCTGGCGAGACCTGCCAGGCCTGCTCTGCTGGCCTGACACAGTGGCTGGCCGCTGTGTTGCCGCTGTCGCGGGCCCTGATGTAGTCGCAGCAGCTGCTGGTGGTGTCACAGCAGGCGTTGCTGGTGCGGCAGGGACTGGAGGCACACTAGTCGTGGGCCTGGCTGCGGCTGCAGTTGGTGCGGCTGAGGCTGGGGGCACACTAGTCGTGGGCCTTGCTGCGGCTGCAGTTGGTGCGGCTGAGGCTGGGGGCACACTAGTCGTGGGCCTGGCTGCGGCTGCAGTTGGTGCGGCTGAGGCTGGGGGCACACTAGTCGTGGGCCTGGCTGCGGCTGCAGTTGGTGCGGCTGAGGCTGAGGCTGGGGGCACACTAGTCGTGGACCTGGCTGCTGGTGTTGTTGCTGCGGCAGGGGCTGGTGCCTGTGTTTGTGGCGGCACCTCCTCATCATCATGGGCCTCCTCATCAATTAGCAGCCTTTCGCTGTCGCTGCTTTCAGCTCCACCTTTGAGGGTAAGTGGACGATCATTAGTTGCATGTATCTGTCAGACGTGCAGTTGCTACATGCATGCTGGGTGACATTCCCTGACTGGCTATGGCTTTGCGTACTTTGGAACCTGCCTGGCTGCATTGTCGTACTACTACATTGTGGCCACACTACATGTCCCACAATGCTCAGGGCATTACCTGATGTGCAACAATGGCATGACTATGGAAGATAATGGGAGCCTATATGGTCATGGACATTCATAGGGGACAGGGTCGCAGTCGCATGCCACTTACCTTGGGTGTCTTGGGTGGGGCGGGATGTGTCCAGACGCGTGAATCCAATGCACGCCTCTCTCTCAAGCGTGTCTTCCACTTGGTCCTCCAAGGCTGTGTTTGGAGGTACTGTAGGTCCTCCCCCTCCAGTGCCCGATGCCTCTCCAAGGCGTTCCGCCACCTTCTCTTTGGCACGACCTCGGAGGTCGTATCATCTTTTTTTAAGTTCGTCCAGTGACCTATCGGCCACACCCACGGAGTTGACGGTGGACGCTATTCCCTGCCAGATCCTCCTTTTTTCCTGCTCCGGCACCCTCCTGGAGTCCTTGCCAAAGAGTTTGGAGTGGTTGGCCACCACCCCTTCTATCAGATGCTCCAGCTCCTGTTCTGAGAATTTCAGCTTCCTCTTCTGCCCTGTGGTGTTGCAGGGGCCAGGAACAGCTTCCTCAGACATGGCAGCACTGTTGTTGCAGAGTAGGAATCAAAAATGGGATGGCAGGGGCTCTCACAGTTGCTGACTCGAGGTCTTCCTCACTGTGGTGAATGGGGGTGGGAACTGGCTGCTTCCTGGTTGTGATGTCATCACTGTGCTCGAAAAGCGACTTCCCGTTTTCCCGATCACGTGTATTAGCGAATTCGCAATCCCGACGTGAGTAGCCGAAAATACCGATTTTTCTGCGATTATCGTTAATCGCTAACGGAATTTGCGCCCGCGTGCGAATCGCTTTTTATTATCGGTAATCTTCATGAATTCCGATTTGCGAGTTCTCTATAGCGAATCGCAATTTTTCGCTATTTGAGACTCGCAAATCCCGTTTTTCATGAATCAGGCTGTAAGTGTTTTTTTTAGAAATTTGGATCACAAACTTAGACTTTATTGGTTTGGAAAAAATACTGCAAGGTAAGGATTGGAAATCCTATACAATCTATGGGTGGGGGAAAAATGGAACACGCTATAGTTCTAGCATCACTACGTAAATCAAATATCAGGAGAAATTTATATACCACAGTTATGTTTCATAAACAGCATGGAGACAAATGTGTCCTAAAAGGTAGGGAAACATAGGAACATGCTAGGGAATATACTGTATGCCTTTATAATAGGTTGCGGAAAGCATGGAAAAGTAACATATGCAAAGAAATGTCTTTATTAAAGCAAAGACAGGAAAATAGAAGATGCAGTATAGAGTTTTCACACTATATTTACCTAGAAAGGTGTGCAGACCAACCCTGGCCACGGATCAGTCAAGGACAGGAAATACCCCAAGGAAGGACAGTCATCTATGGGACAGCAGGTGCAGATTGGACACCCCAGGACAGGACAGGAAAACCAGATTAGGATCAGGACGGGACCACCAAGGCACGACCAGCACCCGCAGTTTGGAAGCAACGCCTGCGCTCCACCCTCTCTGCAGCTATCAGTCAAAACCCCGATTGGGTTAGCGAACTCCCCAGCAAAGTGCTCCGCCAGCACTTAAGGTTTAGTAAAACCTTAGAGTCTATGGTCAAATTCGGACAGAGTGCTCCGCAGCACCTCTGTATCAGTCACCTATTGAGTGCGATGGGTCAGTGACAGGTCAGCTATTCAGACAAGTCGGACAATTTCTCTAGCTGAACCTAGGCTAGATATACTGTTTTCGGGTCAGTGTACCACCCCCCAATGTTGCAAAGTGTCAGAATCCCCAATTTCGATTGGTCCACAAGTAGGATAGGTTAACACACCAATCAGAACAAACTTCTACAAGCTCTAATTTACATACTCAGGGACCGCCTAGTGAATTTGGGGTTCTCATGAGACAAATCTTTAGAATACAATGGAATATTAACAAATGTTTCAACTTGGGTACAGACAACTCTGTCCTGCTGGGTCACAGGTCATTTTCTCAGGAGCATCTTGACTGTGTCTGCCAGCTGGCTGAGTTCCACTGCTCAAGGTTGCCTTCTCCCGGGCTGCGCGACATGCGCAGAAGGGACCTTCAAGATGGTTCTCGTCTCATTCAGACCCCCCAAATTATCTCGGTACATGAAAAGTAAGCAAAAACAAATTAAAACATAGAAATAAATGATTTCACAATATACCATGAGTAGTTACTTTATACTTCTAACTATAAAAATATACTATGCGATTACGAATTAGTGCAACAGACAATAACACGAGAGCATCTGCGCAAGCTTCCCCATGTGAGTATTCAGACAGCCATATTAGAAGCAAATACGCATGCGCACATCTTCCCACCAGAACTGCAACTACGTCACGTCACGTGAGTGTGACTAACGCATGCGCAGTAGAAAATTTCCAAGCGACGGCCATTTTAAGGACAAGGGTTATTTGTATTAGTAAACACATAGGCAAGCGTCACTAATATACACGTATATCCAAAATAAAGGAAATTAGTAAGACATACAAATTGGATTACAGAGTTATAAATGATTCGAGGTTCCTGACTCAAGCAAGTCGCGTAATATGCGAAATCTTGCTACATATATATAGATATATATATATATAGATATATATATATATATATATATATATATCCACAACAGTCTTCAATACCTTCCGAACGGCGAAATGAAGAGGCGGACCCCACGGCTTCAGGCTATGCAATGATTTTATTATTGCAACCTCTCAAAGATGACGCGTTTCAAGCATCAAGTGCTCTTGATCACACAATGAGCACCGCGCCAGCTCTACTTTTTAAAGTTTTCGTATGCAACCTCCTTCTGTGAGTCACATGACCACATCCATAGACATTGAGAAAATACTATGCAGAGTTTTCTTAAAAACATTAAGCAATATATACATGATATTACTTAAAACGAGTTCTGTTAGCTGTGTCGATACATTATGTAAATAGAACATATTTCCTGATGATAAAAATAGAAATATAGAAAATGGATAATTCATTTTAAACAGCATGAATGCTGAAACCGGTATAGATACACTTGATCAAAGTGACTGGTGCAATAAATATTTATAATAAACCATAAATATCTATATACACTATATACATCTAAAAATGCATTTAAAAACCTCAGGTGGCAATTAATAATATCTGCTTAGTGCATCACCTTCGAATTTATCAAAGAATTATAAAACAAATATTCTAGCATTGTATAATGTAATTTCTTATTGTAAAAATCATTACAAAGTATATAACATCCTTTAATGCCAATACAATATACAATGCCTAGCTCTGTGCCGACATTACTCTGAATATTACTACCACCTTCAATTTCAATTAGCACCGTCCATTAATTAAATTCATGATCTATACTTTGGTTTGTCTCTACCATATATACACAATTGACTAAATTATTGCTATGATACATTGTTAACTCCCTTTTTGCCTGCTCTTCCTCTTTCTCTTTTCCATGAGTTTATGTGGCATGTGCTTATACTACACGTGTAATAACCTGTGATACCCTCCAAATTTATATCTACAAGGTCTTTCTTATACCCAAAATAAACAGACCTTTTCACATTGAACCTCACAAAAAACAGTGTATGTACATTATTTTACAAGTGACACCTTAAAAGTATTTGTGTATATATACAAAGTCTGGTTCTTTGGGAAGCATTCTTACTGGCTCTATGTCCATATTTATAAATTTCCTCTATCTTGTATCCACATAGACCTGAATCAGGTTTAAACATCTCGTTTTTCATTTCATAGTAGAAAATCAGTATCAGTTAAAGTTAGCGGAAATTGATGATAATACTTTAAAAGCGATATACAATCTATAAAAAATTGTGCAAATCTTCCGTCGTATTTAACCCATTGGGATATTTACTATCCAATACTACTATGTATCTTGTCTCCCTTCTCCTTAACAGTTTGTCCCTGTTTCCCCCTCTTCTAAGGGGGGCCACTGCATCAATCACAAAATAATGAAAGGCATGCTAAGTTGTTATTATGTGTAGATTTAAAAGGTCGTACTACCGGATAAGTATTATCGTTATTCACGATTGCTCTGAGATGCTGCAAAATCCTGACGTTCACCTGCAGCTTGGTGCTGCCCACATATCGTAAGCCGCAGGTGCACGTCAGGACATACACAGCATACTCAGTTTGCACATTGGAGAAAGGAGTTTCAAAATGGGTTGTATTTGTCCCAAATTTGCACGCACGACAGGTTGAGCATTTAAAAAACCCATCTTTCATTTTTAACCAGGTACTGCCACTACCTAGTTCTGGGTTAGCTCTCACTATCCTGCTACGCATGCTGCTTGCCCTCCTGTAAGTGATAGTCGGGGTATCGGGTAGTCTACTACCTAGGATTCCATCCGTCATAATGATGGGCCAATTTATTTTGATGATTGATCTTTCTCTCCTGCTTACTGAATGACATTATCAAGTGCGGAGCATCATCATCATCCACCCCAGTAGGACTTTTTGTTGCCAATAAAGACTCCCTAGATCGTTCCCGGGTCTTAGACAGAGCCTTTGCCAATGTTAAATCACTGTACCCCGTTGCTTTTAAATGCCCTACCATTTCTTGAGCTCCTTTCTCAAAACTTTTAGGAGTGCTGCAAATTCTTTTGAGACGCAGAAGTTCTCAATAAGGGATACTTTCAATTACGTGTCGCGGATGTCCGCTGCTGGCATGTAAAATGCTGTTGCCAGCAGTCGGTTTGCGGAATAAGGATGTTGTGATGATGTGGTTTGCTATTATGACCTGTACATCTAAAAACTCAGATTTGATTGTGCTTACATTAGATTTAAAAAAAGAGGTTATACTTGTTGTTATTCAATGAATTCACAAAATTTAGGGCACTAGATTCATCCCCCTCCCACACACAAAAGACATCATATATAAATCGCATCCAATGCCGTACATGATTAAAACCTGGGGTGACGATGAGATCCCGCTCCTCCCACCAGCCTACATGTAAACATGCATAGCTGGGGGAGAAGCAGGATCCCATCGCCACACCCCTAATCTGTCTCCAAATATCTTTACCGAACATAAAGAAATTATTATGCAAACACCAGCTCACCAATTCGCTTAACATTTTGTTGTGACTGTAATACTCGCAGGATCTGTGTCCCAAAAATTATTCTATGGCTTCTACTCCTTTATCGTGATCTATGCAGGTGTATAGTGATTCTATGTCCAGCGTTAGCATACACCAGCCATCTTGCCATTTGATTGAGTTCAATTTGTTTAAAAATTCTCCAGTATCCTTAATGTAACTGGGTAGACTTTTCACATGATCCTGCAATTAAAAATCAATATACCGGGAGATATTTTCACTCATACTGCTGATTGCCGAAATGATCGGTCTTCCAGGTGTTGGAGATTTCATCTTATGTATTTTAGGTATTAAATACATGCTTGTATATATATATATTTATTTATTTAGTTGGACATTTCACTCATACAAAACCAGAGAAATTCAGCCGTTATAGTTAGTTGAGCTAATTATATATATATATATATATATATATATATATATATATATATATATATATATATCACCAAACAATCACTTCCCAACTAAAGCAATCCAGGGACACAGCAGGGAATTTTGAGGGAAGCCATTTATTCAGAGGTTGCAGCGTAGCATAATGCATTTCGGCAAAAGCCTTCCTCAGATGCCGCTGTCAACTCGTAATCATCTTCTCCCTCCTTTTAATCTTCCGTGGCACTCCCATTGGTGGGAGGTCAGCTGACCCTGCTGCAATCAGGAAAACGTAGTTCAATGTCCGACCACAGTTCCCAGCATGCACTGATTTAGGTAAGTACCACAGCATGATCTGTAAGCGCTGAGAGTGCCTTGAAAAGGGGGGGCCGTGTAGCAGCAGATGATCGTGACCTATCTGTGTTCAGGTTCCCCTCAAGTCCCCTACATCCAGCCTCAAATAAGGAGCAAACCGGGCCGTAAAAATAAATAAAAATATATATATTACCTACTGGCGGTCGCCAGTAGGTATATATAGTTAGGATTTTTTCCCTATGGGATTTTTGAAAATTCTATGTCTAATAACTTTGGCGTTTGTGGACGGAATTGGCTGAAATTTTCTGGAAAATGGAACATTTTGTTTCTGAGCAGCCCTTGGAAATTTGGGGGGGTTTCGTCAAGGGGGGGCCGAGAAAAAAGGGGGGTCCCAAAACGTGTTTTTAACATTGAGTTTTCCATAGGGCGGTTGGCCTCACTTTTAGCCCGAACGGCTGAATGGATTTCCATGAAACTTGGCAAAATTGTAGGGACTGGTAGCCCGATGTGCCTTTTCTAGGTCTCAATATATGTGCTCCAGTGGATTTTGAGAAATTAACGTTTAAAAAAAGATATATATCTGTAAGCGCGCTCCGGGCAGCGCTCCGGTCCGCGGACCTTAAGCGTACTGGAACTTCGCGTAGCTAAGCTGATTGGCTCTCCGGTGTCTGTCAACATTCTAAACAGTCCGGAGCGGCCGCCATCTTGTCTCTCGGTAGGATTGAGAGACAAGAGGAGGCCAAAACAAAGGCGAAAATGACCATAAGGGGGCATACTAGATCCTCCCTGACCCCCTAGGTTTAATGTGGAGGTTTTAAAAGGGCCCCGCGGGGCAAAAAAAACAAAAAAATTTTTTTGTTTTTTTTGCGTGGGGAGCGCCCGGTCCGCGAACCGGGAAGCGTTCTGGGCAGCGTACTGCAATGAAAAATGAATGATAGACTTTTCAAATGCTGTATGTTAATTGATTGTTGTTTTTGTTGATTATTTTTTATTTTCTTTATTTTTTAAGCATTTTTTTTAATGTGATTGTGTTTCATAATTTATTAAACTTTCTAACATTTCATTGTCAGAAATTTCATAATTATCATGGAATATACATTGTAGTCTCTGAGGGTGTAAAATGTCCTCATTTGCAAGGAGGTTATCTACTGCTTGTACACATTGCAGTAGTTCATTGTCCCAAGTTTCATCGAAAAATTCAATGTCAATTTGATCAATTGTATCAATCAATTCTTGGCTGCTCTCTTGCAGGTACATTTCAAAAGAAACTTGGTTTTCGCCTTCCATTTTGCCTGAAATTTGGATTAAAAAAATATATATTAGTAGAGATAGGGCAATGTTGGGAATAATTTTAGATAGGCATTTTTTATCAGTGAATTTATCTTTAGGCAGTGTATAGTATCAGAGTGGAAGTAGGAATATAAAAAAGTGTATGTGATTTAACGTAAGTAAATTCATAATTATACAAGAGAAGCCTAACTCCATCCATAACTATAACAGAGAAGTCTCTCTAAATCTATAACTACTACAGAGGGATAGTATATATCTATCAGAAAAAGTTTACCATATTAACTTATAGTGCACAATATACTTCAGTTTTAAAAATAAAAACTTACCTTTAGAAAGAAGTTGAAGGAATTAGTGAAAATACTATTGAAATGTACAGCAAGAAGTAGTAGTCAAAATGGCTGTGTTTTCTTCTCTTCCTTTATATATATTCAGGTATATAACCAATGAAATGTCAGGTAAAAAAAATAGAAAATGAAAGTAACATTTTCATTGGTTGTCAATTCCAACACTTCAGATGTGTTTTGTGAAGTAATTTACCTCAGGGTATTTAGAGAGGTCTACAGGCTAAATGACTAAATGGAATTCCAATCAAATTTGTGAAAATGGTAGGGATTGGTATGTAGTATGAGCTAATCTATATTTGGTGAAATTGTCTCCAGTGGCTTTTCTGTGAACTACTTTCCCACCTTTTTTGATGGTGCGCTTCCCAGGGAGCGACCCGGTACGCGAACTGTTGAGCGCCCCGGTTCGCGAACCTTAAGCGTTCCGGGAGTCCACCATTTTATGTTTCGGTCGAATTAAGATACAAGATGGAGGGCAAATAATGTTCAGAATGGGTAGAAGGGGGCACGGTAGAGTTATCTTGACCCCCTAGGTTTTCTGAGGGTGGCTGAGGAGGCTTATATGTGCGAAAAAAAAACATTTAAAAAAAAAAAATTCGCGAGGTTAGCTCCCGGTTCGCGTACCGGGTAGCGCCCCAGGGAGCGTACTTTGTTGGAAATTAGTGAAAAATGTTAGAGTAAAATAATAATTGTGAGTGATCAGATGTAGGGTAGCTCTGAGAAGAGCTTTTGGGTTTATGGTACATTTAGGTACTTATAAGTAGGTACCAATGCACATTCTTAAATTCAGAGTGAAAACTCTGTTGCCCTCATCTGAGAAGTGAACTCCATCTCCTCTGTAGATATCTTGCATGTAGTAACGCAAGTTATTGTTGTACAGGGAGCCCATTCCATGGTCTCTCATGTAAGCTGAAACAGATTTGTTTACATGCTTCCTCGACTTCTCAATTTGTGGACAAAATTGGTTTGACCACCTCCATTTCTGTCTTTGGCATATATTTGAATATACCAAGGCAGTCTGAGGAAAAAGTGCCATTAATTGCTCAAAGGTGTCCTTTAAAAGCATTTCCAGACCTACACCAGTCAAAGTGCCCAAGTCATTACCTCCACAGTGCACAATTAACAGGTCAGGTTTGGGCAAATGCATAAAGGTTTTCACCAATGGTATCAATTGGTGACATTTTAATCCTCTGTGGCCAAACCACTTAATTTCCACATCTTGTAAATTGAGGTTAGGTAATTTCCTGTTTTCAACGTACCTTTGAGCCCAGTGAATATAACTATGTCCAACAATCCAGACAGAAAACATGGTGAGAGAAGGTTCTCCTGCAGTCAGATGAAGTGTGGCAATGAAATGGCAGTTGAAAAAATGAGAGTTTAAAATGAAAAAAACTGTGGAGTTTCTGTGTTCATGAAGCAGTAACAGTGATTGGTGGATTTTGATTGCTGAAAACAGAAAGTTAGGGTGCACGGATGTGTTCTTTGAAAGATGTATTTTGAATGGTCAATAAAAAATCATTAAATGAAAGAATGCACTGGATATGCAGGTGCACTGAGAGTTCAGAGTTCAATTGCAACAAAGTTGTGTGAACTTGCCAGAAGTCTTCCAAGAGGTGGTTGCCATGCAGAAAAGACAGAAAGGGCAGAGGGGGGAAGGGTTTTCATTTGAAAAAAAGTGAGGGAAGAGTTTTGATTGGGTGACATGAGAAATATGTGTGAAGAATTACAGCATTTCTGTGCTTTTGATAGCTGCAGACTCTGGAGTGCATACCTTTTGCTCTGCTGAAGACAAATTGGTGTGTTTCTGAGACTGTTTTCAAACTCAAAGTATTTGCTAAGGTGAGAAAATATTTCTTTAATTTAGAGAATAGTGTGCTTTAAGGAGAAAATTATGAATCATGTGGCGCAAATTGCTTGTAAATATGCTCCCACCTGTGCATGGAAAATTTAGATTTTGAATGTTTGTGTTACATAGCCATGTTAAAAGTGACCCAACCATGCAGGAAAGGCAATCAAAAAACGCTTTTATGTGTCTTAAGGACATTTTAAGTCATTTTCCCATGTGCAGTGTTTTGAAATTATGATTTGAAAATCGTTTTTAGGGAAAAGGAATTGTTTTTAAATTTATGACAAGGACATAATGGTGTATGCTTCTTTATAAGGCAATTGACTGTCCCTGATGTTATTTTTCCCATTTTAGTGTAAGACCTTTGTCTGTGGCGCAAATTGCTTGTAAATATGCTCCCACCTGTGCATGGCAAATTTAGATTTTGAATGTTTGTGTTACATAGCCATGTTAAAAGTGATACAAACATGCTGCAAAGGCAATCAAAAAACGCTTTTATGTGTCTTAAGGACATTTTAAGTAATTTTCCCATGTGCAGTGTTTTGAAATTATGATTTGAAAATCGTTTTTGAGGTAAAGGAATGTTGTTAAAATTTATGTGCGCCATATGCCCCCAAATTTCTTTTTCAGGGGTGCAGCAGGGTGTTATTGAGACACCCCTGCAGCTTTGGAAAAATTCCTAATTTGCGATGAGCAAATTGTTAATCGCAAATTGCACCTTCATTTATATGAGCCTCCTAGCCCATGGAAATGAATGGGTAATTTGCAATTAGCAATTTGCTCATCGCAAATTTGGAATGGTAAAGAATCGCTATTTATTCCTTAAAATTCGCTATTTTGGAAATGCAAAATAGTTATATGATACATATGGCGGTTGATGTCTAAGAAGATAAGAAGCTTAGGGATACATTTATGATGACTGGCGCAATGAAGTTGACATCACTTACTTCATTGGTAGAGCTTTACATGTATTATGTCCTCTGTATTCTTCATCAAGCGTAACTTTAATCTGCAATCCTGAGTAGGCCTCACCTTAAACAAACCTCTGGATAGGCCACATCTTATTGTCATCCTGAATTAATCATTTAAAATGCTAGGGACAGATTTATGATAGGTGTATGCCTCTTTTGCGCCACTTAGAAAACACTGTCCATGGGGAAATGACTTAAAATGTCCTTAAGACACATGAATGTGTTTTTTTAAAACATTTGCAATTTTTTTGGGTCATTTTTAACATGGTTATGTGACTCAAACAGTCAAAATCTAAATTCGCCATGCTCAGGTGGGAGCATATTTACAAGGAATGTGCTCCATGGGGAAAGGTCTTATAATGTAATATGGGAAAAATGACATCAGAGACACTGAAATGCCTTATAGAGAAGCATACACCATTATGTCCTTGTCATAAATTTGCAAACCATTACTTTTCCCCAAAAACGATTTTCAAATCATAATTTCAAAACACTGCACATATGGAAATGACTTAAAATGTCCTTAATTCAAAATTTGCTATTCCTTATTTTGCGATTGCACTGAAGGATTTGCAAATTTTACGATTCCTTAAATGCAATGCATCAAACAAAAAATATGTAAAAAATGATATTAAGGATTTGGAAACTACCACCAACTTCTAGTTTGTGGTAATTTGCGAATTCTTTTCAAAAAGCATTTTTTTCCAAAAAACAAAAGGTCCCATATGACGCCCATACATGCCCTTAGGGCATGTAGGTGTGCCATATGCCCCCAAATTTATTTTTCAGGGGTGCAGCAGGGTGTTCTTGAGATACCCCTGCACGTTTGAAAAAATTCCTATTTTGTGATGAGCTAATTGCTAATCGCAAATTGCAACCTTCATTCCTATGAGCCTCCTAGCCCATGGAAATGAATGGGTAATTTGCAATTAGCAATTTGCTCATTGCAAATTAGGAATAGTAAAGAATTGCTATTTATTCCTTAAAATTTGCTATTTAGGAAATGCAAAATAGTTTGATGGTACATATGGTGGTTCATCTGTAACAAGATAAGAAGCTTAGGGATACATTTATGATGACTGGCGCAATAAAGTGGACATTACTTACTTCATTGGTAGGCCTTTACATGTATTATCTCCTCTGTATTCTTCATCAAGCGTAACTTTAATCTGCAATCCTGAGTAGGCCTCACCTTAAACAAACCTCTGGATAGGCCACACTTTATCGTCATCCTGGATTAATCATTTAAAATGCTAGGGACAGATTTATGATAGGTGTATGCCTCTTTTGTGCCACTGTGCGTCACTTTTATGATGCAGCGGTGGTGCAAAAGATTTGCTATGAGGCGACAACATTACAAATTGATGCATTTAGGCAGATATGTCATGGTGTAAAAAAAACGTACCACATGAAACCGATGCAGCAGTGATGCAAAAGATGCACCATGTTGTAAGACAGGCCTCACTTGGGGCCATATGTATCAAGCTAATTAGCATTCGCAAAGATCAAAATTCTACGAATTTTGGCCTTTGCGAATGTTAATTAGACAAATGGTATGTATCAAACAAGTTTGATGCAAAATAAGGAGTAGCAAAATTTGCTATTCCTTATTTTGCAATTGCACTGAAGGGTTTGCAAATTTTGTGACTACTTAAATGCAATGTATCAAACAAAAAATATGTAAAAAATGACATTAAGGATTTGGAAACTATTGTGGTAAATTGGTGGTAATTTGTGAATTCTTTTCAAAAAGCTTTTTTTTAAAAAAACAAAAGGTCCCATATGACGCCAACACATGCCCTTAGGGCATGTATGTGTGCCATATGCCCCCAAATTTCTTTTTCAGGGGTGCAGCAGGGTGTTCTTGAGACACCCCTGCACCCTTGGAAAAATTCCTAATTTGTGATGAGCAAATTGCTAATCGCAAATTAAACCTTCATTCCTATGAGCCTCCTAGCCCATGGAAATGAATGGGTAACTTGCAATTAGCAATTTGCTCATCGCAAATTAGGAATGGTAAAGAATCGCTATTTATTCCTTAAAATTCGCTATTTAGGAAATGCAAAATATTTTGATGATACATATGGCAGTTCATCTCTAACAAGATAGAAGCTTAGGGATAGATTTATGATGACTGGCGCATCACCAGGGATGTGCCAGTCATCTTGCGCCGCTGTTCCGCCACCCATGGTGTGCTGCATTTACAATGCGGCGCAGCATGGGGCAAAAACGGCACAGATGCTTGACGCATCTGTGCCGTTAAGGTGGCGCATTGCTGGAGTTGTATCGCAAGTGCGATGCAGCTCCAGCAAGGCTCAGGGGTGCACCATCTCCACAATGTTGCGTCAAGACCTATGCCTGCTTCAAGCAGGCGCAGGGTTTTGACGCAGGTTTCTCCTATCTGATTGTAAATGCGGCACACCATGGGTGGCAGAGCAGTGGTGCACGTTAACTGGTGCATGCCTGGGGATGTGCCATTTAACATAAATCTGCCCCTTTACATTTAAGTATGTGCAGGGGACACAGAGTCGGTGAGGCTTATCCAAGGTTAAGAAGAGATGAGTCCTGTTCAGTGAAAAATTAGACATAGGCTTCACCTGCTCAGCATCGCTGGACATGGCTAAATAATAGCTGCAAAATGTTACTCTTGTTAAACAATTTTACTATTATAATCTGTGAGATTTGTCTCTTACTCTGCAACATCTCATTGTTGTTATCTTTCTTTAAAGATAAAGACAACCTCAACATGAGCGACAATCTGCAATCAGTTGATTTTGACCTCATCATTGAACTTGTAATTGAAACATCAGTGGATGTCGATCCCTTGGATGATTTAAATCCTGAGGATGAAGAAGAGCGTGATGAGGATGCAGATTTGTCCGAATTATATGATATAGGATGGGAAGCTGACCTGCTTGAGCCTTTGGAAATATAAACATTTATTTTTAAAATGTATAATTAATAAAAAGTAAAAAGGTTAACCGTTTAATTTAAAAATAAAGACACCTTCAAAAGCAGGTTATGTGTAGTGTCTTCAATAAAATATTAAAATATGCTCATAAAATTAGATCAGATTCACATATAAAATAGCATAGGTAACATAAATATAAATGTCATTTCTTTTCTGGTATTTCTGTATTGTAAATTTGCCAACGACTAAAAAATCTTCTAATTAAAATGTCAAGTAGTGTGTTAAGTTTTTGATTACTGTTACTGATTTACTGTTTGGTAATAATGGTTAATAACATTATTTATTATATTTTTCCACAGATTCAACTGCAGATCATTTCAAGATTTCACCATGCCTACAATAGAAAGACAGATAAAGGCTGCAAAACGTCAAAGACAGCAGGTGAAAAAAAATACGCAGCAGTCCTCTAACAAAAAGATTTGTCAAGTCACGAAGAAAGCACCGGGTAAGAGCACAAAACAATTTATAAGAAATATGTGTAGTAAAAAAAATATTACTACAGAAAATGTTTCAGTCCATAAAACAAGAAGGAAATCAAATGGAAAGGAAAGGCCAATGAAAAATGTTACTGCTAGAGCAAGAGATAACTATGTGCATGATAGTAGAAGGAAACAACAGTTTAGGGAGATTCGTAAACGAATGTTCCGGAACAGGATAATTGGCAATTTGTTAAAAAATATTAAGAAAGGTCAACAGAAACTGGTTTTTTATAAGACAAAAAAAAAAGTTGAGAAAGTTATTGATCAGGCATTTGAAATTAAACGTAAGTTATTTATTTTGATAATCAATAGAATTAGGAAGCTAAACAAGGCAATTTTTGATTTCAAAAGAAATAGTAGATGGAAGAGAATAGTTAATCGTAGTCATTTTTGTGAAGTTTTTTCTGGAGAATGGATGCATAGTTCAAGCTGTGAGGCATTTTTTAATGAGGAGAGTTATTTCCAGGATAATGATTTGGTGCATGCAGTTGACACCAGTGGTCGTGCTTATGAAGTGAAAGATGGTTGTCCAGTTGAAAAAGAAAAACTTGTGACAACAGAGGCAGAAGAGGTGTTAGGTAATGAGGTTTTAGGAAGACGTGCTAAGGGTCCTGTGTACACCTGGAAGTGTAGTAGTATTTGCAGTGTGCGACAGGATTCCATCAATTTGCTTTGTGATTTTGTACGGTCATTTAATAAGAAAAGTTTGAAGCAGAAAATGATGTTGTTGCAAGAATTAGATCCTTGCAGAGTAAGAGAAGTGACAGGTTTGCATGGACATTCACTGGCTTGTCTTTCCAGGAGAGTATGCCAGAGTGTTTTTCATCATTTCAGGATGCTAGCAGTGCATCATAACAAAGTGAGGAAATTAGTTAGAATGTTGTATTATGCTAAGAGTCCAGCAATTATGCTTAAACAATTATGCGCTGCTCTTTTGCATGGTTCTGAAATAGATGTGAAGAATATATGTGAAGAAATTGAGTTTTGTTACTTTGGAAGTAAAGAGGAGAAAGTTGAAATTGAGCAAGAAGAAGAGGGTCATGTGGAAGATAGTGTACAGGTTTCCAGTACAGATAATTTCCAGAGGGAAATTGCGACGTTTGAGGTGAAATCAAGTGAGAGGCCTAATTTCACTTGTGTGTGTTGTCGACGCACTTATTATAAGAATCAGACTAAGTTAGTGGATTTATATGCAAAAAGTGAAAGGGAAAATAATAGTGAATGGAAGGATTTTGCAACATACTTGATGGTAGAAAATTGTTTTGATTTGGGATTGGATCAACGTGTGTGTACTTATTGTTCTTGCAAATTAAATCAAAACCAGATGCCTGCTAGAGCAGTTCATAATAATCTGGAATTGGTTGAGATTCCTTCTGAATTGAAGGATTTAAATACTTATGAATCTATTTTGATTCAAAGTATCCATCCCTTTCAGGCTATTGTAAGAATGGAGCCAAAGACAGGGAAATTGCCTCCATCAGATTTACAGAGAGGATTAAAGGGAAGAGTTGTTTATTTGCCTCTAGATTTGAAGAAAAACATTAACACAATTGGAGTAGAAAAAGTGGAAGAGGAACCTCTGGTTATCTTAGTTAATGGGGTTCCGACAAAGAATAAGAAAATATGGCAAGATTTAGTAGATGTTAGGAAAGTTAAAAAGGCAACATTGTATTTGAAAAATAAATAAATACTATAAGAATGTATATGTTGCAGAAGAGGAAGTAAGTGAGGAAGAGGATAGCGATTTGTGTGCTGGTCAAATTGAGAAAGTAGAACCCTCTACTAGTGAAGAAATATATGAACATTATAGTGTTCATCCTTTGCATTCCAAGGAAGTCATGGGGAATGCTATTGAGTTGTTTCAAATGAAACAAGCCAAAGGGAGTCCCATTAGTGTTTGGGAGGAAAGTTTGGAAGCTCGGTGTTTCCCACAGCTTTTTCCAACAGGTCAGGGAGGAAGATATGATGAGCGACCTCATCAAATTCCTGCTTCTGAATACCGGACTTTGCGATTGTATGCAGGAGATGCTAGGTTTCGACAATGCATTCCTTATTTGTTTCATCTCCTGTTTGAAAGCGATCTGTCTGGACTGTCATATGCAGTGAACCACATCTTGAAAAGTGGTATACACATGCAAAACATCTCGGCAAGTGACTTTATGGATAAAGTCAATGTCCAAGATAGTATTTTGGATTCTCACCTGATTAATCTCATGGCGTGTCAGCGTGGTACTAATGAGTACTGGTACCGTCGTCATGGTGATTTAAAATGTATGCTGAGGAACTTAGGTACTCCCACATGGTTCCTCACTCTGAGCTGTGCCGAGTATGGCTGGGAAGACTTACTTGAATTTCTACGAGAGGCAAATGCTAACGTAGATAACATCGAATTCAAGACACCCGGAGAACTGTGCTCTTTGGATCCAGTCAATGTATGTAGGTACTTCAATCATAGATTTGAAGCTATGATGTCTTTCATCATGAATAAGAAGAATCCACCTCTTGGAGAGGTGTTGGATTTCTTCTGGAGAAAAGAGTACCAAGCAAGAGGTGCTCCTCATATACATATGTTGCTGTGGATCAAGGATGCACCTAAATTTGGAACGGATCCAGAAGACTCAGTGATGAGTTTCATCCAACAGTATTCTACGTGTGCTGTTCCAAACGCAAAGGAGAAGAAAAGCCTAAGAGAAAAAGTTCTGCGTTTCCAAAGCCATCGATGTGGAAAGTACTGCCGTCGTAAATTCCGAAACAAAGACAAGTTCTACACTAAATGTCGTTTCGGCTTTCCACGACCGGTGATTTCTAAAGGAAGAGTAAACAGTTTGATGTCTTCGCTGCGACACAATGTCATGAAGAAATCACCTAACAACACTTACAATTTGAAGAGGAACGAAGAGTCCAAGTACATCAACGACTACAACCCGGTGATTTTGTCCATGTGGAATGCTAACATGGATATACAGTTTGTGGCTGATAACTGTATGGCTGTGGCTCGGTATGTGACGTCTTACATCACCAAAAAAGAGAAGACAGAATTGAAGGATATGTGGGAGGACATTTCCCATGAAAAGAGCCTCAGCAAGAAGTTGTACAGTTTCAGTCTGAAGATGTTGTCGCATCGAGAAATCGGAGCGTACGAATGTTCTGACCGGTTGTCTTCAGCAAGTCTCTATGCCAAGTCCAGGAGTATCGTTTGGGCGAGTCTTGGTCTTGCTGCAACGCGTAATCGAGTTCTCAAACCTGTGCGGGAAATTGAGTATTTGGCGGAAAAGGAGCCAAACAGTACCGACATTTTGAAGACAAACATGTTGGATACATATTATCCAAATCGAAGCAGTCACCTCGAGAATGTTTGTCTGTATGAGGTTCTGCAAAATTACATATTCAAGAGGAACATCAAAGAAGATACTGAGAAAGGAGTGTATGCTGTAATAGGAAGTGAGGGATGTCTGGTCAAGCAAAGAAAATGCCACTTGGTAAACCATCGAAAATTGAGTGGCGAATCTCCTGAAAAAAAGGAGTTTTTCTATTTAGCACTTTTGCAACTTTTCAAGCCTTGGCGTGCAGAAGAGGAACTGCTTGGAGATTTCCTCTGTTACGAAGACTCTTTCAATGCCGCCAAGGAGACCATAGAATGTCCTGCTTTTCCCAAATATGTAGAAATGTTGAATGCGGAAATTGAGCAGGAAGCAACAATTGCAGCCGAGATTGCCAGAGACAGTTCTCAGGACAGTCAGAGTTCTGCTTCATTGAGTCAGGATCCACTAGGAGGACCTGTTATCGAAAATGAAGCTGCCACTGCTATGAATGAAGTGGAAAGAGCCATGGCACATGCTCAGGAGGATGCGGTTAACTTAGAAGAGTTGGAAAGACAACTCAACGTTGAGCAGAGGAAAATATATGACGAAGTTACCATGCAAATTGATCATGGATTAAGTCATGATAAGAAAGAGTGCTCATGTACGTCGTTGAAGCCTGTCCGACTGTACGTGAGTGGAGAAGCGGGAACTGGAAAAAGTTTCCTCATTAAAGCAATATCATGCTATTTGCAGGAAAGGACAGAGTCATCGCTGTCTTGTGTTGTCACTGCTCCAACTGGACTGGCAGCACATAATATTAAAGGGATTACTTTACATCGTTTACTGATGCTGCCAGTGGAGCATGACAACAAATTACAATATCACAAGCTATCTGGAGATGCTTGTTTTGAAGTTTCAAGTATCTTGAGGAAAATGAAACTTCTTATCATTGACGAAGTAAGCATGGTTTCCAATGTCATGCTTGCCTTTGTGCATTTGAGGATGCAAGAAGTTCTCAAAACAGAGTATGATGTGTTATTTGGTGGCAAACACATCATTGTTTTCGGAGATCTTTTGCAGCTGACACCAGTGAAAGGGCAACCTGTGTTCAAAATGCTCACGCATGAAGATACCAGGAAGTGCCTAGGCAGCATTGGCAACGTCAATATATGGTTAAACTTCAATTATGCTGAACTGCATAAAAATATGCGTCAGGCGAAGGATGAAGTTTACAAGACTATTCTACAAGATGTTAGAATTGGAAAAGTGACCGAGCATGGGAAAGAAGCTTTACATGCACGATTACTGTCAAATTTATATCCAGAACAAGATGTTGTGCCTGAGAATATTTTTCAGAAAATTACTGAGAAGAAATCTGGAATATGTTTGATGCCAACTCTTGCAGAATGTGCCAAATTTAACAACAAAATGTTGCATTTAGAAAAGCAAGAGATTGTGAAACTGGAAGCTATTGATAGAGTAGAGCATATGGGATCAACAATTATTTTGTCTGAGAATCTGAAAACAAAATTGGATTCATTAGAGAAGAGTATATCTAAAACTGCAGGTTTTGAAAAGACTCTGAATGTGTGCTTGAACTGCCGTATAATTTTAAGAAGGAATTTACATGTTGAAAGAGGTCTGGTAAATGGATCAATGGGTAATGTTGTTGATTTTGTGAAATACAGAAATAGAGATGGAATTGAATTTTTAAAAATTAAATTTGATGGCATTGAGGAAGTACAGCTAATTGGTCGTTGTTCTGCTAGATTTTTGCTTGTAAAAGACTTATATGTTCGCCGTAAGCAGTTTCCTGTTTGCTTGGCATATGCGGTGACAATCCATAAATCGCAAGGTTTAAGTGTAGACAGTGCATTGGTGAATATTGGCAGTTCTGTGTTCAAGGAGGGTATGGCATATGTGGCATTGTCACGAGTTAGAACTTTATCGGGATTGTACTTGATTGAGTGTGATGTCACAAACATTTGTGCGGATCTAGATTGTGTTAAGGAATACAATAGGTTAAGAAGAGAGTATGCGCCACATTTGCCTCAGTATCCTTTGTTTGAGAAACGTGTGGTAGGCCGGAAACAAAGAAATGAGAACAATACTGGGGAGGTTGTAGCAAAAAGACAAAAAGTCAATGAACCTAAAATTACAAGCAGAAACAAAAAGGATTCTGTTGAAGATGTTGTTGGTTTTCAGTTTGAAAACAGTTCTGGTGTCAACTGCTATGCTAATGTAGTGGTTAATGTTTTGTTTTCTCTAGAAAATGTAAAAGAAGAGATTGTGGTCAATTCTGATCAAAGATTTTGCAGTTTGTTAAATTCTGTGTTAGAGAAATGTAGCACTGATAGAAGAAACATAGAAAGTGTGTCTGAAATTCGAAATCTGTTAGACAGATGTTCAGGCCAAACACAATTCTCTCAAAATATTCAGCAAGATTGTCAGGAGTTTTTAATGTACATGCTTGATGTATTACATGCTGAAGGTGTAGATGTAGATCAGCTGTTTGGGCTTTCTTATCAATGGCATCATGACTGCGAGAACTGTATGGTATCAAGTACTACTAGTGTAGACTCAGAAAGATTTATATATTTAACTTTGCCAGACAGTAAATCAGTCTCCTTTAATAAGCTAGTAAAAGCAGCTGATCACAACATGGAGTGTAGCCAATGTAAATCTGAAATGATGTCCACATTATTTATACGAACATATGGCCAGTACGTCATTTTAATGTTCCAACGATGTAGGCCTGATGGAACAAAATTGACAACTTTAATTAAAAATTTTGTAGCTTCGCAGTTGTCAATATCAGGAAGGACTTTTGTAACTGCAGCAATTATATATCATGACGGCCCTTCAATAACATCAGGACATTACACAGCTTATTTAAAGTCTAGAAATGGCTGGTCATTCTGCAATGATTCTGTTTTAATTTTAAAAAAAAAATGCCGTATGACCTTAAAAACTCTTACCTGGTGTTTTTAAAACCAAAATTTTAGGGAAATAATCTCGGGATGTGCTCTGTGGAATTTCAAGAAGTTCTAATGGCTCCTACACAATTTGGCCTTGAGGATAAGTGTAGTTCAGAGACATAACTTCTAACCATAGGACTGGACGTCATGTAGAAATATGTGCACTTTGAATGAGTTCAGAAAAACTGTTTCTTTTTATAAGCTAATTGAAGCAGCCAATCAAAACATGGAGTAGAGGGAGTGTAAGTCTGCAATGCTGTCTACTGTTTTACATTGCTTTGTGATTAAAAGTGATGTAGAGAATTAAATAATTGTAGTAGTCATAGAGGTAGTGTAAGTCTGCTTCATAGTAAGCAGTATCAGTGTCATAGGAAATGTAGAACATGACTGAGCAAGAAGGGGAAGATATTACTATTCCAGGATTGTGAAAATGATCTTCAACATTTTAATTCTGAAAGTTGCGGAAATTCCAAATGACGGGATTGGCTTACAAGAAATCCAAGAGTTATAAATGGCTCTGACCAGATTTGGCCTTGAGGAAACTTGTGGTAGAGAGCAAGAAGTCATTTATTCGATGTAACGTGTTTTTAAAAACGATGGAGATTTTCTTTCAGAAAGTGGCGGGCTGAAAGTAATAACAGCACAAAAGAGTGTAAGCTGTTCATAGGACATCCTTGGACGTCATGGAAAGTAAGTTAACTTTAAGGAGTTCTGAATTCTGATTTCTGATGTTGTATGGGTTTTTTAAACACAATCATTTTGATTGTGTTTTTTTTTCCCCGCTGTTATATGATGAATACCTTTAAGTCACTGTTTTTAGTGAATTTTGATACATTCTGAGAACAACAAAAATAAACCATATAACATGTATAATTAATTCTGTACTGTTTGCATTTATGATGTACATGTAGAACTGTGTAGGAGGCATGGAGAAGGTGAGGCTTCTGTAAGTGTCAAAGGTGTTGCATACAGTGCTGCACTTCTGCGTATTCTTTCATATGCTAGACTACATCTGCACAATGAGATACCTAAGCAAAGGAAACGCAATTGATGTGATTGAGAAATGAGCAAAATAAATTGCACGTATTTCAATTACATCACCTGTGTTTCCTATCATTACGAATCACATTGTGCAGATCAAGTTTAGGTCTGTCCAGGGAAACATAGGAGGTGTGTACTTTGTTGAAGAGTGCAGTGGACATGACTCACTTCATTGGTAGACTTTCACAGATATTATCTCCTCTGTACACTTCAACAAGTGTAAATCTCATCTTGAACTCTGAGTAGGCCTCACCTCAAACAAACCTCTGGATAGGAGACATGTTATTGGCATCCTGAAGCGACACTTTTCTGAAACAAGAGCAATGCAAAAGATGCACCATGTTTTAAGATAGGCCTCACTTCATCTGCATCAAGATACTGTTAGTTTAAAATGTATATCTTTAGGACTGTGTAGGGGGCCTGGAGAAGCAGAAGCTTCTGTCAGTGTCAAAGTTGTTGAAAAACTATTTGTCCTTCAATCTTTTCCCTTGTCTTTTGTAATTTTTAAATACATGTTTTAATATTTTTCAAATGTTGGTTCTCTCTTTCACAGATTGAAAGTATAAAAACAAAAAGTGAGTAATTTAACGGCAATTATAAGGTAAATATTTTGTACTCTTTTCGTTACATTTCTATCACATTCACCTACTATTAGTTCCACTGCTTCACTTCTTTAACCCTCAGTTTCCTGCCTTTGCTACTTTCCTCATTCCTTTCTCTATTACCTACTTACTCAACTCCTTCCACTCTTTTTCTCAGTCCCTCTCTTCTCATAGTTCCTCAGTCTTGTTCACTCACTCCGTCTCTATTACTCTTAGTGTCTGTGAATTACTTTCCCACCTTTTTTTTTGGACCGCTTCCCGGGAAGTGGCCCGGTTCGCAAACCAGCAGCGTTACGGGAGTCCACTATTTTGTGTTTCGGTCGAATCAAGATACAAGATGGAGGGCAAATAATGTTCAGAATGGGTAGAAGGGGGCACGGTAGATGTATCTTGACCCCCTTGGTTTTCTGAGGGTGGCTGAGGAGGACCATAGTTCTTCACTCTTGTTCACTCTCTCTGTTTCTATTAATGTCACTGTTTCTGACTGATCAAAAAAATTTTTTAAAAAAAAGAACAGTAACTATAAGGGAAGGAAACAGACAGTTATGTTAAAAGAAAGACAGCTATAGGGAGTAAACTAAGGATACTGTTACCCGCAATCCACTGTTGATGATGTTACTGACCATGTCATGAATTATGTAATATGTGACATCATCAGCAGTGGATTGTGGGTAACAGTATCTCTTGTTTACTCCCTAGAGCTGTCTTTCTTTTCACATAACTGTCTGTTTCCTTCCCTTATACTTACTGTTCTTTTTTTAAAAAAATAATTTTTTTGGTTAGCTTCCGGTTAGCGTACCGGGTAGCGCTCCGGGGAGCGAACTAAGAGAAATAGAGGTTGGCAGAGTTCCAAATATTCTACCAATTTTTTTATAACGGGGAGGTAGTTCTGAAAAGAACTTTTTTTTAATGTTTTTGTTGTTTTATATTTTTTTTAGTATTTTTTGAACATTTTTTTACTTTTTTTGTATTTTCTGAACGTTTTTATATATTTTTTGGTTTTTTTTGGGGGGGAAACAAAAACGATCCATTGTAAAGGGCTCAACAGAAGCAACAAAAAAAAAAGAATTTATTTTTTGGGGCGTTTCGGACAAACATTAACATGATTCTGAATAGCTCTCATAATCAAAATGATGCTACTTTCCCTGTAGCAAATGAAATCGCCGCAGTGCACGCACACTTGCTTCACGTGCCCAAACAACATTTGAATGTTTGGGATCATCTCCCTCGCCTCTGGTCCCGACACCTCTGGAACAACCGATCTTCTTGCCATCGGAAGGGGATTTTGTTGCTCATCACGTAGCTGGGCAGCACTATAATTATTAGGATGCCACCTACTCATATGCCGATGCATAGTGTGATTGCCGTAACTGTATTTTTTTTCAGTTCCCCTTGACAGTCTATCACCGCATATACGGCAAAACACGTAGCGTGCATTTACTTTTTTTTGCCCCTCAGGAAATTTATAGAATTGCCAAATGTAGTTCTCTTTTCGATTATACCTCCTGGGCTCCTCTGGCAAAAACCTTGGCTCTTCCTCCTCTTCCTCCTCTTCCTGTTCTTCCTCTTCTTGTTGTAAAATTACTTCAGCAGGTGGTCCTCTCTTCTTTGGATTTGGTGGAGGTGGTGGGTTAGAACCAGCTGAAGCTACTAATGAAGCCATGTCACAATGTAAATAAAGGGTCTTTCTCTCACCAAGATGAAAGTCAGAGTGAGGAAAGAAGGAGGGGTTTTCATCATTTGGGAAAAGCAAAAGTTCTAAACCAATGAAAAGTGTTCATTTTAGATCACATGACCTAGTATTACATCATTAGGAAACCAAAAGTGAAATGAACCAATGAAAAGTGTTATTACCGAGTCACATGACCTGCTGTGTTTACGTTACGCGGTCGGCGCCGCGCCGCGGATCGCTTCCGGTTCGCGTACCACTGCGCTTCCGGGTACGCTAACGTAGCACGTCATATGACGTATCACGCGAGAACGCGAAACGTCATGCTGACGCGACGCGTCACGATGTTGTTTTCTAACGCGACAGTTGCGCAAACGGAACGTTTACCGGTTCGCGGACCGGGTCGCGGCTCCGAATTGAGCTAACGGGAAGCTAACCGGTTCGCGTACCGGGAGCGAAACAATAAAAATAATAAAAAAAAAATTGTATTAAAAACATGTAAAAAATATTTTTCGATTTAAAGAAGAATACATTGTAAAGGTTTTGATATTTGCTATTAAAAAACCATTGAAATTCACTGAAAAAACCATAGGTTATAGACCATATATAGTTAGGAATTAGCATTTACAAAACCTTGAAAATTCACTGAAAAAACCATAGGTTATAGACCATATATAGTTAGGGATTAGCATTTACAAAACCTTATTTTACTCACACAAAACCATTGAAATTCCATATATAGTTAGTTGTACTAACTATATATCGCGCACCCGCAATCCACTGCTGATCATGTCACATATTACATCATTCATGACATGGTCAGTGACATCACTGATGACATCACTGATGACATCTCAAATGACATCACTGATGACATCACTGATGACATCTCAATGACATGACTGATGACATCACTGATGACATCTCATTTGACATTACTGATGACATCACTGATGACATCATTCATGTGATAATACGATGAACTTCTTCAGACTCTAAAATAACCTTAGATACACTCAGTGTAAACAGACACTCACAGACTGTCACTCATCCATGGAGTTACTCACACACCTACTCAGTCATGCAAAGAATCAATTACACCTCCATTTCCTCAACTATACAGTTATACATACCTTACTTATTCAAACATATACTAACACATATTTACTCTCTTTTACAATCCCTGATACAAGTTCACAATGATCAATACAGCCACTCACACATTCACGGGCTCTTATGCACAGTTATTTATATATGTCAACTCTCACATGTACTGTGTTTTACATATGTTCTTACTTTGACATGTAGCACTCAGATATCCATTCACTCACCAATGCACTCAGTCAACCGCCCATACACCTGTTTCCACATGCACTTTTGAATCCATATATCTAGTGAATCAACTGCTTACACATCTATGCACAGAGTCATACACCTCCCAGCCACCCACACACACACTCAGTCTCCCATACAAATACTTGGGCAACCAATCAATAACCCATATACTTACTCATATAGCTACTGATCAACACATGCAGCAGTTTACAGAACAACAGACATAATGATGCACAAATTAAGACAGTTTACTCACTAACCCATGCACTCAGTGACACACATTTAATCACTCACTCATACAGTCAGTCACACACCTACTAAATCCTTCATCCAGACACTTATACATCCACTCATTCTTCAATATGTAAGACATTTGAGATGTCATCAGTGATGTCATTTGAGATGTCATCAGTGATGTCATCAGTCATGTCATTGAGATGTCATCAGTGATGTCATCAGTGATGTCATTTGAGATGTCATCAGTGATGTCATCAGTGATGTCACTGACCATGTCATGAATGATGTAATATGTGACATGATCAGCAGTGGATTGCGGGTGCGCGATATATAGTTAGTACAACTAACTATATATGGAATTTCAATGGTTTTGTGTGAGTAAAATAAGGTTTTGTAAATGCTAATCCCTAACTATATATGGTCTATAACCTATGGTTTTTTCAGTGAATTTTCAAGGTTTTGTAAATGCTAATTCCTAACTATATATGGTCTATAACCTATGGTTTTTTCAGTGAATATATATATAAATATATATATATAAATATATATATATATATATATATATATATATATATATATATATATATATATATATATATATCAGCAACCCAACTCCGGTAAAGAAGAGGCCGTCAACAGGGCGGTCCGCGGTCAGGGCACCGGAAGCCCTGCACAATGCCACACCAACACTTCCCCACTCGGGAGAGATCACCACGGACACTTCACATGGATTGCAGAAAGTTTATTCATAAACTTTCTGTAATCCATGTGAAGTGTCCGTGGTGATCTCTCCCGAGTGGGGAAGTGTTGGTGTAGCATATATATATATATATATATATATATATATATATATATATATATTACCTACTGGCGGTCGCCAGTAGGTATATATAGTTAGGATTTTTTCTCTATGGGTTTTTTGAAAATTCTATGTCTAATAACTTTGGCGTTTGTGGACGGAATCGGCTGAAATTTTCAGGAAAATTGCACATTTTGTTTCTGAGCAGCCCTTGAAAATTTGGGGGGGGTTCGTCCAGTGGGGGCCGAGAAAAAAGGGGGGTCCCAAAACGTGTTTTTAACATTGAGTTTTCCATAGGGCGGTTGGCCTCACTTTTAGCCCGAACGGCTGAATGGATTTGCACGAAACTTGGCAAAATTGTAGGGACTGGTAGCCCGATGTGCCTTTTGTAGGTCTCAATATATGTGCTCCAGTGGATTTTGAGAAATTAACGTTTAAAAAAAGATATATATCTGTAACAGCGGACCGGTTAGCGCTCTGGTTCGCGGACTTTTCGCGCAACGGAGCTTTGTGAAGCGAAGCTGATTGGTTCTCCGGCGTCTGTCAACATTCCAAACAGTCCGTAGCGGCCGCCATCTTGTCTCTCGGTAGGATCGAGAGACAAGAGGAGGTCAAAACAAAGGGGGAAATAACTATAAGGGGGCATAGTAGATCCTCGCTGACCCCCTAGGTTTGATGTGGAGGTTTTAAAAGGGCCCCGCGGGGCAAAAAAAAAACAAAATAATAATAATCGAACGGCTGAATGGATTTGCACGAAACTTGGCAAAATATTAGGGACTGGTAGCCCGATGTGCCTTTGCTAGGTCTCAATATATGTGCTCCAGTGGATTTTGAGAAATTAACGTTGAAAAAAAGATATATATCTGTAACAGCGCTCCGCTTCGCGTACTTTTCGCGTTACGGAGCTTTGCGAAGCTGATTGGTTCTCCGGCGTCTGTCAACATTCCAAACAGTCCGTAGCGGCCGCCATCTTGTCCCTCGGTAGGATTGAGAGACAAGAGGAGGCCAAAGCGAAGGGGGAAATGACCATAAGGGGGCATAGTAGATCATTCCTGACCTCTTAGGTTTGATGTACCATTTTGCCAAGTTTGGTGTAATTCCGTTCAGCCATTCAGGCTGTAGACGTATGTAAATGTCCTATGGAAAATTGCATGGGGAAAACACATTTGAAAGTGTTGAAATTTAGAACCAATTAAAATGTTACTTTGGTTTTGTATTTGTGTGTGATGAAAGTTAATTGGTTATGTATATATGTCAAATGAGAGGAAACCACAGCCATTTTGTGATACTACTGTCTGAGGTACATTTGTGAGGAATTTTTGGTGGTGAATTTCTGGTGTTTGATTTACACAGTACTAACACTTCTGCTACTTTTAAAAAGGTGAGTTGTTAATTTGTAAGGGGAACTATGTTGTACACTTGAAGATAATTTGAAAAATGTTTTCTGTTATTTATTTGCAGTCCTTCTGTTATACTAAATACTTGATGAAGTTAGTTTTATATTATGTATTACTAAAAACGATAAATGAAAGTGATTATTTTTTTCTGCAATTTACAGCAAGCAATTTCAAAATAAAATGGCTCACAATGAAGAGACCGTGGCAATTTCTTTTGAATTGTCCACTACATTGATTGAAATTGAGAGCACCAATAATGAAATATTGTCACAAGGAGGACATGACTTGTATGATTCCATTAGATTGATTGAAATGGACAGCACCAAGAATGAAATATTGTCACAAGGAGATGACTTGAATGATTCCACTACATTGATTGAAATTGAGAGCACTAATAATGAAATATTGTCACAAGGAGGAGATGGCTTGTATGATTCCATTAGATTGATTGAAATGGACAGCACCAATAATGAAATATTGTCACAAGGAGGAGATGACTTGAATGATTCCACTACATTGATTGAAATTGAGAGCACCAATAATGAAATATTGTCACGAGGAGATGACTTGAATGATTCCACTACATTGATTGAAATGGACAGCACCAATAATGAAATATTGTCAGAAGGAGGAGATGACTTGAATGATTTTTTTGATCAATCTCTTGATGGCGAATTTATCGAGTGTTTGGAGACCATAGAGTTACAAGAATCATCATTGCAGACTTTTAATGAGGAGATTCCAGATGAGATGATTGAAGAGGAAATTACTGATGAGGACATGTTACTAGTTGTTTCAAATTTAGAAAATTCTGAAGAATAAATTTATATTTAGAAATCAAAAATTGTTTGAGACATTATTTATTTTTATTTTTAATTTATGAGGTTGTAGCGAAGTGATTGTAGTATAAAATGAGACTTATAGTATAGAGTGCAACATTTTTATGTTACATGGTAAGTTTACTCATATTTACTTCCCTTCTGCCACTATATTATCTCCAATGTGTATTTGACATGTCTTCTTCATCTCCGGCCTCCTTTCTCTCACTGTGTGTCTCCGATGCATCTTATCGCTGGTATTTTGTGTAATTACAGAAGAGAGTAAAATAAAATAGTTCGGAACGTGAAAAGGGGGCAAAGTAGAGTACTCCTCACCCCCTAGGCCTTTTTAGGCGGTCCCAAAAGGATCAGTTTCTGCTTTCCTGAGAGATTATGGTATGAGTTCCATATACCACAATAACTTGCATTACAACATGCAAGATATCTATCTCCTATTACCAACTTTTGGAGATATTCGCGCTAAGCGCGAATATCTCCAAAAAGTAACACCTGCCCTGAGCAGTTCTTAGCCATGTTATCCAATGGGAGGTGGATAACATGGCTAAGAGTATTAGCTCGGTAATGCATGAATATCGCTGACTTTTTAGCGATATTCATGCATTGCGGCCGTTTATTATCGCATTTGCGATAAACCTTGATAATAGTAAGGTTTATCTTCGATAATTTCTGACGATGCTTAGTGGTAAAAAATTGGTTGGTAAGCATCGTTAGCGATAAATATCGCTTAACTTTGGTAATATGCCCCAACGTCTGTTAACGTTCGATTCGAAGGAAATGAGGAAGTGTTGAAAAACATTGTCTGCGCCATCTTGCCTTTTTTGAAATGCCACACTTTTGTCGTGCACGGCAGCCATTTTAGATGTCTTGACCAGACCCACTCTCTGCACGCTGTCGATTCGTAGCATGGCTCCTCACCCTCGTAAGCATCTCCCCCAGGCACTGGTCACCACCGCTCTCTGTCTTATGCATGGGCAATAAACCTTCCCCCATCTGCGCTGCTCTTCCCTGAGAATCACACTCTGTGCCCGCCCGACACCTCCCTTTCGCCCTATTCACTACCGCACCCTCTGACACTCCTCTTCCTCTGTGTCCGAATGTCCAAGCCGGTCCTAGGCTATCAGCTAGCCCTGCAGATGTAGTTTATGGCCCCAGCTGTAAAGAATCACCCCTCTTCAAAGGAGTTATAGTAGATCAAGGCCCACACCCGATGTGATCCGTCACAGCACACGCGTTCCTACTATCTGAAAACCATCCTGTATTGTGATTGGGGAGGGGACCGAGCCTGAAGCGGAAGATTCCAGGAATGACTCTTTGTACATCAAAGTTTTTACAATTATGTGTCACATTAAAAATATATAGCACTCCAACAAAGTAGTAGGAATATAAAACTTTAATAACATATAAATATATACAACAAAACAAAAACAGTAAAAACATTTAAACAACGAAGAGACCGTGGCAATTTCTTTTTAATTATCCAATAGATTTATTGAAATTGACAGCACCAATAATGAAATATTCTTGTCAGTAGCGGTCTGTTGTGCGAATAGTTCCAAGGCAGCAGAACGCGCTGAAATCTAGATGGCACGAAAGTGATGTCTAGTAAGTTGCCGCCCAGCAAAAAACGGCGTGGGGCGCCGCGGGGGTGAGTGAGTCCAGTAGGCACCACAGCTATTCTTACCGGCATTGCAGAATTACTGCTGGGGACAATGCCTGTGCTGTAGCAGGGTCACAGCAGAAACAAAAAGGATTCTGTTGAAGATGTTGTTGGTTTTCAATTTGAAAACAGTTCTGGTGTCAACTGCTATGCTAATGTAGTGGTTAATGTTTTGTTTTCTCTAGAAAATGTAAAAGAGGGGGAGGCAGTCCAAAGTTCCGTTAAAAGGGCAAAGGAAAGGATCGGTGGTTTGAACTATCAGTCAAAAAGGGGAGGGGGTGCAATAATTTTTCCTACCGGGTCACACTGTGCTTTCACCGGAAGTAAGGTCTGCAGGATTGTAGTAATTCAAAGTGAGGCTGGCGCCAGCATGGGAGCGCCGACGTCCCGCGGATACAGTTTCGTCACTCCACGGGCGATCATGGCAGTCATTCCCCATCGGGGGTCGGAGACTCCCGCGGCTCCTCTAGAATCTTCAAGGTCGTGGAGGACTACGGTGGTGGAGTCAACCAGTGACCGGGCCATTTCTTTATGTTGGGCCCGCTCTTGCCAGGTCGACCGCCATTTTGAGAGTTCGGCAGCTACCGGCGATCGCGGGGTCACATGAGCGGACGGGCTCCACCCTGCCGGGCGAGACGTTGCAGCATGGCCACAGTGGAAGAACCGTTATCTAGGTCGTTCCGAAACTGTGCAGCACTGTAGTTGTTAGGATGCCACCGCCTGGAGCGCTGAGGGTGCAGCTGGGAAGCCTCCACCTGGGGAGGCGGGAGAGGCCTGTTCGCACCGTCTCTCCCTCCCAGTGCACCCCACGGCGTCTCGCTTGAGATTTGTTATGGCCGGACCAGGCGATGAGGACGAGGGGGGGGTCGGAGGCATGTGCAAGACATCCCCCTCCAGTGTTGTCGCAGCCATTATAAAAGAAAGAAGTGTCCCGTCCGTCTTCGGGCCGGGCTTCCGGTGGATGTCGGCCGGACGCCCCTGGCTCTGGCCCCATGAACGGGTTTCTTGGTTTATCGGCTGCAGCCGGATCCCGTCGGCCTCGGCCCCCCGACCGTTGGTGGTCGGACCGGAAGAGCATGTGGCGGGACTACCTGCAACTCTCAAGGGCCACCGCGGCCGGACTGGGAGAGAGAGGGGAGGGTCGAGGAGACATTCCCCCCCCCTGCAACTGTTCAGCGTTGTAAAGGCAATCCCCTGGCCGGGTCCCGCTGGTCTCGGCCTCTCCTCCGGCTACACCCTACGTTAGGATCTCCTGGCCGAGGCGTGGCAGCAGGACCTGCCTTATATGGGCTGCTGCCGGCTGGGCGTAGCCGGAACCCTGCCCCACCTTGGAAGTTTCCAGAGTGGGGGTGGATGTTCTACTGACTTGCATTTTCCCTAGTCTATCGATTTTTTTGGCGTGGCAGGCGGTGGGACAGCGAGGGGTGATTTGGTTTCTCTTACTGTTTTTCTGGTCTCTCACCACTGGCATATTTTAACGTTTTCTTGTTTCTAGGACATTAATAGGTTTTATCATTACGTTATGTTATCGTTTCTTTGTTCGTTGTTTAATAAAAGTTCATGTTCATCAGTGGCCTACTGATTTTCGTTTTCCTATTTTTTTCTTTCCAGGTTGTTTCATGGTAAAGTTTCTGTTAACAGGATACAGTGATCACTTCGTTATTATTGCATATGTCCTTTTCACTAGGGGTGCTCTCTGGTCGGGCCAGATGACGTATCTCTAGTAAATGGTCCGGGTGAAAAAGGTGCATCAATCAGTGGGGAGTAGATAGGCATGACAGATTACAACGGGGGAGAACGGTCCGCATTACGTACCCTTTCACTACTTGCAAAGATTTTCCTACGTTTATTTGCAAACAGGGAATACCTCCAAAAAGAACTAATTCCCAAACAGTCAATGTTCGGACAATCAATCAATCAATGAGGAATGAAATAGGTACGACGTGTTAAAGGCTTGCGTTACCTACCCTTCACTATCTGCAAAGGGAGATAGAATATTCCTATTCTTCCTCGTTTGCAGGTAGAGAAGATCGTTAAGAGAATTAACTTCGAACAATTCAATGCTCGATTGAAACAATCAACAAGGGGTACTGTGAACACAAATGAACGCCGCTTATATACATACGCATTGCTATTTTCAACAGGTTGTTCCTAATGTTTCTATTTTAGCGAGGTCAAAAGAGATCCCATTAGTGGCCTACTGATTTTGCTCGATTCCTTTTGTTTTTTTACACGATTTTTCGCTATCTGCAAAGACTAAACAGAGTATTGCGACTCTGTGCTTGTTTGTAAATAGAGAATGAACCAAAGAGAACAATCAATCAAATGGAGAGAGAAGCAGGCACGACGGATTACAAAGGGGGAAAGGGCTGCGTTAACTACCCTTCACTATCTGCAAAGAGAGAGTACTCCTAATAGAAATGAGGGGTGGGGGGCAGCAATCAAAGCAGATCAGTGTGCATAAACACGAAAAAAAAAATTCTTACCACGTACTTGACATTCGACAGCTTATGATATTTGCTATTAAAAAACCATTGAAATTCACTGAAAAAACCATAGGTTATAGACCATATATAGTTAGGAATTAGCATTTACAAAACCTTGAAAATTCACTGAAAAA